>NW_024511766.1:1031282-1254080 GCF_017590135.1 Pyrgilauda ruficollis
AAAAAAGCTCCCAAAAAAAAAAAAAAAAAAAAAAAAAAAAAAATCCTCCCCAAAAAAAAGGAGAAAGCCTCAACTTGAAGTGTCCTGGGATAAATTTTAAAAGGTTTGTAAGACAAAAGAGTGCCAACAGCATGTAGCATGAGAAAGGCTTAATACTCAAAGAAACACCCTTCAAAATTAATACATCTGATGGAGCTGCAAAAGCCTCTTTAGTAGCAGCCTGCCTGCATTAACAATTTTGGACAGCCTGGTGCCTCTGAGACTCCACTGAGCAAGTGTTTCAGATACGTTTTCTTTATAATGCTGCAGACTGGCAATCTTTACATAGCATCAAGAATAGATACTCTTAAGAAAATATTTTGTGAATAGCCATAAGTAAAACTAAGAACAAATAAACCTAATTAAAAAAAAATAAAAAAGAGAGAAGATTTAATTATTTTCCCTCCCTTTCTCCCACCACCCCCTCCTCCCCTCATTAAAATATGGCTGGATTCTGACCAGTGTTAGTGATCCAGGACACAACTCCACTGGGCATATGAGACAGTGAAATATCATTGCAGTAGGATATGAAGATATTGCCTGGGGTTTTTATGCTGAAAACATTTAACTAGATCTCAGAGCTTAAAGGGTGATGTTCTTCCTCCCATCAGAATAGCTGCTGAGTCAAAGTAAAAAAAAGTACTTTTTAAATGCAACAGTAGGAGAGTCCTATCTGATCGTAAACACACTCTGCCTCTTGGACAAGTTGCATTAAAGGATGGTGTGTACACAGCGATGCAGCTCTGCCTGCTCCTCAGGGCAGCCTCCATCTCCCTGGCTGCAACTTTGGCTCCTCTATCCCTGCTCCCTCCTGAAGCAGCAGTTTGCAGCACCAGCCTCTGGTGAGACACTTTAAATCTCATTCTTAATATTTTTTTTTTAATCTCTCCTCATTCAAACAGTCCCAGCTTGAGATAGCTTGATATATTACTACGCCTGTCAGGGAGACGGTGAGAATAATTCGAGCAAAAAGGCCGGGCTGCTCCTGGCCGGGGCTGCGGCAGGGAGCACAAAGGGGTGGCGGGGGCGAGGGGGGCACGGCCCGGCATTTCCGCTCCTCTACCTACCTTCGTGTCTAATCGCTGCTGAAAAAGCTGCGGCCCGGGCTGGGACACGGGGCAGCTTTGAAGTGCAGAGCATTGCTTCCCCCTGCACCTCTGACACCGCGGGGGCCGCTCTGCCCGCGCCGCACCCGCCCCAGCATCCCCTGATCGCCCCAGCATCTCCGCCCCAGGATCTCCGCCCCAGCATCTCTGCCCCAGCATCTCTGCCCCAGCATCCCCTGATCGCCCCAGTATCCCTGCCCCAGCATCCCCGCACCAGCATCCCCTGATCGTGCCAGCATCCCCGCACCAGCATCCCCTGATCGTGCCAGCACCCCCCGACAGCTCCAACACCCCCTGACAGCCCCAGCCCCCCCGACAGCCCCAGCACGGGTTCCAGCAGCCGCGGCTGCCGCAGGACAGCCCTTCCTGGGGCCGCCAGGGTCCCCTCTTCTCCAAGCCTCTCCCCAGACAGCAGCTGCCGAGGCAGGGCTGCTGAGCTCTTCAGCACCTGGCACCAGAAGCACCCTCTGCAGCCTCACATCTCTGGGGAAGGAGAAGGGTCCCACAGCCAGGGATTCTCTCACTGGGATGCTGAGATGAGATTTGGGAATTCTACGTGCATGATGAGAGCATGCTGTGTGCCAGAGTCCTGAGGGTGAGAGCCCAGGTAGGTCTGTGGCAGGTAAGGAGGAGAAACAGCCTCATCCACAGGCAATGAGGCCACTCTGCAGCAATGAGAGGGGCTGTACTGGCCTCCCATGCCAGGGGCTGCTCAGAGACACTCCCTGTGGAGAAGTTACCTCCCCCCTGACACCTGTCCTTTCTGAGACATGCCAGGCTGCTCTGCATTTTTTCATATAGGAAAAATTATTTTTCCCTGTGTATCTCATTAATTAACAGGCCCCACTGTTATCTTCAAAAGCACTACACCAGCTCACTCAAGAAAGTTTCTGACCATATCCCAGCTTATCCTGAATCAAGTGGGAAAAGCCTACATCCTTGGGAAAGTATCTCTAGAGGAATTATCCTGGGTGCTAGGTGAGCTGTAAAGGGGTAGTCAGGAGAAATGAGCCCGAACACCTCACCCGTGGCATACACAGAAGGTGTTTCCAGCTCTCTGGCTGCTCGGGGGTTTCGTTCAGTAAAACCACCAAGAGGAGAGAGCGATGGTGTTTGATGCAGGAACAGGGTCGACACACACCTGGCAGTGACAGTGAGCGAGCACTGCTGCCTGCAGGAAAGGCTGCTCATGCTCCTGATGCACCCAAGCTCTGCCCTGGTTATTTGCACAAAGGCTTCCCCAAGGTTCTTCACTGGGCATTACAAATTTCCAGCACAAACAGCAAGCAGCAGCTCTGGACAGTGGACAGTTCAGTAACCTGAACCCAGTGCAAAGATCCCTCTTGATTTTTTCAAACAAGGTGTTTTCATGACAAACACTGTGCTTACTCAGGTACCACCAGCAGAGACCCAGGGTCTGGCCTCATCTGCAGCTTTCTCCATCCCTTCCCTCCTGGTCTCAGGAAGGGCTCATGCAGGAGTGAGGGCAGGATCAGGCCATGAACTGTCAGAATTACAACTCACATAATTCTTCCACATCATTTCAAGCACTTTTGTACCTGAGGAATGAGTGCCTGAGTTTACTGATTAGGTCACCCTGAATCACACCTGAGCATCACCTGCACACGATTGCCTCAACGTTCTCCATATTTCCTCATTTCTTTAATACTCTGACAATTATAAGCTAAAGAATTTACCAATTAAGGGAAATTACAGAAGCAAATGTGGCTTAGTGTAAACAATTAGCATCATGCTATTGCATGAAAAAGTTTAATTAATCCACAGATTTTCCAAAACACTACTGTATTAAGAGCGAATTTGTGGCAATTCTGGTGCCTTCCTTAGTTTCCTGTTCCTGCTGAAATGAGAGCAGCAGCAAGGCTGGAGTCTGTGTACCCTCCACCCTGACAGCACACACACAAACACACACACACCACCCTTCATTCTGCCTAGGTAGCCAATGTTTCATGCTCTGGGATATACCTCCCACATCAGGAGGCTAAAGGAAAAAAAAATCACATCCCTGACTAACCTCTAGCATTGTCAATCTATTTTTTTTTCTTCTTCCCAATCAAAAAATTAGAAGCCAAATTCTTAAAACACTCTTCATAAATATTTTCAAAAGGTGAAACAAAGATCAAAGCAATATACGAAATAGCTCCCTAATTTTGCTTTGTTTGTTTTATTCAAGCATCAGAGGGGCATTAGGACGCAGGCTGTGATGGGTTTTAATGATTCTGTTATTCCAATGTATCCCAAATATTTCCCTGCATTTTATTTTTAATTGTTTTCTATTATGGGGCAACAAAGAACCATTCATTCTGCCTAGCAGAAACCTTAGTTTTGATTAAGCACTTCTGGTAACCATTTAGGGTGCTAAAATCTATCATTTCATTTAATTATCCTTGGTTTTTTATAGTTTCCTTTATTGCTCATTAAATTACTAAAGATGCTTCTGTGGTTTGTTCTTGAGGAAGAATCCAGCAAGAAACATATGCTGGTGAAAGGTTGCTCAGGTTTCCACAGCATCTGAAGCTGTCAGCATAAATTCACTGATTTTGTTTTATCAAAGGATAAGCAGCTCTTGTAAAACCCTGGCACTTTGGTCACCAAAGTAATAGTCACATAAAAGAGGCCTTTCAGGTACTGGGTTTGCTGAGCAGCATTATCCCAGAGTTCAAAACATTTGGACTACAATTCAAAGCTAAGCAAATCATTTTGGCTGGGAACATGGATGTGAAGGTATTTGTTTTCCCTGGGCCAAGCCATCTTGGCATGTTTTGCAAATAACACTCTGAGATCTGCAACACCCCTGGGGTGTGACCAGGAGTCCCCCACCTTCACCTCTGAGCCTCTGCCGAGGCAGCCAGATGATTGCACCACTGGGAGACCCTGAAGATGCCAAAGCACCAAAAACACTGCCCACTGTTCCCACACAACACGAAGGAATGGTCCCAGAGGAGCAACAGCAGCGTTCTGACTGCACCACACCCACAGATGCCTGGGACAAGCATCCCCTGTGCTGCTCCCGTTGCCAGCTGTAGCCCCTGGTTGACCACAAAACACGGTTCTCACCCCAAAACACTGACACAAGCGGTGACCATTTGGGCAGAAACTGCACTGAGAAAGGACACAGTCTATTCAGATTACTGTTACTCATTTGTAGCTGTTTTCCCCTGCCCTCCCGATGCTCCCTGCTCATTGCTTCCTCCTGGCTAGCTGATGCTGGACATCTGCCCCCTTAGAGGGGCTGTGGATGGGTCTGGGGAGCATTTGCTGCTCCTGCATGTTCCTCTGCATCCTCCCAGGATGCTGCAGCCAGGATGGCTGTGTTAGAACTGTGTATCACTTGGGAAAAGCTGGCAGCCAAACACGGGAGATTTTTTCAATCTCCCAACAACAACACTGACAGACCAAAGCCACAAAACTGCAGCAAATTCTTCACTTTCTGCCCTTCAAACCACGTGAAAGGCTGCCATGGAGTGTCAGATGAATCAGTTGTGGGGATACACCATGTCCCAACACAGCCTTTGCACTGTGCTCAGCCCAAGAGCCACACGTACCACGAGAGACTGAGAAACCTGTGCTTTCCTTCTGAAAGCCAACAGCCACTACACACCTTCACCCCTCTCACCTGCCTTCTACAATCAATTCAAGAGTTCAATGTCTTGTTCCCCATCCAGGAACATGAAGTCTTTCCCGTGCTGCATGAAGGCTGACACCAGCACTGTGAAGCATCCTCCCAGCCTCTTCCAGACACCCAAACTCACCCAAAAGACCTCCCTCCTGCCCCATCCAATGCCAGGGTGACAACATTTTGGCAGCACAGAATAGCCTGGGCCACCAGGTTTTGCTTTACAACAGACTTTGCAGTTTGGTGATCTTTAAAAGCAACACGTGCTCCCTTTCTCACATTTTTTTATTGCTTCCCTTCGCCTGTCAAGTTAGTGGAAAAGGGTGATCATGGATATATTAACTCAGTAATAAGATTACTAGGACAAATCAGTGGTTTTATCTCAGTTTGGTTATTTTATGTAATATCGAAGCCACAATTGTATTTAAACATTATATTACACTGTGGTTTTGTAATCTCAAATGAAAGCTATCCAGTTAATTCTCTGAGACTCATTATGTTCTCAGATTCCCTTTAAACTGGTCTTATTCTGAACTATATTTACTTAACTGTCAAACCATAAGCAATATATGTGAACACAGCAAGGATTTCCCCTTTTCATAAATTTATGCACTTTACCTTTTATCAGCTTAGCAAATAACATGGCTCAAAGGTTTTATAGATTTCCTCTTTTTCTGCTGTTGCCTTTTTGCTTGAGCTCATCTTAGCTTTCCATTTAAACCATCTTGCAGGCACATCCCAAGCCCCAGCTCCCTTGGGGCAGGATCTCTGTGGCTTTAGAAACCCCATGGACATGGACTGGAGCTCTGTGTGCCCCAGTGCAGGGGGACAGTGTCCTGAACACGAGGGTCTCAGGAAGGCAGGGATGTGAGATGCCAGGGGTGGTGCTGGAAATGTCTTCCCCGTGGGCTGCTTTAAGTTCAGCTTTTTGTGTACTGGACCCAGTACGGCCAAAACCATGGCACCATCATCCAGGTAAAACACCTTCCTTCCCTCTCTTTGTGTCTCTCAAATCAGCTGCATATAAATAATTTTCCCATCTCTGCTGTCAAACCATTTTTACTGAACAACGAGGACATCATCCAAAGTGCAGCATCCCTCTCATCTGTATTTGCCATGTGCCAACACATTCCCTTTTACACCTTCCACAGGGCAGAGATGTTTAACCAGGGTGCAGAGGAGGCTCGGATCAGCTGGACTGAGCCAGGCTGGAGCAGATCCAGAGGGATCAAACCCCGCTGGCTCCAGTGCACCTCATGGCAGTGGGGCTGGAGCCAGCACAGGAATGCCCAGCTTGTGCTGCAGGGCCCTCCACCCCAGAGAGGCACAGCTCCCCTGTCAGTGAGACTTCAGAAAATAAGAAACTCAAACTAGAAACAGAAGAATGTGGGTGAGGGACAGGAAAACATCCAGAGATTCTACAAAAGGTTCATCCACATCCTGCCTGTGACCACAAAACCAAACCCAAGGCTGCTCTGAATGGTCCTGCTTCACTCCCTTTCTTTCTGCTCCCGCATCCTCAGAGCCTGAGCCCACCTTCAGGGCCTGAAAGGCACAACGAAACAATTAGCCATGCTCCATAAAGCTGCCTCCATCCAGCCACCCATGGCTCTGCCCAGCACCTGGGGACACCAAAGTCTGCACTGAAAGAGGCAGCACAAAGTGTCCTCAGCAGTTACAGTGGCCAAGGTCACCTGGCAAAGGCCCTGGGTGACATCTCTGAAGGTGGGAGCACCAGGAAGCCAGAGCTCCGTCCCTTTAATCAAGCATTAGCAACCAAATCCAAAACTGAGGTCAGAGGGTCTAGAAGCAGCACTGAGTAACCTGCAGCCACCTCCCCACCAGGTATTCCTACAGCTCTGGGACACTCTGAACACCCTGCATTGTGTTCAGGTGTTTTCACTACAGAAAGCAGCACTGGGAACCAAAGCCACGTTGCTTAAAGGGAGGAAGCAAAGAAGCACAAGAAAGACAATATTAATAGGCAATTAACGTCAGGACAGCACATGCCCAGAGAAGTGATCAGTGCTCTCTACTCTGGAAAGCTTTTCTGTCCATCTTCACTTCTGTTTCTCCTTTGGGAAAATCAGACAGAGAAGCACAGGCTCCAAAGTGCTGCCTAACTGCAGGCAGCAGAGGCAGGGACCCGTGTCCTGCCAGAGCTGTCCCCTCTGCAGGTATGTGCACCCCCTGTGCCCCAACCCGCCCTCCTGGGGGGCTGCTTTCCCCAGGCTGGGCTCCGGAGGCCGCAGCAGGAGGGGGACGGCTGCCAGCACAGCTAGTGGCTCTGCTTGTGGGCTTGGTGCTCCAAGCATCAGTGCAGAGATGAAGCTGGGCTGGGCCCCAGGGCTGCTGGACCTGCCCGCTGACCCCAGTGTGCCACCTCTGCAGTCACGTACGGGCTGGGACAGCACAGCTGCTCTTTGATGCGTTATCCGCGCTAAGCAGCTCCTTCCCCCTCCCGATCGCTGCGCTTGCACGCTCGGACGGGCAGGAGCGGGGTGTCAGGGCTCTTTGGCCAAAGGCAGCCTTCGGTGAGTGCGCCTGCAGGCGGGAGGAAGCGTTTCACAGCCCTGCACTCGGGGTCCCAGCGTGACTGCAGCCTTGCAGCGGCCCTCGGGAGCTCTCAGAGCGATTGCCCCTCTGCAGACAGCCGCCCCCGCAGATGCATCCCCGGGCACAGCCGCGCTCGCACGGCACGGCACGGCTCGGCACGGCACAGCACAGCTCGGCTCGGCACCCATGGCACGGCACCGGGCGGGGCTCCTGCTGCCGAGCTGGGACAAAGTGCGCTCCCGGGAGATGCCAAGCAGCACACCGACCCACAGGAAAGCAGGCAGCGCTGGCCCGCCCGCTCGGTCTCGGCCCTGTGGGCTGCCCGACCCGCCCCAAGCCCACGGGCGAGCGGGGTTTCTGACCCCTCGCCTGTCTGATCCACCCTCCCCAGTTGGGCGGGGCTTCTGATCTCTCAACTGCTAATCCAATCTCCCCCCCAGCTGCTCCGGGACTCTGATCTTCCCTCCTCAGCTGTACCAGGCCCGCTGATTTCCCCTGGCTTCCTTAAGCCTCTGATCTCCCCTCCCCAGCTGCTCCCATCCGGCCCCTCGCTGTCCCCCACCCACGGACAAAGGCCCCGCTCGCAGCGGCTCCAGACAGCCCGGCTGCCGGCTGGGCGCTCCCAGGAGCCGGGCAGCACAGTGCCCTGGGGACGGGCAGCACACAGCTCCGGGCAGCACAGTGCCCCGGGGACGGGCAGCACACAGCTCCGGGGACGGGCAGCACACAGCTCCGGGCAGCACACAGCTCTGGGGACGGGCAGCACACAGCTCCGGGCAGCACACAGCTCTGGGGACGGGCAGCACAGTGCCCTGGGGATGGGCAGCACACAGCTCCGGGGACGGGCAGCACAGTGCCCCGGGGACGGGCAGCACAAAGCTCCGGGCAGCACACAGCTCTGGGGACGGCAGAGCCCAGGCTGGCCCGGTCCCTGCTCCTAGGGGAGGATGCCAAGGAAACACGTACACTTGGAGTGTCTTCACCATGTAAGAGTGTTTGGGCCCTAAAATCTCCATGCTGACTCCCACAAGCACCACATTGTTGCAGGTTTGGACCCTGTAATTTATCCACACGGACACTGACACCCACAATGTGCTGACACACTTCAGTGGGTGGCAGAGAGAGGATGGGCTCCTCACTGCTCTTCAACAGAAGCTGCATCTCTGCCAGAGTCCTCCACTGGTCTGATCATTACAAAGAAAAAAAATTTGCAAAAGATAAGCAGTATTTTCATGCTTTTTCACCCTGCCCGGAGACAACTCTCCCATTTTCCATGCCGTGGGGAGTCTCTCACATCCACAGGACTCCAGGAAGAGGGCACTGAGCAGAATCACAGTGGGTTCACAGCAGAACTCAGGCACTGGATCTGCACTGCCACCATTCACTGTCGTGGCCATAAGCTCTGATCCACCACGGGCCAGGAGGAGAAGATGGGTGTAAGGATGAAGTGCTCCTGTGGAGAGGCCCTCTTTTGTTCTACTGCTGTAGGCACAAAGGGAGGAACATGCCAGGCTGGATCATGGTACAAAGAGTTATGCACAGCTCTGATTACAACAGAAAAGGATTCAGTGCTCCAGCCAAGTAAGGACTAAGCACTGGTATTTTTGTTTCCCCAAAGACAACCATGCCATAAATAAAAATATTATCCTGCCATAAATAAACATATTTACACATTATTTCACTTGGGCAAGGAAGAGATCCAAGCAAGCAGGGAGGAAATGGGAAGCTGAGAGAGGGAAACAAACAGGGGAAGCAGCATCACTGCTGCCAGAGAAGCTCTCAGGAGCAGGAAGGGACCTTCCCCACATCACTGCCTTCTGCACTGCAGGCAGATAAACTGCACAGCTCCAAGGCCAAACAGTGGGTGAGAAGTTATCTCCCTTCCCAAGAATATTTGCCTGCTAATCACAGTGCATTATCAGCTAAAGCAGTTTCATAATGAAGCAATAAGACCCAATGAAGTTGATGTTATCATAGGATAATTGACCATGTCAGGCAGCCAGATGCCTCAAGGCAAAAGTAAAAGCTGTTTAACATTCCAGAAGGTCAATCAGCAGATAATGTCCATTTCCTCTGAATTTATTGCCACCATATTGGCCATTTCATTGAAGGAGCTTTCAGCAATTTCATCCCTAATCGTATGTGTACATACTTTTATTTGTGCTCTAGGGTTGTAACAGCACTTAAAAATTTCTCAAGTTTTTCAAAATAAAAAAGTGAGACAGTTTGACTGTGGGCTCAGAAAAGCCAAGCTCTGAGCACACAGTGGTCACTATAGGAGCTGTAACAAATAAGCTTCTGAAAGTCTCACCTTGATGAAAACTTGAGGTAACCCATGCATTACTGCTGTTCCAACCATCGAAACAAATGCAGGTTGTGCACAGAAGCCTGCTGCCAGATGGTCACAGTAAGAAAGAAGTCACTGCCCCAATCCAGTGCCTGTACCTGCCATGCACAGAGTTGCAGGGAGGGGGGAAAGTGGTGCAGCATCACCCTCACCCCGACATGGGCTGCCATGGGAGAGGAGACACACTTGGAGACACGTCCCAGCAGATGAGCCCATCACTGCTGGGAAGGGAGGGCACAGGACCCGCTGGGCTGAGCTCTGGGCTGTGCCACCGGCAGGATCCAGCTCTTGCTGAAAGCACATTTCTTACTCACACCCATTGCCCCATGGCACCTGCCTCCTTCAGGCTCTGAACTGACAGCAACCAGCCCCTGACAGCCTGGGCAAATCGTTCCCATCTCAGGTCTCTCCCGGCAGAGCCAGGGCTGCACTTTGCAATTGCATGCCCCAGCACAGAGCAATTCACTTGGAAATAGGCATGCATAGAAAAGGGAGGGCACAGCCAAAAATGGCTTTGTGTAGCTGTACAGGGCATCTGATCAGCTTAAACAGCTATAACCATCATACAAAAGCTATGTTCCCTCCAACGCAGGTAAAAGGGAGCTGCTTCACTCAGTGCCTGTCTGGCATTTTGCAGCAGAGCAATGTAACTTTTCTGTGAGATGAACAAAGCAGGGCAGGACTTGTCCCCAGCCAGCTCTGTGGGAGGAAGAAACTGAGGCAGGGAGAAAATACTTGCAATACCTGCAGGGAAAAGGAGAGCACATCCCAGCCTGTTTCAAGGTTGTCCCTCAATACTGGTACCATTAAGCACAGCCACGTCCCTTCAGAGAACTTAATGGCTTATTGATAACGTGGTCATTTCCCTTCTCATCAGCAAATGAAGTGGTGTTTCTTGAAGAGGTTCATACATTGGAATAAAGACAGAAATTTTTTGAGAAGAGCCAGGTAACACCAGGGTAAACCTGCCTAGGCCAAAACAAGGAAAGAGGTGATAAGACTAAGGACAGATCTATATTTAGAGGGGTGATGCTGGCATGTGGAACCTGCTCTGGACATTCTGCCCTTCCACTGGCTGCATCACATATGCCTGTTTTCAGGTAGACACTCCCAAATCTGCCCAGTCTTCCCCCAGTACTTCTTTTCAATGCCCATCACCACCGGCAGCCCATGCTCTTTGGAGCTGGCACGCTCAGAGCCTTCCCCATACACCATGGGCATCCCTTTCCCTCTGACGCACACTTTTGTCTGATCCAGACAAAATCCAACAGGTGAGAGAAGGCTGAGAGTACAAGACTTTCTTCCTCCTGACCCTGCTCTCTTAGCAATAGCTCATGATGGCCTCCTGTGGAAATCCTCACCTCGCTCAGGAATCCTGCACAAATTCTCCCTGACAAAACAGATGAGGTTTAATAATAAAATAAAACAGATGACTGCTACCATGAGGTTGGGCAGCCAGCTCCTAAGGGCCAGCTCCAGGCAGCTCCTGAGGGTCTGTGCAAGCCAGAAAGAGGATTTCTTACAGCAGAGGCCAGAAAAAGGGCTGCTGCACCCAGGAGGCTAACAGACCCCTTCCCTTGTCTATTCATATATATTTTATTCCTTCCTGATATCAACAATCTTGAGTGATCCAGAAATTCCTCCAGGTAAAGCAATATAGAGGCTCTAATTCAGCATGGAAGTTGAATCTTCTAATTGTATTAGGGATTTATACACTGAGTTAGTAAAATACCATATGGCTCTTGTAATGCAGGCTGGTTTTTCCTTGGCAGGCTGTGTAAGCTGCTAACAGCAGACAAGGTCATAACATGTCTCCTTATCACTGCTTTATGTTCTGGATCCCAGTCCAGCTTTTACTGCTTGTCATCCAGCAGACAATTGGATGTACTTGCTACCCTCTTGCCTTCCCAAAAGGATTTTCATTCCCAAATCTCACGGCTGAAGCACCTCCTCTGGGTTGTCTTCAAAGCTATTACTGCACGTCTGTGTTTAGACCTTCCAGTCAGGCATTATCCTGGGGGAAACCATGTTCTAAATATCACTTCCAGTTTCCATCCTGGCTCACAGGGACTCAGGCTCCCCATCCTTCACCCCAGTACACCCTGCATATCCTTGTCAGAGCTCCAGCCCAGCAACCATGAAGATGCTTTTTGTAAGAGGTGCCCAGCCTCTGTGGATCCCAGGGGTACGACTTGCACCGAGCTGGCCCAATAAAAATAACAAATCAAACTCATCCACTCACATATAGCCCTTGTTCTGAGGTCCATGGTGGTTGGTTGGCCATCCCTGCCCAAGGTCATCTGCTCCATCACCTTTCCAGTGGTGGCACAAGCCTGTGAACATGTGGCATTTCAAACTGGACACAGTTCCTCTACCATTTCCAAACCAGATGGAAATCAATAAGGTTCTCTTGTTCCCTTCTCCTTTTTAGTAATTTCTAAGCTGACGTGATACACATCAGTCCAGCAAACAACTTAATACAAGCAACCAGAAATGCAGATACTGCAGGAAGTCACTCAGCCTAAGCAAATCTATTAAATAGATCAAATAAATCTGTGAAATTAATGGGCTGGCCCAAGAAAAGGGAAAGGGTGGGGAAAGGAGGACAGCTGCTCTCAACAATACCTCCAGACCTCTCCACCAGCTCCCGTCCAAGCCCACCTTTCCCCACCAAAGGCCACACAGCGTGCCCAAAGGAGGGGACAGCACAAAGGCTGTGAGTGCAGCTGCCCACATCAGAAGGCAGGTTTCCTGTGTAAACCCCTGCTGGCAGTTGGATGTTATTTTCTGGCTTGGCTTCAGGAGTCAGCATCATTTCACAGAGCAGAGCCCTGCACTCTCTTAAATTAACCACCTCGGGGTCTCCCTGCTCAGTTGCACCCCGTCTGTCTGGAGGGCAGAAGTCGCGTGTAGGAAATTCTCCAGATTTCCAGGAAAGGGAAGGTGATCCTTTTTTTTTTCCTCAGGGAAGCAATCAAGTTTAAAGCCTGAATATTTGGTCCAGAAGCAGTTTCTCACCAACACACTCCAAGTACAGAAAATAATGACAAAGGCAGGGAGCAACCATTCTGTCACAGCTGCATGACCGGCTCCCCGTCAGCCCCCTGCGTTAACCACTACATTCACTTCACAAAATCACCACAGAAAGCTATAAATGATGCATGAAAATTAAATGAGAGAACTCCAACCAGGGCATGAATCCCAAGCCACATGGCCGGGCTGGGCAGAGGGGCAGACAAAGCAGAGGCAGGCAGAGCACTGTGTGCTGGGAAACCAAAACAACCTCCCCAGCAGTCGGCTTTTGAAAACCCAAGCTGTGTTTCAGGAGGTGGCTGAAACAGCATCAGTTTGAGAGGTATAAATATTCCTGAACAGGAGGAAAACCAGACTTCATCCAAGGCACAAGGCATGTTCAAGGAGACCACCCCTAAACTGAGGTTAATTTTAACGAGAGGTGTTTTCCATGGCTCTGTGTTCACTTGCGCATACCAAAAGCCCTGGTGCAGTCATGCAGCTGCAAGCAAGGATGGCACACAGGACCCCAGGATGGCACACAGGACCCCAGGATGGCTCACAGGACACAAGGATGGCACACAGGACCCAAGAATAGCACACAGGACCCCAGGATGGTACACAGGACACAAGGATGACACATAGGACCCCAGGATGGCTCACAGGACCCCAGGGTGGCACACAGGACCCCAGGATGGCACACAGGACCAAGCCTGGGCTGTGTTTTGCCACAGATGCTGCTTTGTTAAGACTGCACATGGGCGTAGTCTGCCCCACCACTCCTCCTGCTCCTTCTTGACCACAGCCATAGGCATTTCTGCAACAGCACTGCACATAAAAGCGTGGATGTGGGCCATTTCCAGAGAGATACTGCCATCCTACCTGGTCCACAGCTGCCCGACTATGAGAGATGACCTGGACTTCCAGCATAACCCTTCCAAAACTAGGGACTGCACGTTGAATCCATCCCTCCCAGAAGGGCTGCCAGCCCAACAGAAAAGCACCTGCTTACACTGGGATTTAGATTCAGAGCAGAACTTGCAATTGAAAGGGAAGATGGAAGAAGAAAAGCCAGGAGATGGTCCTGTATTCTTTAGCATTATATGTGCAAATGATAATTTGCACATATATGTACAAATGGTGGACAACCTGTTGTCTCCAGAGGCTGGACAGGAGGGTGTAACTCCAATCCAAGACTCTTGTGTTTGCTTCCAAACCTTGGAAAGCCTACAGCCAGCACCAGTTCTGGACAGACAACATCTGCAAGAGTGGAGCTGTGAATATGCTGCAGACACAGGATTCAAAGAGATGTCTAAGCAGGGGGCAGAGAAGCAATAAGCAAATCTTACCCACAAGAGCCTGGGACTCCTTCCACAGGCACAGCTCCCAGTGAAGCCAACAAGCCGTTCTCCCATAACATCTGCAGAAGGAAATTGCTTTAATTGCTCTAGATACAATAGCCAAACCTTAGACCCTAATCTGGCTGCCTAATACTCTTGCTCAGTTGAAAATAACTCTTGTGAAAGCAACCAGCTGGGATGGAGCTTATCAGCAGCAGCACGAGCAGGACAGACCTCACCCCGCAGCCCGCGCCCTGCAGGAATCCCTGCTGAGGAAGGGAGCTGCTGTAACCCCTGACAGCCTCCAGAACTCCTCTCCCTGTGTCCTTCATGAGCTCCCCAAACTCCCTGCCTGGGCACCACCTTTTAAGGAGTAATGTTTGACTCTTTCCCTAAAATCTGTGCAGGATGGGCAGGGCAGGGCTGGTTCAGCTGACTCCCCTTTCCCTCCTGCCCCTTGTCTGGCAGAGGGTGCAGAGGACAAACCCCATTTCTCCCCGCATGAACAAGCCGTGCCTAGAAGGAGCAGCACAGCACTCAGCTGGTTTCCTAAAAGATGTCATAACACAAATGATAAATGTCAATCATCATAATTTTGGATTCCCGCTGGCTGCGTAACAGGGGTGACAGCCAAACACTCACAGCCAGAGCTGCAGTTACACACCCAAATAAAGAGCCAGACTGTCAGGGTGCTGCCCATGTTGCCTCCCATCAATAACAGAAGCTGACTATTAACAGAAGACAAAACATGATGAGAAAATGTGGAAAATGTGTGCACATCCAAACAGCAAGGCTGCTTGCTTCAAAGCCAAAATACTGATGTGGGTACCAGCTTTAAAAATTCCTTAACCCTTCTGTTTCCTATGCTACATAAATCAACTGCAACTAAAATGATCACGTATATCTGACATGCAAGGACAGCCCCACATATGTAAGAAGAGCAAATCATTAAAAAAAAAAAAAGAAATGGATTTTAGGGTTTTCTTTTTGTCAATAATATTTTTTGCAGAAAATATATTCTTATAAGGAAAGCATTTATGGTTCCATCAAGTACCCTTTTTTTAACCCTCAAGATATTTAGTTTTCTTTAGCCAGTTTGGGTAATATACAAGTGAATTGTCTGGAAAATAATCAGTTGCAAAATAACCAACAGTGTTTGATTTTCGAGCTTTTTTTTTCTCATGAAAAGAAGAGTTTAAACTCTCAGCAAACTCCGACTCACAAAGAAAAGGAATAACTATTGTGAAACAATTTGCTTTCTGATCATTTTTAAATCCCTCAGAAAATGTGCTGAGCAGAAAAAAAGCAACCCAAAATCACAAGCCAGAGTCTCATCTTGGGAAGTAGATTAAAACCAGACATGCCAGCTTTATTTTTGTGTCCCTTCAGAATTGATTTTTGACTTCCTTTAGCTTGCAGAGTGCTCTTTAGCCCCTGTCCCAGCCCCACGTGTGGTTGCATCGCTCCCCCAGCCACATCACAAGCCCCAGCCCAGCGCGGTTGTTCCCGCTGACACAACACATGCCAGCCCACAAACGGCTCCAGCAAACACAGCTCCCCTCTGCAGCAAAGCTCTTCCTTGGCCGAACACAGGGCAGAGAGAAGGGAACAGAAGCCGTGCTTTCCTGGCTCGCTGTGAAGGAGGTGCCCAGACACCCAAGTGCTGCAGGCCCCAGCCTGGCTGCAGGCAAGGGCTCTGGGGAGCTGACTTGGAATTCACTGTGCTATTTCCAAACACGACTTTGAGACAAGAAATGTAATCTATTATTTACTATTTTAATTATTATTATGCATGTTATTCTTATTCTTTGACCTATTATCATCATCATCATCATTAAACAGAGGCACCTCTGCTAACCACTGTCCTTTTGGTCATTGCAAAGTCAATCCATCAAAATCATTAACAAGAGGTTAAAGGTTTTACAGCCATCCCCACAACACCAACCCTACCAAAATCTAAGCTGTCCCAGGACTCATCCTGCATTTCCCAGACCACTGGAGAGAGATGGGTCAGCCCAGCTGCATTTCTGAAATAAACTTCTGAAGACATTCAGGAAAGGGATATTCTCCACTGACTCAGAACTGTACAGATCTTTAGACAACTACTGGAATGTCCATCCTGGCTCTGACATGAGCACTTCACTTGGGTGCTGGGCTTTCTGTACAGAGGGCCAGTGCCTCAGTGACTTGGGTAGTGGAAAAAATCTGCCTTACAGCTTTCCAGTGAGAAGGAAGGATGCCTGTCCCTCACAGTTCCCTGGAGAATCCCTTCCCAGCTGAGATCCTCAGTTAGAAAGGTGACTCAGACAGGACCAGGCATATTGGGCATCCCCATACCACACCTTGCTTCTGCTGCTGAATACAAACACAAAAGTAGAGCCAAGGCTCTCTGACAAGATTCTCACAAGCCACATTTAGATCTAGCAGAGAAGGAGACACAGACCATGCAGTCCAAAAGACTAAAACCAGTGAATGGTACAAGGTTATGAAAAATAAAGCACTCCAGAAAAAAAAAATAAAAAAAAAAATCTGTATCTTTCTGCTTCCCACAGCTAGCTTGCATCCTGGAACTCATCAAAGCAAAGTTGTTGTGAAACTACAAGAAGAAAAAAGTCTTTGTTTTAAATTTTGCCTTTTCCATTATATTTGGGGTGAAACATCCCCTCTGCCTGTGCTGCAGCTCTGTGCTGGAGATCCCACGCTTGCTGCCCAGCAGGAACAGAGATTTCTCTGCATGGAAAGCCAGCACAGGGCAGCACAGGGCAGAGGGGAGGAAAGCAACTGTGCCCTGCACCCAAAGAACAAATATTCTGACCTGGAACAGGACCCCTGGGCATAACCTTTATGTTTCTTTGATATTCGTTTTTCTTGATCTTGGCAATTCCTTTTTCTGCAGCTTTGGGTTTGGTGATGCACATGCACTAACTTCTGCTTTGGCTTCCAGGTAGAATTACAAATGTATCTCCTTGAAATATTATCAAGTCTGGAAACAAGTTTCAGTTTTGCAGGGAAAGATTTCTACTTACTTTCTTCTCCCCGGTCTCACTGATGACAGTTCTGATTTTTTTTCCACAAGTTACATTTAGTCAGGAGCTCTGTCCTTTGGTTCAGGTTTGTTCTCCACTGCAAACACTCCATGCTGCTCAAGGTGTGGGTTTGTCACCTTTGCTACAAGCCGTGCAGGCAGCAGAGAGCCCTGCTGAGCAAGATGGTGTGTGAAAAGCAAGGAATGCAATAAAAAAGTGCCACTGTTCTGAATTAATGCTGCAAACTTCATTGTTAACTGATAATTAATAGCCAGGAGGTTAGAAACATCAGTGGAAGAAATATATACACCACAGCCTGGATGATTTAAAGCATAAATTCTGTTTTCAGTCACCTTCTGATGCAGGGCAGACAGACAAACCAAGCAAAGAGCTGTGGACAGCCCATTCCATGCCTTTCTTTTATGACAGTGGAGCTGGAGGTGATGAAGACTCCTGGATGAAGCCTTTGACTCTCCTGTGCCTGGTGCCAGACTGGGAAGTCAGAAGGTCTAGTCCCAGCCTGAAAAAACGCCTCCTAAAGAAGCCAGACAGAGATGCAATGATACTGTTTATTACCCGAGGCACTTACAAGTGCCCAATTACTGCATACATTTGCAAGGAGAGAAAATTAAATCCAGATCCCACCTTCAGATTAGGAATCTCCAGCTGCCAGTCCTTTCTGGCCTCTAGGATGCCTCTAGGAATGCTGCACTGCCTCAACAAGGGGGAAAATAGCAATGGTTGCAAAAGACCTTGGTTTTGGCATCACATTTCCTGGAGAGGCTGAATTTCCCTGTGAGTTCCTCTTGCCCTTTCCCAGTTGTAAGAAACAACCCATGGCCATTCAAGTGACAGAAGCAACTCCACTGTGTTATTGACATGGCCAAATGTGCAATGAAGCGAAGGTGAATTTCAAATATTAAGTGCCATTTTGATTCAGAGTACATCAGTCACCTTCCAGGAATTAAAAATTAAAAAAAAAAAATTAAAAATAGAAGAAATAGCAGAATAGCAGCCTGCTTTCAGGTATCCCAAGAGGAGGAGTAGAACAAAACTCATCAAGTGAACAATATGCTTAGCCTCAGTTTAATTTAAACCATATTTTAGTGTCTCAGCATAGCAGGAATTCCATAACTTCATTCCAGCTGACATCATTGCTACAAGTATTTCTGTCCACATTTTACATGCAGCTATGCAGTGGTTCTGTTAGCAACTCCTGCGCTGGAAATGGCTGGAAAAGAACCTGATCTTTACAAAATTGTTTCTTTTGACTATTGCTTCTAATTCAGCTCAAATTCAAGGTCTAATGTGGAAAAGAATATTCGTCATCAAAATTACAGTTTTATCAGCAAACCAATAACCATAACACAACTATTCACTGAGAATGAGTGGCAAGAAATGGCTCTGCAAATGCATGGGCCCAACACAGAAGAAAAAGTCATGGAGGCAGCAACACAGATAAAGTGAGATCACTAAAATTCCTAAAATAGATAATTTTTTTTTTTTTTTTTTGCAATATTCACAAGTATTTTAGGCAGAAAGCTTGGCTTTATCCTAATTTGGTCAAATAAGCAAGGAGATACACACCAGCCTGCAGTGTCAACAGGCAAAAACAATTAGGGGGAATATCTGCATTTTTGGCTACAACTCACATGTTGGAAAGTGTGCTGGGTACATGGGATCAGAGCATTGCTGAACACAATGGGACTTCATTGATGGGGACAGTCCTGTCACAGGCAGTGGCAGGTAAAGATACTCCCCACAGCAGCTAATAAACCATGTTAAAGCAATTTAATTATGATCAGGCTGCACAGACATGCAGTGGGGTTTTGGTGACAGAGGAGCAGAAAGTACAAAAAAATGTCTGGCAGTAAGCCTGTGTCATTTCAGCTTGATGAATTTCCCCCAAAATGTCTCTCTAGCAGGGTTCGAGACAAGTTTCAAGTCACCAGAAAAAATTAAGTGCCCCAGAGAAGAAACATCTTCTCAAGTACCTGTGATATTTCAGAATCAAAGAATCATATCAATGTCCTACCTTGCCTAGCTCTGAATATACAGAGGCACTTTGGGAGTGATGCCCAGTGAAAAATCGTTGAGTATTATAGGCAGAGGACAAAGGAGAAAGAGAAACCATGTAATAATCAACTGTCAGGTTGTTAAAGAACAATACAAGGCAGAGATAAAAGAGAAAGGTTTGAAAGCTTTCAAAGTGAAGAGGCAGAACGCATTATTTGTGTTTAGTTAACTAGATAAAAAGCACACTGGACGTACATATTTGATTTTCAGCTGGACTGAACTGACAAGCCAATAAGCCTCAGGAAAAAAGAAAAGCAGCAGCAGCAGCCACCACAGGTGAGTGCTGGGGTGAGCCTGGGGGGAAAAGGGGTGCGTGGGCTGGTCAGAGCTCCAAGGGTGGATGGATCAAAATGCTGGAGACATCTTTCTCAGAATTACTGCATTTGGGGCTGCTCAATGCTCCTCAGTGTGTTTTGCCTGCAGGCTCTCAGCTGGCAGAAGGCAGGAGCAGGACACGCCTGCGTTTGCCCTCCTGAGGGTGCCCACAGGTCTGAAGTGCTGCTGCCCCGAGTGGCTCTGCACAGCTGGGAGCTGCAGGCAGCCCACGAGCTGGGGACGGCAGCAGCTCTTAGTGACAGTGTCCTGGGAGTGCAAAGTCACACCAAGGGCTGCCCAGCGGCCACTCTGCACGGCCAAATCACTGCTCTCCAAAGTAGTGATTTAGTGCTGCTCCACCCCTCCAGATATAAAATACTTACACTTTGTTCTCAGAAGTCCACACTGCCCTTTTCATTTAACACAAGTATCCCTCTGATCTCGTGTCAGCAGGGACAAAAGATTTGCTTTCAAGGACTGGTAAAAAATATCCTTCAAAATAAAACAGAAATAAAGATATTAACCAGAGGAATGACAGAGCAATTTCACAAAACCACTGGAAGGGGTGGAGGGGAGGGGTGTCCCTTTAACCAGGACCTGGGGGTCCTCCACCAGGGACACCCCCTTTCCAAAGTGCTCTGCCAGCCCTGCAGCTCACATCAGGATCCCATTTCAGCCTCCCTAGAATTCCTCCTTTTTCCTCTCTTCCTCCCTGCTGCCTTAACCACCAGTTTCCCCTCTACATTTGAACTCCACTAAAGAGTTTTCAGTGGAATCATAAATTCATCAGAGGTCTTGGTCACCCTGAAACTATTAGCTAGTCTGGGTCAGATTTGTCAAATAGTTTGGGCTGGAAACTCTGTGTTCAGTGATGGGCAGGGGGATAGGGCTGCTTCATGGTTGAGGCAGGTGATCTGCAACACACAGATGGAGGCCATGCACTCAGCCCCTCTCTCTCAGAACTTTTTTGAGCTTTAAAAAGTAGAACACATCCTGTGGGAGCCCAGGAAACTAACAGCAGGACTTCCAGCGAGCCTGGGATCAGGTAAAGGGCAGATCTGCACACACCTGAGGTTAGGCTGGTTAGCAGGCAAACCTTTGTGTTGGAAAAATTCCAGCTGCCAGAAAAAGCTTCAAGTGCAGAAGGAGAGGAGCAGCTCTGTGCCCGGGTGGGGAGAGCAGGTCAGGAGCTGGGACTGTGCAGCCCATCCTGCCCCAGGGAGGCTCGTGTCTGACAGCAGGGAGCAGTGCCCGAGGAGAAGGCACCTCCCCGGCAGCCCCTTCTGCATTGCTGACAACTGAGAGACCTCAGAGCTGCCAAGAGGAGAAGAAAGGAGAGTGTAAATTACCCTGGCCATAAGCGTGTTGTGTTGTGCAACAGAAGCAGGATAATGACCTCGGGAATGTCTCATTTTGTACTAAATTTCCCAATTCCAAGGGGCTGCTGAGTTTGTACTGCCAGTGCAGTTATCAAGAAGCAAAATCATATGCAAAGAAGTGAAAGCCAACACCAAAACTGATGCTCTTTGCCCTCTGCCTCAAATCTCCAGCATTTTCCTGTGCACCAGAGAGCACAGCAACTCCCCACACCACATCCCTTGCAGCCATGCCAAAACTTTGTCAAGTTTCACTGCAATATTAGATGTTGATACGAGTGTGGATCACAAACTCAGGCAGGCTTTCCCATCCTGTGTGGGCACCCAACCTGCCAGAGAGTCAAGCCTGCTGGGAACAGGGCATATCCCTGTGGATATCAGTTTTGTGTCTTCCAGGGGACAGCAAAACTGCTCCCCAGCCCTTCCTGGTGTCCCCAAGCACCCATGATTTCCAGATGAAAGAGGACTTCCCTGGTGGGTAGATCAGCAGCAGGGGGATGTGTTCCAGGGCCTCCAGTCTGTGGTGGGGGTCCCACGCCCGGCTGCAGCCCACAGCAGGTCCAGCACACGGGATCCAGCGCTCTCTGTGAAAGCCAAGCCTTGTGCCTTGCTGCAAAGGGCTCGTTTTGTTTTCTGAAGGAAGAGAACAGGGTTACAACAACCTCCATAGTAGGGAGCAGCAGTGCTGTCTTGACCTCGGTATTCCTGACAGGAGATTCAGGATCTGGCTGATGCTTTGGCTTTGTAAGACCCCGATCTGCTCCTTTTCTGCTGACAGCATGGATGGGAGAGGGTTTGGAACCACTAACTGGGCTGCAGGAGTCTGGAAGGGGAAAAATGCTGAAATCCACAGAAAAGTAAAGGGAAGCTGCAGGGAGAAGAGGCACATTTTGCTAATTTATTTTTCTACATTGCAACAGCTGTGCTTACATGAAAAGGGTCATTAACTGAAGATGCAGAGTACCAGCACATCTACAGAGGCTTTATACAATTTAGGAGATCACTGCAGAGTACAATGCAGGATCATTTAAAATTCACAAACAAATACTATAAAACACCTTTTGTAGGTATTTTAATGGTCCAAAACAAGTACTGTGTACTACTCGATTGATGCAATTTTTCCTTTTTACTAAATCCCATACGTAAAAATCAATCTGTTCTTTTTAAAAACAGAGACTTTTTTTTAATACGCTATTTTAAAAGAATAAAGACAGCTCCCACTGTGATGTCTGTTTAAAAGTTCAGTACATTCTGCTGCCTTATTTTATCTAGCAATGATGAACTAAAAGAACACTGAAAATTCAATCATGATGGCAATAATATTTGAAAAGGCTATAAAAAAAGGAATTATTTAGTTGGTAAGAAACATCTTTTGCTGAAATTCTGAACTCTGTATTTCCGTTACATTACATGAAAAATAATATGAGCCCTATGCAGAAAATGTGTTTGGTGTGCCACTTTGATGGAAACAAAACAACCTTTTAAAAGCATGGAGAAATGAAAGGTGATTTTTAAAAAACACAGGTATTTACAAAGAGCCACTTACTCAGTGTTCTGAATCATGCCATTCCCCCTCTTATAGTTTAGCCATCTCTTGGATAGTTTGCATAAGTATGCATTTATTTACTAATCTTCAAAGAGTCCCCATTTTTCCTAGCTTTCCACTGTAGTCATTAGAGGTCACAACCCTGTAGGAAATATGGGCTGCCATGGTAACACAAAATGTCTGCTACAGGCTTAGTGTAATTCCTCCCTAATAGAAAAACAACAGCAGCAAATCCTGCCTTTGATAAATGGGCTTATACGATGTAAGAAGCCGCTACCTAGAAAGGTGTCCATTACTTCAAAACAGCTCTAAATGAAATAAATGTTATTAAAGGAAAAGAAGGGGAAAACAAACTCATACATCATTAAAAAAAAAAAAAAAAGTGACCAAGGTACACAAAGGAGAACATGGAAATAATCTGTGTGCATCTGCAGAGCCTCAGTGAATACAGCGGGTGAAGTTTTCAGGGCATTGTGCTGCAGTCCCTCAAACTGCTCACAACAAGTGTCTGCTGAGCTCCTCTTGCAAATGTTTCTCATCACAAGGAAAAAGGCTGCATTTCTATGTGTCTGAAAAAGCAAAAATTCATGAGGAGGTCGTTGCCTCTCTGCCTACAACAAGGTAGCCTGGCATTCCCTGCTTGGAGATTCCTACAGAAAAAAATGCATCTGGTTCCAATAGATAACTACTGTTTGGGAGGGAGGAAAAATAAGTGTGTATTTGGCGTGGTGGTTCGTGGGCATTACTAGCATTTCAGTGAAATCCCACCTCGCTGACAGGAGTGTGGCTGGCTGGCTCACCAGGCAGGTATTTGGGAAGGGCTTTGGCCGCCCCTCACAGCCGCACTCTCCCTCACCTTATGCTCCCAAGTCCTGCCGAGCACTGCCAGAGGCTCCCTTCTCCTCTGTCACCTTCCTCCTACTGAGCTCACACGTGAGCTGCTGGTTTTCCTCCATTTTTACCCAGGGTTTTCCTCAGAATGTTTTTTTTTGTGACATGGGCACCCGCCCCTGCCCGCTTTGCATCCTGTAGCACCATCAGTGTGTAGCACCTTTGGTGTGTCTGCAGCAACACAGAGCCACCCCTCCGCCAAATCCTGCTTCTGTATTCTTTTGTTTACATTCCTCGGCCAGTTTTCAACCCAGACAGCAGCAGTCCAATTCGAGTTAATTTTTCAATTAAGTTATTGCATTACCTCTACTCCATCCCCCAGGATGTTTAATTTACTACTCCTTTTTTTCTGGTTTTTTTTTTTTGTGATTTTTTTTTTGGTTGATTGGTTGGTTGTTTTCTTGTTTTTGTTTATTTTTTAGAAGACTTAATTTTGCCTGATAAAATACAGTTTCTCTAAAGCAATCTGCTGCTCTTTCTGTTTAGAGTTGGTGTGCCACATTTCCTCTTGTCATAAACTTACACTTAAATGTTAATTTTATATTTGTAAATATAAATGCTCCCATTGCTTTAGGCACTCTCTGCCAAGATGGGAAATTTGAATTTCTCAGGGTTTGCATTGCTTTGCAGCAAGACAGAGGCTGCTGAGTCCCATACACCCAGGACACACTGCTGGAGATACCTCTCTGCAAGGGGACAGGAGTCTCCCCAAGGTGTGAACCCCTGTGACTGCCTGTCAGAGGGTCCCTCTGTGCTTTAAACCTATGCCCAAGAAGAAACACTGAAAGCACAATTAATACCTGTGGCTGTTAATGCATCTTCCCTTGCTTTAGTCTAAAAAGGCAGCTTCATCTGCAAGTTCTGCTTTGCCTATAACTTTCCCCCCATACATGCTGCGAGCACGCTGCTGGTGGTTCAGAAACAAGTCCTTTACACACCCATCTCTCTGTAACCAACACTGCACCTGGCAATAAAACTGACTGCTCCCCAAAAAACACCTCTGATGAGCCACGCTGTAGATGGAACATGGCGTGTGGGGAGGTTTGGACTGGATATTGGAAAGTGTTTCTTCACCAAGGGGATTGTCATGCACGGGACCGGGCTGCTCGGGGCAGTGCTGCAGTCGCCGTCCTCGGTGTGTAGATGTGGCACTTCACGGGTCAGTGCTGGGTTAATGCTGAACTCTGAGAGAGTTTGAGGGCTTTTCCAACGTAAACAATTCTATGTGCTCAGGTATGGGGGAACTATCCCATGCCAAGGAAAGTGAGTGAGCTGGTTACTCCCACAGCAGGAACTGGCAGATGTCTCCAGGTACTGCCCTCCAGGCATCACCCTCTCACTATCTGCCTCCAGCTGCTTTCTGCTCCTCCAAAAAATCACAAAATCATTAAGGTTTGAAAAGATTTCTGAGATCATCAAGTCCAATCACTTGTTTACATATTACTCTAAGAAAGTGGAAGATGTGAAGCAAATTTCATGAGCATCATTCTTTCCACACTATTAATGAAAGTAAAAGCTCTTGTGTGCCACCTCATGCCACCTCCTCTCACAGCCAACAAGCTCCCCACATCTCCATCCAGCTCCCAGCTGACTCCTGCATCCACGTGCAGAACCCAGAGGCACCACATGGACAGGAGGCAATGCTGGGGCACCCAGCTCTGCATCCAACGAGCAAATCAACCTCTTCTATCAATGAAGATTGACTAGGCGCACAGCTGAGGTAATATTGGTAAAGTACAAGGAAACATGAGACTTCAAATCAGCCCCACACCCTCCTGCACAGAGCTGCCACGTGGCATCCCAGGGCCTCCAGCAGCACTGCTGTCCCACTGTAAGTCCCACTGCAAATTACAGTGGCAGGCAACCGCGCTGGGGAGGAAGGGCTGCTGCCTCTCAAAAGGTACTCAAGGAATTTATTTTAACAAGTGTAGCTTGGTTTTAATCATCAATAATTCTTCTGAGCAAAGCACCTTCGATTAAGTGGGCTGTAGTCTATTTTGTAGAAGTAATGAAGTTGGAGTAAGAGGAGGGATCGTGCAGTGTTCTGCTGTTAATCACTGCTAATAAAAGTTGAAAAATCACTGCCAATGAAAGTAGAAAAATGACGGAATTTGCAGATAAGCAAAGTGTACATGAGTGAGGTTTAGTGCAGATGAGATACTTTCACTTTGTGCTGAGAACAGATATAGCAAAGCACTCGACCCCTTGACTGTATTTTCCAATCCAACATACACTGGCTGGGCTGTTTGGGCTCTGTGGACACAACAAAGAGATCGGCTGCTTCCCAGAGAGTGAGCACTACCGTGTGTAGCCACCGAGGAAACGGAAAGCAGCTGCAT
This sequence comes from Pyrgilauda ruficollis, assembly GCF_017590135.1. Classification (NCBI taxonomy): domain Eukaryota; kingdom Metazoa; phylum Chordata; class Aves; order Passeriformes; family Passeridae; genus Pyrgilauda; species Pyrgilauda ruficollis. The sequence continues at coordinate 1,056,886 of NW_024511766.1, forward strand.
TTTGGAGGAGAAGAAAGAGGTACTGCTACCCAAACCCTGGCCAAGTCAAGAGAAGTCACCTTCATTGGAGCTTTGTGAGTGTCATTTGTCTGCACCCGCACAGCACCAATGGTGTTTGTTACCAGCTGATCTTCAGCCGGATTTGCAAGCTCTTACAGGGCACGGGCCACTCGTGGGGCAGAACACCACATGACATTTTGAGTAGGCAGACCCTTTAGAAAGCACACAGCCAGCAGCAGAGGCAGTGACACACAGGCCAGCTCCTGCAGGTGAGTTTGCTGCTGTAACCTCCCAGAGCTGCAGAGCAGGGCAGGTGCTGTCCTGCCCACCACAGGATGCCCCAGCACCTCCTGCACACCCGGGGGCTGGGATGAACCAGCTGCTCTTGCTCTCACAGCGTAAAGCTGTCCACTGCTCAGCAATGACACTGTACTCCTCCAACAGTCTCACAAAGCTCAGGGGCTCTCCAGCATCCCAAGAGGAAAATCAGCTCATCTGTGGCAATACCAAAGTGCCAGCTTTCCTTGTTCCCAGGTGGAAGTGATGAACACCACATCTCCCCCTTCTCCAAACCCCTAGTCCTGTTTTAGCAGCACTTCCCACAGCTATAGCCCTGGAGAGAGTGGTAAGGGTGGTGTTGGGGCAAGCAGGAATTTCTGCACCATTCATTATGAAAAATACATGTGACTTAGTTTCTCTGAGAGCTGTTGACTTCAAAGAGACAGTTTTGCTCCCAAGCCACGGAAATGCAGTGACTTCCATGTGATGTGTTTTGGTGGCCAACACAAGATAAGAGAGTGGCATTTATGGCAACCACTGGCAGGGAAACCCTTGCACAAAGGATGATACCAAGAGGAATTAAAACAATATTTTATATCAACACTAAAGAAATTTTGCTGAATTTTTATCTACTGTTTTGAAGGTTGTTGCATCACATCATTACTTTAAATTTCCATATTTGTCAACGCAAAATGATATTCTGTCAACATCAAAATATCTGGAGAACACTAGATGACATTTCTGCTTGCAAGTGTGTTTGGGGAGCATTTATACATTTATTTGCCTGGAAGAAATATGGTTTTAACTGACTCTTGAGTTGCTCCGTTTTCAGAAGAGAATATCAAAACACTGGATGAGAAGCTCAGCACAAAACTTGGAAGGAAACCAGAGCAGAATTATCCTACAGGAACTGACCTCATATATCAAATCAGACTGCATGTAACAGCCCAAGTCATTGCTGTGCCATTTGTACTTCTTTGCATCACTTTATTCTTCAGGGAGGGGGGAAAGGGCCGCTTTTTCAAAGAATAGATGAGCCTGGCCAGGAAAAGCTCCTCCCAGTGCAGGCTGTTTCGCCTGGGAGAGCTGCTCCTGCAGCAGAGGAGGCCGGAGGGGCAAGGCAGACCCTTCCCCAGGGAAGGGCTCCCCTGTGCCGGGGGCTGCAGCCCCCCTGCCCGCGGTGCCCCGCAGGGGAGACGGGCAGGGGCCGTCCCCACGCCGCCTTCCATCATTTCTGACACAAAAGGGGAAAATGCAACGCCGCACCAAGCTATTTTTCGACCAAAAGAGGGTTATTTTGGAATAAAAATAATTATTTTCAAATCCTTTCCATCACTTCTTATGGAGGAAAAACTAAATATGAAGTTGCTTTTTCTCACCCTAAGGACGAGCCATCACGTTCACCAATTTCTCTATGAGACAACAGAGCACTTCCTCGCTCTGCAATCCAGCCAGTTTTGCTATGACTACCACTTCCTAGTGCCAAAAAAGAGGAGGGGGGTTTGGGGAGAAAATCACCTGTAAAGAATTAGGTAACGGAGTGTGAAAGGTCTCTGCTATTCAGGAAATACTTACCGCTGGATTTAATTACAGATTGCAACTAAACCCCCCTTCCCTTTTATTTTTTTTTTTTTTTGAACTTCAGACATACAATAACATGACATTTATTGAACGCGGTAGTGTTGCAGTACTTGGGATACTAAAAAGCCTGGAGAACTCTGTGGCTTGCAATAAACATAAAAAGTGTACTTTATACACGAGATTAACGAGAGATTTATCCACCCGCCCGCACGGGGAAGTGCCAGCTCAGGAGAGGAGGCTGCGGGGAGCGGAGCTGCCCAGGGGCCGGGCTGTGCGGGCAGCAGCGCTCCCCGTCCCGGGGCAATCCGCCTCCCCCAGCCCAGCACGCTGCCCTGCTCCCTGCGCGGCACTTGCTCCAGACAGCCCCTCGCACATTTGGTCTAAATTGCATGTTTTCCTCTCAGAATCTCAGCTGAGATGAGCGGTCCTGATACAACAGTATTAAATGTCAAACGAGCAAAAAACAATGTGCAAAGCCAATGCAACTCTGTGTTTAATTTAGGCAGTGTCAAAGCAAGGAGCAGAAAGGAATGGCAATTTTTTTTTTTACACATTTTTATAAAACCACCAAATCTAGCTCATACTTGAGGCTCCTGTCCTAACCACCTCACCAGAACCCATTTCTTCCCTCATTCCATAACAATATTAAGTTAATCAGCAGTAAGCAAAAAAATACAGCAATATCTGCCTACATTTGAGTCACTAATTATACATGACAATTTTAAAATTTTTGCTCTGCTGTGCATTTAATTTGCCCACTTTGGAACGAGACATCAGGACTTTATTTCTAAATGCATTGATTAAATTGTGTCCCTGCTTTTGCAGCCAGAAATACTGCAGCTTTCCTCTCTGTGTAGGTAATGAGGCATCCAACGCCCTGGAATTCATTTAAAAATTTGTATTCCATCGTAATTATCTCCAGTCATTGTCCATAATAAAACAATTTGTTATAGATCAAATACTGTGCATACAGATAGATGGATTTGCTATCACGAGTGTCTCTTAAACTCACAAAAGGGAATAAAACTCAGAGTCCAGGGAAAAAAATCTGTTCCCCGGAAGGTGTTATCCTGTCAGTGCTACGGGGTAATTTACAGGATCTGCCACATATAGGAGCCCGTGGCTTGACTTTTTTTGGGTTTTATGAGCTAAAGAACAGAAGCAGGGTCACTGGAGAGATTAAGTTTCCTTTCTGCACTAACATTAGGGAGGGAGACAGAGAGAGACACGGCAAATAAATGCTCTGCTCTACCCTGAAAATGAAAATACAGCTGGATGACGATTCTGACGGTGCCAGCTTTCACAGGGCTCACAGACCCCCAGCACAGCCACGGGCACAGAGCACTTGTACCCCTAGCATTTAACCAAACAAGGAACTGGAAATTGTTTTCTTGCCTTTTCTGCTTCTTGATTTGCTTTTTAACAAAACAAAAAGCTGCTGCCGTCCGTGCAGAGCACAGGGAAATCAGCAGTAAATTCTTCTGCTGATGCATTCATCTGCAAGGAAGCTGGGTTCACTGAGGTACCAATGCCAGTGGAGTAGCACAAGGAAGATTTTTCCCTTCCTCTGTGCTACAAACAATAAAAAATTCGGTGATAATTTACTCCAGAGTGCAGCACCCAAAGCAGGAGCACAGGTTGAAAAGGGTTAAAACAGGAGCACTGCTTAAAAAGCACACACACGAGGGATAAGGAAAAATAAAATTGGAGGCATATTCAATTTTAAAATATTTTCTTTTGATAGGTTGTAATTGTAAATCAGAGGGAGAAATCAGATTTCAAATTCTGCCTGCACTTTTTATACATCTGCACTTTTGATTTATCCAAGTTACACAGGAGCAGAAGAGGCAATGTTTGCCTCTATGCCTCTGAAATAAAGAGATAAAACCTTACTTTGCAATTACAACAAGATATGTAGGCTAAACTAAGAAAGTCTCTCTCTTTTTTTTTTTTTTTTAAATTTTTTTCCCCTCTCTGCTTCCTGCAGAAAAATAATAAATTTTACATTTGCAAGTCTATTCTGGAGCAAAATAATATTCATTGCAGAAAGGGAATTTGACCTGATAAATCAGCTTTCTGCAGCTCTTGCTTGAAGTGGTTCATGCTAATGTTTGAATGAGTTTCCTTTACCTACACATTTTTGTTAACTGGTTTAATAAATGATGGCAGACCTTTAAAACGTGATCGGAGCTGTACAGGGTACAGCCAAACAAGGTAAAGGCACAATATTTTAGTGCTTTCGATAGAAAGAATCTAATTTATTTTTTTAATCATTATTATCATAACCATGAAATGAATAGCTGAAGTTTAGTGCTCTTTAGTGGTTATTTTTCAAAGTAAACTGCAAAAGCAGACAGAAACCTTTTAAATCCAGAAACTATTTTGAACCAGTTAGTTGGAAAAACTAAATTAAAATATTGTACTAATATACTAAGATCATGGAGTAATTTAAAACTGCAGCAAAACAGCAAGAGGAAAATTAAGACAAACAAATGATTTTTTCAACTAAATTATTTGAGATAGTTTATGGTATTAAAGTCTCTCCTTCTTTCCACACTTTCTTACAAAGCATTTGCTACCAAAACATCAAGACTTTACATTTCTTGGGAGGTGGCTGATGGGATCAAAATGCCATTTCTTAAACCAGAGAACAAACCAGGTTCGTGCCCTGCAGTTTTGTAGGTGTTGTTATTAAATGATGGACGGATAAGACAAGTGTACTCTATTGTGAACAAATTGTGAGATACCAAAGGGATACTCCCTTAAAAAATAACACCACGTTATTTATATTTTAAAAGTAAATTTCACAATTTTGTATGAATAGTTGTATTTAGGTATTTACTGCGTTTAACATTATTGCAGAAATCTAAACTAGATATGTAGATTCTGCTTTTTTTCTTTAATTGGGACCCATAGAAAACACAAACTAATTAGCCACATGTATCAAAATTATTAATGTAACCTCAGCTATTCAGTTGACTTGCATTATACAATATATGATCCAATAAATTAGGTAACATAACAAAACCAAAAAAAAGGCTTCAGTCTCAGTACAAATTAAACTATAAAACATTGTACTCAGTGCTTGAAAACACCCCATCTTTCATTTCTAAATTATTTAAAAACTAATAAAGGTGGATTCAAAAAGTAAGGAAAACAAACTTATTCCAATTTGGTGTGAAAAATAATTGAATCTGAAAATTTTATGAAAGGACTTTGTCTAAACAGAGCTACAAAGCACAAACAGAACATAGTGATTACAAAATAGCCGTAATCATCTGACTGGGTTTTTACATGCTAGATGCTTGTAAAAAATGGAGATTATAAACTGAGCACCAAAAACCTCCACACAGTCGAGAGAAGAAAAACCCCCAGACTCAAGAACACAATTGCTCTGCTCCCTCCCTGTGCTGCAGCCTTTCACCGAGAGAAGGCTTTTAACCAAATCTGGCTGCAGGGCAGCAATGGAAAATGGAAGAAATACAGGTTTGTTCTGCACTTTCATCCCTTTCTCGCAGCAGTGCGGGAAGAGACCCTTGGGGTCCCCTTGGTCACAGGGCAGAATTCCTGCCAGTGCCTCGTCCTGGTACAGAGCTGAGCAGCACAAATGAACCAGAGCTGGTTTCTGGGATGGAGGGGGGACACTGTCCCCACCTGTGCCCCACGGCCAGCTAGGAGAAATCCTCCGACACCCAGTACAGGGAGAAATTCACACAAAAGGAAACAGCAAACTTCTGTTTAGAAGTAGTGACAGAGGCAACAATGAATACTCCAGAAAAAGCAGACAGCACTTCAAGAATTTATGTAATTAAATTAATCTGGTGCTTATTCTCTAAAACATCACTCCTGAATTTAAAAAATCCATTCAACCCAACTCTACATTTAAAAACCACTACAAATCTGAAAAAATTAACTGATGAGGATTAGATAAAAAAAAGACCAGCAGAAATCCCCAAAGCAGCCTCCCCAGCTGAATCAGTCACACCAAATAGTGAAAATACTGGAAATTTGCATAAACGTTGAGGAGAAATTTGTGGTTTGTTGTGGTGGTTGTTTAGGAGCTACACTAAGCAAGAAGCCATGGCAGAAACCGCCACAGTTTGCAAAGGTAACGCTACCCAAACCAACACCGCTTTTTTTTTTTTTTTTTTTTTTTTTTTTAATACCTTGGTGCCCCCTTTTGGTCTATACAGTTCAAGGCATTTTTTCCCCGTTTAAAAATTTAATCACAAAAATACAGTAACTTTTCACTAGTGAAGTCTTAATCGAGAGTCTCATGGCTGCTCCATCTTACTGACAGTCCACTGTCCCTGCCATCGATTTACCCCTGAGAACACACACGGGTAACAGCTAAGGTCAAAGGAACGGGCTGATTTCCATTAGGAAAATTGCCCCAGTGCAAAACCCTGCTTTATATAGTTATCTTTATAGACACTAGGAAAAAATTTTAAATAATAATTTTTTTTTAAATAAAAAGAGAGAAAAGAAAAAAAAAAGAAAAAAGAAAAAGAGAAAAGAAAAAAGAAAAGGAAAAGAAAAGAAGAAGAAAAGAAAAAAAGAAAAGAAAAGAAAAGAAAAGAAAAGAAAAGAAAAGAAAAGAAAAGAAAAGAAAAGAAAAGAAAAGAAAAAAAGAAAAGAAAGCAAAAGAAAAGAAAAGAAAAAAGAAAAGGAAAGGAAAAAAAGAGAAAAGAAGAAAAAAAAGACCCATTCATTACCTTTGCTACAGTACACTCAATGGGGGAAGGCTGAGGCGGGTGTGCAGATGAGAACTTTGCCTTGCTACATTTGTACGTGCAACACTGAGGAGAGGAAAGCTCCCCAGAAGCGGGAGCCTGTGCTCGGTCTGGGTTCTTGGCATGCTGCTAGCACCCAAACCTCACGGGTCTTTGAGGAGAAGAAAGCGAAGTTTGATATATATTAATTAGACCAAAAAAAAAGAAGTCTCGTCCTGACGACTTTCATATTGCGGTGCTAGTAATTATGCCACAGAAACAAGATCTTTCCACGTTCAACATCACTGTGTGAAGACGAGCTTATTTCCAGCAGGGATATTGAGTCCTGCCATCTGAAGGGCCAATCAAGTGTGAAGTACAGTATAGTTTTAGACTCAATTGAAAGGAAAAAGCTTGACTACTAGTTCATAGCATGACAACTTTCATGGATTAGCTCAGACCCTATTCTACTCTGTGAAAGGGTATCACAGCATGAAGACAGTTTTCAATGCACTAAACTTTAATAGCTGAGTGGGGGAGCCAAAGCTTCCTTTTGGTCTCTATAGAAACAGTATAGCCAAAATTTGAGCCAAAATTAAGATTCCTTGGTTTCAGTCCTGTATTTACTCTCCAAGATCCCTATTCACAAGAATTCTTCAGACTATATATATATATAGATATACACACATATAAAAATATAATTACAGAGAAAACTACATACATGCTTGTGCATGCCATTTTTCCAATGGAAGATGAAGTGAGTTAAATGTAAGTAACTAATTCCCCAGAGCCCCACCACTGTTCTGCAGTGTCCCCAGAGTCCTGGAAGGAAGCAGTGGGTGCAGAGAAGCGCCCGAGGAGGCATCACCAGCACTCACTGGGTTTTCCCTCCTGTCCCAGCTGCAGAGCTGTGCACCCTGCATACCCCCATCCCACCACACCCCATTAGCATGCTCCAGAAAAGCTGGAGATTTTATTTCCTGCACTGAGCATCTCCATAGGGAATGCCGTGTTTTGGCTGTTGAGGCCACAGGCTGATGGAAACTTAACCTGCAGTGGCAGAGAACAACAGTGTCCAACCCATCAGTAGAAGTTCCCCACCTGCATTTTAAGAGAAGCACTCTCATGATGAAATTAAGTTCTGAGAACAAGGAAAAAAACACTCTCCCACAGCAAACTCTTCCCCCACTCCTCCTGCCCAGCCCTTGTGGAGATGCAGGTGGGTTCCTGCAGGCACTGTGCCTGCAGGGCACAGGGGACACAGGGCCAGCCTGTGCCACAGGGGTGTGCCCATCACACAGTGCCAGCCTGTGCCACAGGGGTGTGCCCATCACACAGGGGTGTGCCCATCACACAGGGGTGTGCCCACCACACAGGGGTGTGCCCATCACACAGGGATGTGCCCACCACACAGGGATGTGCCCACCACACAGGGGTGTGCCCATCACACAGGGGTGCAGAGCTAGCAGAGCCAGCTCCTGCCAGCATTAACCTCCTTCCTTGTTTCACACTTGACTGTGCATTTCCCAGCTACAGTTCCCAGCAAACATTACCCCTGTACACTGACATGCAGGCAAACACATTTTATCTTCCCACCTCCTGCACATCCTCTCTCTGCAATCCTTTGATGTGAGCTGCAGGACCGGGGTTGGGTGTCCCCTGGGATGTCACCTGCAGGTGCACATGTGTGCTGCCCACCCGTCCTGTTCAGGTCTGGCACCTGTGCCTGGGCACTGGCAGGGGCAATCTGGCTCCTTCTGTAAACTTGGCTGGGCCACAGATGCCTTTCTCCCCCTCTTCCCTCGCCACACCATCAGAATGTATGAGTGCCTCCTATGGAGAGTCTACATTTCACTATAATGCGCCTACCCTCCCTTTCTGGAGCACTAATCCTAAGGCACCAGAGCCAGAAACTTGCCTTGCATGGCTAGAGAAGTGATTCCACACCCCCACTTTGGGTCTGAAATTAATCCAGCTCTGGGCAAGGTCTCTCCACAGCGTCCGTGCTATCAGAGCTGTGTAATTTCTGCACAGATGCAGGTTTTGATGAGGTTTCGATTGCTAAAGCAGGGCCATCCCTGGGGTTCTAACAACCCTGACCAGCCCTCCTTGGCCATGCAGAGAGCCAGGATCAGCCCAAGGCCATCTCCTCTTGGGCAGGGAGCTGGTGTGGGAGCATGGACTTTCCACAGGGATTGCAGCTGGCTGCACATGGAGGAGTTGTGCTGCCCCAGCTGCCCTGCTCATTTCTGCCAAGGCTCTCCCAGGGCCCTGCTCTGCTGTGCCCTGGGAGTCCCACAGACCCTGGCATCACCCCCCAGGCCTCACCTCGGCAGCACCACGGCAAGATCCAGGACTCCCCGCAAGGCTAAGGAAAGCCAACATCACCCCTCTTGTGCCAAACCCCTCCCCAAACACTGCCATGTACCTCTGCTACAGGGGTTCTGCAGAGACAAATTTTGAATAAAAAGTTCACCTACTCACAAAGAAACAGAAATTGCACATTACTTCGTTAAGCCAGCATGGCTCAAAGCTGCTGTATCTTCTTTCTTCACTGCTGCAGAGTCACAATGCCCCAGGACCAGCAGCTTCGCCACTCTCCCAGTGCATGCACCCAGAGGTGCAAAGAGCTGCTTGCTGTGACACACCCCTCCCCTGTGGGACCCTCTGTCCAACTGTTCCCAGGTGAAAAGTGAGGTTCTGGGGCCACAAAGAGCAGCCAAAATCAATAGACACCTAGATGTCCTTAATAAATAAATGTCCTAAATAAATCAGTGATAACCACATCCCATGTGAAGCCTGCCTACTTGGGCATCACTTCAGAGCTTGAGTGCATGGCTCCAGTTTTCTGAAGACCCCACCTGAGTGCTCCAAGGAATGCTGACAGGCACCTCACAGATGAGCAAACACCTGCACCCAGCAGAAAAACCATCAGCAGCTTGCTGTGTGATAAACAAACTCACATTCCCTCCTGGAGGAGACACCTTGGGACCAGCCAGGCCTGCTCAGGGGCTTGCTGTCAGCAAAGGCTGTGGGGGCACGCTGGGCAGCTCAGCACTGTGCGAGGCTGCAGGGAAAGTTGCCTGGTCACAGCCCTCCTGCTTCAGGCTGGACCACAGCCTCCAAGGCCATCTCCAGAAGCCTGGACTGGCAGCAGCAATCTGGGGAAAAATCTGTCCTTGGAAAGCAGTGACTTTTCTTGTCCCCTGGTAAAAGGGATGAAATCCCTGTGGTCTTGGCCTCAGCAAAATTGCCTTTGACGCTCAGACCCACTCATCATTAGGACTGTTAGCAGAAATTAGAGAGACATGCTTATGGTTAAACACTATTTCCTCTGTTGGTTAAACACTGCCTACTTCTCTCTCCATTAGGAACAACATCTCCAAAGCCCCAGGGTGTAATAATAACCCTGAATGGAGACTTTTTCCTTTGTGCAGTGCTCAGCTATGGAGGGAAACAATTTGCAGTTTAAATTATTTCATTTCAACAGATTTGAGAAAGCCATGCTGCAGTAATTACACCCACAGCAGACAGGTCCTGTACCCCCCAGTCACTTCCTGAGCAGCCAAATATTTTTCCAAGGCTTGGATCAGGCCCAGTGCACCACGACCAGTCGTTTTTGCACAGACAGAAAGACCAAGATGTGGTCCATGGGCACACACTGACAGCTCAATCGATGGCTGGGCTCCTGCCATGGCACCATGTGCACGGGTGGATGAGTCAGTGGTCTTATTTAAACCTGCTCCCAGGGCCCTCGGGCCCTGCATGTGTCACTGTGTTAGATGCCATTGACGCTGCAGCAGCGTCCTTGCAGGACATCAAAGCATATTGGAGCAAATCCCTCATGTGTGAAGGCAAAGCCAGCCTTTTGCACTGAGGAATCCCCTCTATTCAGCCCAGAGAGTTTGTGTTTGGAGTCAGACCAGACAGACATCAGTGTGGCCAAGCCCTACAGGCGGGGTGAAACGATGGTGACAGCCAGCCTGAGCATGCCACTGCCACCCAGCCCCAGCCCAGGGCAGACGTGGCAGAGGAGGGTTTGGGAGCTGAGAGCAGGAGGCAAGTTTGCCTCTCTGCAAGCACCCAAAGGGGAAGGAGCCCAGCAAGGCTCGTGCAGGATGGGTGGAAGCTGGCAGTGCCATCCCCGGAGCAAAGCAGGGACATGATGCTGGGAAAGCCCAGCTCCTCTGCTCCTCCAGCCAAAGCAAAGGCAGCTCTGCCACTGGCCTGGCTCAGCAGAGATGTCCGAGAGCAAAAACCACCCAGCACCACACAAGTTCTGAGAAAAGCCAAGAATGGTTGATTACAGCCAGGAACTGATTGGTGCCAGCTGCCACGGGCACAGGAAGGCACCGGACCTCCCTGCAGGAATGATGCAAGCATCTCGCACCTCCAGGTACACTTCAGGTCTTGGTTTGGTGCCGTGAGACCCTGCACAGCCTCCAAGGACACCTCTGTGCCGAAATGAAACACTGCTGGAAGTCTCACTCTGCTTCAGTTTCTCCTCCTCATTCAGCTGCAGACTCCCAAATGGCTCTTAGTCTGATAATCCTTTTGTCCAAGGCACATCTGCTTCTTGTGCTCTCTGTTCGATCTGCAACCCAGCCTTCCCCCGGGTGGAATCATCTAAAGGATCTCTCACACTTTTGCTGCCCAACTTTTGTGGTATTTGAGGCATAAACTGTTTGATATATTCTGAACGGTTGCCTTTGTTTCCCCAAAAAGGTGCTATTTTGTTCACAAACACTCCAAGGAGCTCAGCAGTCTCTTTTCCTACATCTCTTTTCATCATTTTAACACAAAAGCAAAAGCTTTTGAAATCCCCATTTCATGTTGGTATATGAGGTATCTGAATTCCTTCCACATGTGAGGCCTGAGTCTGAACACGAGCTCACCCCAAAAATCTCAAGTTTGCAATTTAGGCATTTTCCTTTGATGCATTATTTAAATATACATTTTAATTATTAATTGAGACAGCTTAGCACTGTAATTTAACAGCCAAACCCTGCATTGGGACAGATCCTCACCTGCTGCAAATCCAGGCTGCTCCTATCCCAGCACCCCAGCTTTCCTGCCCCTTCATCCTCCACTCCTACCAAAGCACTTCGTTGAATTATTTCAACAAGCTTCTCTAATTGGAGTTCAAAAAATTCAGCTAATGAAATATTTAAACATTTCTGTACTCAAAATTAATCAATTTAGAAAACACCTGGAGAAAACAAAATGATAGTTTTATAGAAAATCATGCTTCACAATTAATCTCTGGTGGAAAAAATGTGCCCCTGCTGTTTAATTTAAGGAAGAAATGGTCACCTATTACTTTTCTTGATTTCATGAGAAGTGGGAGACCTCTACATATGTTTTACCCTCTTTGTTCCTACATTTCCCAACCTGTTTAGTTGCAGTCATCATTCCTACAAGAACGGAGTGATGATTTTTCTGTTCCTAGCCCAGATGGGTCCATCCTTCCTCGGTGCACTCCTGCACCAAGAGCAGAGCAAAACCTTTTCCATGGCTTCTCCATGTGTGGAGAGAGCCCCCAGCAAAGTCACATTCCCTGCTCATCTGCTGTCTCACTGGGAATAAGATTCCTCCTCCTCAAACGTCCTTTCATCAGGTCAGTGCTGTGCTTACGAAGTCCAGCAGAAGGGTGCAAAGGAGCAATGTGCACCATCTGAGCCAAGTGGAGGGGAATGCTACATCCAGCCTGTTAGATGGCAGGAGGGCTCAGGAGCAGGACTGTGGCTCAGGCTGGCAGGAGAAGGGAGCAGCCCTGGAAACCTGCCGGTGCTGGGGGAATGCAGGGACCCACCCTGCCTCTGTGCCCCCAGATCTTGGGAGCACAGCTACAGTTTGGGATCCCGAGCACTCAAATCCAGGATTCCTGCTGAATTTGGAGTGTTGAGTGGGGAGTTTCAGGGTGCTGAGTGAAGTGCAGGGAAGGCAGACTGCACCCAGGTGGGTCAGCCCTGCCCACAGCAGGTGCCCAGGGGTACAGTCACCTCTGCCCAGTGGGATCTCCTACATATCACCACTGGAGCTCTTAGAGGGGAAAATTGGAAGACCAGAAGAATGTATGGCCTGCATACATTCAACAGCAACCTACTTGATCCTGGCCCCCAAACAAATCCCTGTTTATTCCAACAGATGAACAGGAGCCTGGACCCGCCACGCCCATGCCACAAGCACCAGTTTAACACATGCCCCTTAGCATTTCAGACATCTACCTGATGCAGATCTCTGCTGTCCACCAGGAATTGCTAAAGGTGACCAGCAAGCAGCTCCCTGGCATTTCCCAGGGTACCCATGTTATCCCTCCCTGGGTGTGCAGTGACAGCCAGGAGGAGCTGCTGCCTGCAGTGCTGGAAAAGCAGGGGCTGTGGAAAAAAACCAGAATTTGCTGCTGCTGGATACCCACAGAGGAGCCAGCGGTTGATTTATTAAGGCTGTGCTTTGGGTTAAAGTCATATGCTCTCCAAACCATAATTAACTGCCATGCTAAAAAAAATTAAATAATAAATTACACTAAATAAGAGCCCAGAGGCTGCCCCAACGTGATGCACTTTGAGTGATTACCCAGCACAGCACGAGGGTCGGACCTCACGGGCTGGAGTCACTCATCATGTTCACCAGCACCAAATTCCTCCACCCTGAATCTCCTGCCTTTCATTTCTGCTCCCTGGGCTGCCAACAGCAAAGAGATCCGAGCACGCAGGAGGGTTTGATATGTCCAGAAGATGTCACAAACCCCCACCCTGGGGAGCACTTCCATTTTGTCTCAGTGGCTGCAAAGGAGGGTTGCTATCATTGCTGCCTCTTCATCTGCCCTCGGCCCCTGTCTGGCACTGACCAGATATGATTTGCTCACCCTACACACACAGACACTCACCAAAAGTTAAGGCAATTTCAGCAAAAATTTCTCTACCTGCAATGACACCGGGATGCCCACAGCACCTAAGAATCTGGTAAATTAGCTGCACGCAGTGAAATGGAATTTGGTTTCCTTTCCACAAAACCATGAAGATATTTATATATAATTTATCTTTCTAAGTTGTCATGTGGCAAAAGACCTCTCGCTGTGAGGCAAGCTTCTCTTCCTACTTAGAGAGAATTACGTGATTAAATAGAGACCTGAAAAGTTGTGAACAAGCATTGAAGAAGAAAAGGTTTCCTCTTAAAGCCTTAATGAAGTGGGTTCATTCCTCCTCCAACATCAACTTAGCCTTGTGTAGTTTGTTTTCACTCTGGTTAATCACTGACCAAAGCTGTAGTGCGGACCACCAGTTTCCAATAACCCATAAAAGGCAGATCAGAAGCTATTGTTCTTTTCTGTAGGGCTTAGCAGACAACAGCTGAATAAACCTGTTCAAAGTCAGAACAGTCAAGGAGGAACAGAAGCCCAGCCATCGGCTGCAGGGAATCCTGAAAAGGAAATTCATTTATTATGACATAATTGATAGCACACACGCAAATACAGCACACGGACCTGGTGCAGTCCCGGGTAATTAAATACAGAGCAATTACCGGGTCGCACTTAGAGATGGTGATGTTGTTGCAAAGGAAAAATTTGTGCCTGCTTGCTCCTCATGGATGCTAACACTTAGTGGGTGCTCCTGGCATCCTGTGACTGCAATTTTGGGAAAAATCTTTCCATGGGGCAGAAGAGGTGAAAAAGGGATACACATGCAAGTGTGGTTTGGAAACAGCACCCCTTAAAACTGTGAGAGCTGAGGTGGGAAGGGCTGGAATGTGCTGGAAAAAGAAAAAGTGGCTGCTCATGGTGAAGGATTCAGGGAAGTATGAATGCAACCTCCTAAAGGAGGCACATTTGGTCTTGTTTCATTTGGATTTGCAGCACTTCTAAACATGCACAGGGGGTTCTTGGGGTGCAAGAGGAGTCTCTGATGCCATGAAAGTTCATCCCTGTCCTACAATTACCTAGCCAAAAGGAAAAGTTTTGCAACAACATAGCTATCCCCTGAAATAAAAAAAAAAATTGTTAAGTGAAGCATTGAGATAGTGCTTTTGCTCCAGATTTACTTCTGCCCCTTCCCAAAACGTCATGTGAGAGCCTCCCTGGTGGCTGTGCCCCTCCAGTTCACAGCAGGGACTCCATCACTCCCTTCTGCCCTGAGACACTTCTCAAGCCCCATCCCAAGCAGGGTCCAGCTGAGGGAACAAGGCTGCTGTAGCAAATTTAAAGAAAGGGCAAATCAACCCCATAGCAAGCCTGAACAGACTTGCTGGTGACAAGATGATGAGGAGGAACACGTACCCTCCAACCCATGGAGCAAGGTCTAGGTCAGCCAAGTGTTCCCTGCCCCAAAATTTTTGAAGCCTGCTTGAAAGTGGCTCATCCCCTTCACCCCTGCACTGGAGCCAGCACCCAGGGTGAGATCTCATGTTTTTATGGTGGGAGGGGAGGATTCTCATCCCTGTGTCTGAGAGAGGACCTCCCCACTGTCCCTTCCCAAGGCAAACAACAGCACCAGGCTCCCTCCATCTGCTCCAGCAGCTCCTTTCTCCTGCTGGGTGTCATTTCTATTCTCCACACTGCTGACAGTGAGCCCTGCCTGAGCGCTGCTCTCCGGCACACCCAGGGCAGGACTTGCCTTCCACTACCTCTCCTGTGCAGCCCAGTACCAGCTTGCCTTCCAGCTGAGGCGAAAGGATTTCCAGCATCACTGAGAACTGCCCACAAATAAACAGCAGGAGCCGTCCCAGTGAAGGTAGATGCCAGGCTCTGCTCCTCCCAGGGGATGATACACTCAGGTTAATGGGAAATTTCTGACACACAAAACTTGTGGTTTCAGGGAAAGCAGCAGCCATGAGGGGAAAAGCAGGCACCAGGGGGACAGGGTGAAATCCCTGCGGGGAGCTGCTCTGGAGCGATGCAGGCAACAGATTTTGGAGGTCCCTTGGGAGAGACATGGCACTGCCTTTGGTCTTGGTGGGGGGAAGAAAGAAGTGGAAAGATTCAGGGAAAACCAGTAGGAGTCAAAGCAGCTGTTCTCTCACCCCATTTCTTGCCTGAGATAAAGCAAAATAAGTAAGTGAAATGTGTGGGTAAAATTAAAGATTAAAGAATAATCAGCAGAGGCTGATGAAGAGCAAGGAAGTGTTTGGCTGAAACAAGGATTTGTTGTTGCTGCTGCCTGGAGCAGAGAGGGAGGGAGGAAGAGTGGGGGAAGAGCCACGATTTGTTGAGAGCACCGCAAACTTTTAGACATAATTTTCTATTTTTCAGCAGTTTATTCCTCTCACCTGCATTCTCCTTGGGGAAATATTGGTTGCTTTAATTCTAACATTTGGAGTGGAACCCATTCACGAAACTTGCTGGCTGTGTGATTCAAACGAGCCTTCTCTTTCCTCTTTTTGTTCTCACAAGAAAATCAATTCACTTGAAGAGCCTCTTAATCCCATTTTTGCAATCAACAATTGCCACTTGTATATCGCTCTAATAGATTAAGAAGTGGGATGATGCGGTTGTCTGGTCTAATTCAACCCTATTCAGGTAACTGCAGCCCAAGGCACTTTGTAGTGCCAAGTGTAGAGCTCTACAGGAAGACTTTTGCTATCATAATTTCCTGTGGAGCTATGCACTGCCCCCACTGAGTAGCCTGAATTACTTTGAATTAGGCCCGACAACCACAGAGAGC
Source organism: Pyrgilauda ruficollis (assembly GCF_017590135.1). Taxonomy (NCBI): domain Eukaryota; kingdom Metazoa; phylum Chordata; class Aves; order Passeriformes; family Passeridae; genus Pyrgilauda; species Pyrgilauda ruficollis. The sequence goes on from NW_024511766.1 coordinate 1,073,117, forward strand.
AGAAATCCAACAAGCAACAATAACCAAGTCTTTGAGCATGACTTGCATGGGTTATTTTTTTTTCTCTTTTTTTTTCTTTGCATTCGAACAGAAAGAAGGAATTTCAAAACGCGCATCTATTTAAATGACAGCGACCTGCCATAAATCAAGTGGGAAACAAAAGGGGAAAACAGTTTAAGTGAGAGAGAAGTTGAAGTGAAGAAAAAATTAATCAAAACAGTTTTCAAAAAAAACTTCATCGTAAGAGCCTGTGAAAAAAATTTCAGGCCTACAGCATCTCCATGGCAACGGAGAACAAGCACATGTTGGATACCAAAATCATAAAAGGTTTGTTTTGCAGGAATGAAACAGAGACAGATGGATCCATGCTAGTTTTAGTTTAATTTTTTAAAACATTTCAGGCAATTTATCAGCCAGCATGCCCAACTAGTAAAGAAATACCTGGAAAATCTTAAATAAAGCTTTAGTGACAGTTCTGCACAAGCCCCTAAAAAAGAAGCACCAGAGTGCATTTAAAGCCATAAATATAAGGCTTAAAACTGAGATGTGACTTGAAAGTCAGGCTGACATCACATCAGGTAAACCAGGCTAACACTGCTTTTCAAATCATAAAGGCAGCTCTACAAAGGAGTAATTCTGTGTTTAGGGGAAAAAAACAACCCTGGCATATGTTAAATTGTTGTCTGGTTCCAGAGAGTGAATAAATTGGACAACAGAGTTAAAAACGTGCCTCTCAAGAGTTACAAGTTAAAAATGCTCTGGGTAGCAAAACTCTGATCTCAAGGGAGTGAAAAAAGGTTTCTTTCCTTTTCCTTCCCCCCCCCTCTTTTTTTTTTTTATTTGTCATCATCCCTTAATTATTACCAACATGGCAAAAAATGAATTAAATCTAAATAAATATCGAAGGTTTCTCTTCTTAAGAGTTTCAATCGCTATTCCTACTCTTTTACCTTTCTGTGTTCAGAAAATAAAGAGAACAAAGCAGGAGCCCTACTGGTTCAAAACTACCAGAACAGACAAACAACAGAGCACAACTGTTCCCTCATGCATGCCTGGGATTAGGATAAAAGCAGAAAAGACTTCTGAGAAAAAGAAAACAACAAAAGAAACAGGAGTGCTGACAAAACTTTTTTTCTTTCTATTGAGGCAAAAGAGAGAGAAAAAAGGAGCCCTGCTAATAAAAAAAAAAAAAAAAAAAAAAAAAAAAAAAAAAAAAAAAAAAAAAAAAGAGAGGGGGAGAAAAAATATAAACCTAGCCCAAANNAAAAAAAAAGAGAGAGAGAGAGAGAGAGAAAGAAAGAAAGAAAGAAAGGGGGAGAAAAAAAGAAAGGAGAAAGAAAGAAGAAGAAAGATTAACAAACAGAAGTAAAAGGGTTTCACCTCCTGTTTTACTTTTTACTTGCAGCCCAGTCTGGTGAGGGAAACAAGGCGCAGAAGGGAGCAGGTCCTGTCCGGGCACACGGGGAGAGGGGGCCGTGCTGCCCGGCCTTCCCGGCCCCCAGCCCAGGGCACATCCCGACCCCATCCCGGCTCCCAGCCCAGGGCACATCCCGCCTCCATCCCGGCCCCATCCCGGCGCTGGCCGCGCTCTGCTCTGACTCTCCCCACCGGGAGACGGGCACGTCGTGCCTGGACGCTCCTGTAGCCCAAACTCTTGAATTTCTAAACTAATTATTAAATGTAAACATCCAAAGCAAACCAGAATTGTTCCAAAGGGACCCAGAGGTCAAAGTGGCTAAGGAGGACACAATTTAAGATCTTATAAACTACAAACTTCAATGAAATGAGTTGGTCTCAGTTAAGGGGACCAACACTGCAGTTGGACATCAGCATCCCATCACTGGTAGCTGCAACTCACCAAACTGAGACATACAACACGTTTGCACTGGGACAAGAAATACCAAAATGTTTTCCCCAAAGCTTTTTGGGTTTTAGAAAAATTTAGCTGTTGAGACCCAAACTGTCCAAAATGAGACCCCCTGTAGGGCATCACAGGTGCCTCTGGGACAGTTTGACCCAACACCAGCCACTGCACAAGAAGGGTCAATAACCTTGGGCTGCCTGGGCCAGCTCACAAGGGTCTTACCTTTGTCCTAAATTCTCAAATGTCCAGATCTTGCAAATGGCACCTTACTGGCACTCCTCCAGCTGTTCAGACCCTTGCTTACAGAACCACAGTTTCCTCTGTGCTATCACCACTTATCCACATCTGTGTCATCTACAGATTTGAGAGCAGCAACAAGGAGCAGCAGCCTTTGAACTGCCAAATGTGCAGACAAAAAGCAAATGCTGCCCTCCCCCATGTGCCCTCCCTGCAGTGGCCCTGGGAAGGGATGCTGTCACCTCCCTGGGAAAAGGACCAGGGCCTGCCCAAAACAGATGGCAGACGTGGAGCAGGAGGACCTCAAGCCCCGCCAGCTCCCACAGCCCCAAACTTCTCCTGGGAGGGGAAAGACTGCACTAGGATGATGTGCCAGGCGCAGCACTGGGTCCTTGGGATGCTGTGAGTGGGATACAGCAGCGCCCAGTGGAGGCAGGCAGGGGAGTTCCTGCTTTTCTCGCAATAAAAGTGTTTGGTCAGCCGTGGTTTCTCTGTACGCAAAGTGCAGGACAAGCACTTTGGGATCTAAACGATCTCTTTGAGTTTGAGGAGAGGGAAAAACAAAGTCTTACATGAGACATTCGACCATGTAGTGTTTTGTGCTGTGTCTGCGATCACGTCCATTTAGGCAGAACAGGGTGCAATAAGGAAATAAAGCTTTTGGAGGCGAGGCACAACTCCAAATATAAACTGGTATCATTAGAGGCTTAACCTGTCTCCCACGTGTGCTCTGCCCTCTCCAACCATTTACACCAAATGTCCTCAAATTTTGTTCCAGCAGCTGAGTGCTCAGTAGCAGAAATTCAGCCCCAAAATGCTACACTAACATTTCACCCATCAGCAATGTGGGATCATGACCCAGAAGATGGAAACACCAAAGCCTGTCATGCTTAGCAGCATCTCTGGTGGGCCTGGAGAGAGCTGTGCCAGTGTGACTCCAGGCCCCTCCGGGAGCCTGACCCCCAAGGTGCCAGCTCTGGTCTGGAGGGATGGCACTCATCCCGGATTAGCCCAGCTGGCCACTGGTTGTCACTGTTGCACCATTGAAACTGAGCTGTGGCCAGTTGATCCCATCTATACTTAAGGCAATCTTTAATGGCAGGAACTCCAAAATATTCCTGGGAACATGGTGGCATTTACTCTCTCCAGTTAGGTGTCTGTGTCATGGACTGACAGGCAACACCAGAGACACCAACGGGCACAGAATACACCTCTCATCCTGGCTGTATCTGGTTCCAGAGGTTCCTCCTAAAACAGCATCATGTCATGCACGTGGCAGCAGCAGTAAGATTTACAGAACCAGTTTACTCTCTCCAGCTGCGATGCTGGGTTAGGTGTCTGTGTCATGGACTGATGCTGACAGGCAACACCAGAAACACCAACGGGCACAGAATACACCTCTCATCCTGGCTGTATCTGGTTCCAGAGGTTCCTCCTAAAACAGCATCATGTCATGCACGTGGCAGCAGCAGTAAGATTTACAGAACCACCCAGTGCTGGCACCTGAGCTTTGCAAGGCACCCCACCCACACAGGCCCCTCTCCTTGCCACCTTCATCTCCCACACCACAGAAAGCACTTTCCTTTCACTGCTTGCTGCTCCATCCTCTCCTCTCACGTTGTCCTGAATCCAGCTGATACAATAAAAATCCTTCACCCAGAAGAATTCCCTTGAAAGTAGCAAGACAGAAACACCAATCAGAAAACCATCCATGTACAGCCACAGAGCTGTACATACCCCCCTGCTCCCCGGAGTATCACCTGAGTTCATGGTTTCTCACCAGGTTTATGCCCTGAACTTTCTACACCCTCTCTCCTGCCTGCATCTTTCTGCTGGGGAAAACACACTTGCAGTGCCCGTCACCAAAGGAGGAGCTGTCAGAGGGACAGCAACCCTGTGGGCTTCATCACGGTGGGCTTGGGTTTTAAGGAGTGGGGAAAGAGTGGAATAACTCTCAGGGATGTAAATCAAAATTAAAGTAATTGCTTGCCAATACCTTATTAAATAGGATCCTGGGGAAAACCACAGGCTCAGATCTCAGAAGTGCTGCTGCATCACATCCTGTATGGGGGAATTATTGTGTTCGTGCCTTTTCCACCACAAAACAAACAGTTAACAGGTGGTTAAAAAGCAAAATTCAAAAACAGTGGTTACAATCATGACTCACTATTCCCTCTTCATGGTCCAATTTTAGAAATGCTAGTAATTCTTATTCCAACAGTAGATTATTCTCTGTCATCACTCCTATGGACCAAACACATGCTTGTACTAATATTTGATTTCTATTACAAATTCCTCATGCTGCTAAACCTCCCCCTCCAGACTAGTCAGTAACATTTGGTGCTGAGGATGTACAGAGGAGTGGAGAAGGAAAACCCCAAGCCTCCACACCAAGGCAAATTTCAGATAATTATTTAGTGTATTTACATGGAGACAGTTCTAATTTTACAGTAGGCTAAAACACTGGACTATGTGCAGAATTAATCTGACATAATGAAGATAATTTTCTGGGTTTATATAACTCATATCTCTCTTAGAGGCAGATGCCAAGGACCAGAAAGGTTTTCAGATGGCAGCACTGCTGCTTGGCAGGCAGCTCATTAGCAACGGAGCACTTGTTTCAGCAGTACTGATGCAGCTACAAGTGTTGCATTAACTCCTGCTAGGTGATCTGGGCTTGATGCCACATGCTTCTTTAATAGCAGTAGTGTTTTTCAGGGCAAACAAATTTTATTCCTTTCATGTTCAAATATGAAACACTTTCATGCCACATAAAATTATGTTAAAACACCCAAACTTACATACTGAAGTTTATTTCCACCAGAGAGGCTTCAGACATGTACAGATAAAATAGAAGGATATTTCTGAGTTGTATATTATAAATGTTCATTGAAGTCAAACAGAGTGGCTTTCACTGACTTCAGCACACAGTGGATGAGATCTTTGAAGATCAAAGGGTGCAATTATGTCTTACTTTGCTGCTGTGAATTCAAGTCTTAAGCAAATTATTCTGTTGGTCTGGTTTTTTGGGATTTTTTTGTGTGTGGTTTTTTTGGGTTTTTTGTTTGTTTGTTTGTTTGTTTCTTTGGGTTTTTTTGTTTGGTTGGTTTTTTTGTTTTTTTTTTTTTTTGGTTTTTTTTGGTTTTTTTTTTTTTTTTTTTTTTTTTTTTTTTGTTTTTTTTTTTTTTTTAATAGCATAGCTTGTCCTGAAAAAGAAAGGACAGCTTTGGGCTTGGAAGCCTGCAAATAGCCAAAAAAGAGAGTTGCTATGTTACCTAAAAGACATCTGTGATACCTGCCAGACTCCTTTAGGGTGGGAAAACTTACCTTAAGAGCCATATTGCAGCTGAAATGCCTCAGGAAAAATGACTTGTGCACGTAAGCATCCCCAGCCACTCTCCACCAGCAGGTGTTTGTGTGGTAAGGACATCCCTGGATCGACACAGTCTAGGGACACCACAGCTGCCAGCCCCAGGATGCCCACAAGGTGCAAGTTCTCACCAAGAGCAGCAGAGTTTGGAGGTGTAGCAAGGCTCATCATCCTCGAATTTGACAGTGGGTGCTTTTTATTTTTAAAGTGAAGGGGTAATCAGCAAGAGGGGGCATTTGCCATAGGATGGGACAGGCAACAACTAAGAGTAGCTGATTTTCCAGAAGACTGGAAGCACTGTGGAACATCAACAATTTGAATTACACCAGGGTCAGAGAAGTCCCAAGGAGTTCTCTGCTCTTGCTGCCCACCCATCGGCAGGGTGGGCCCTTGGCTTCTGCTTATTACCTGAATTACACACTCATAACCCTCACGTGAAGGAAGACTGGCAGTGTGCAATCATTTATTTCATTAACTAATTCTTTCCCATCCAAGTTTTTTCTTGACTTCACTTACTGTGCAATTTTCCAGCGCACAGCTCAGCACTTTTTCTTCCAGGGACAGCTTGTCTCTCCAGTGGCAGGCTGTCCCCCACACACTGGCCAGGCTGGGGATGTGGCACTGCCAGATCCTCTGCAAGGTGTAACGACACAGCCACAGGGAGGGCAAACCCTGGGAAAGGTGCAGATTCATCCGAGTACCTTGTTCTGTGCAGGGATTTGTATCCACTGTCATCCAACACAAAAAACAAAAATGCATTCATGCTGTCCAGAATTTGGATGGCTCCAGACCTGCAGCTACCTTGGACAGTTGCCACTTCCAATTTTCTTATGACCATCTCAGGGTGGTGGTTTAGGTGCAGCCTCACAAAAAAACCCTGCATTCAGAGGTTTGAACCAGCCCATCTCCCCAGGGACCTCTCTGGATAAGGCTGAGGACCTGAGCATCCTCCAGGACAGTGGGCATTTCTAAACTAATCGCAGTGGCATCTATCTTGAGTTTTGGCTAGCTGGCACAGATGCCACATCTGGATAGGTCAGTGAAACTTAGCTGAACCTCCTGCACTTTATCCCTCCTCCTGACCCACTTCCTCCCATCCCAAACTCCACCTGCTCTGCAGCCCCACAGCTCAGTCCCAGTCTCCAATTTCCTTGCATCAATCCACAGCCAGGCACGTCCTGGGGACGCAGCCGGGCCCCGACAGCCCAGCAGGGCTGGCACAGAGGCAGTGAGCGTTCTGCCAGCCCCGAGGGCTCAGAGGGTTCAGCTCAGCGGACACTGTCACCAGCAGAGCTGCACAAGAACCGCAGCCCAGCTGCAGCAGCGCTCCCGCGGCGTGAGACAAAGCCAGAGCCCTCCAGAGCTTCCAGCGCTCCAGCGGGAACGTTCACCCATTCCAGAGAAGCGACAGCTGTGCCCAGGGACTGTCCTCTCCTCGGTCCAAAGCACAGACACAGTGCCACCTCCCCGCCGGGCACCTGTCACCGGAGCCCCTGCACGGCCAGCCCCACCGTCACTGTGCAGGGCAGCAGCAACACAGAAATCCCACCCGGGCAGACGCTGGTGACAGAAAATGTACATTGCAACACACCAGTATTTGTTCCCAAAATGAGGACTGCTAGCAGAAGATTGTCAGCATCTCAGATCTCACTTTACATGCGTGGCAGCAGCCAGCCACTCGTCAACCCGGCTGGTGATAACTGAGGGCAAATCACTGACAAACAGATCAGATTAGGTAGGATTAATTAATCGACATCTGTAAAGAGGTTTGAAGATGACAAGGACTTGTAGCTGCTCTGTGTTGGACTCAGTGGACCCTCCTGGAAGCCAAAGCCACTCTGCCCTCCCCTCCTGCTCCCACAGGCAGCCCTGCAGATTGGCCCACGCTCCAGGGGCACAGAGCCAGCGCTGGCATGGACCCCTGCCCACTGTCCCCACGGCCGTTCAAACCAGAGCAGGGAGAGCAGAGCCCCAGGGGTGCTGAAGCTCCCCACGATGCTCATTCATTCCCTCATCATTCCCTGCTGGAGAACTGTGATTCACCTGCACCCCAGCTGACAGCAGACAGAGGCACATGAAATTTGCATTTATACAGCACTCTCCACCCACCAGTATTTCAGTGCTTTGATAAAAAAAAAAATAAAAATAAACCCCACCACAGCAGAGATGAAAACCCTCTGAGGAGAAGTGTTGTCAACCCTCACAGTCCCCAGCTTCTCACAGAGCCCTTGGCTTTGGCTCTCCCACTGCCCCACACGGGCTCACCTTCCACCTGCCACTGGAAATGTACTTGAAGTCCAGCCTTTAAAATAAAGTCCCAAAATTTTCCCTGAACTTGGACCAAATCCTGTAACTATTAAATCTTCTGGGAGGAGCACAATGAGTTTCATGTAATCAAGGAAAAAGAACAAATTATTGCAATAATACAGCACCAGTTTCAGTAGAAACCTCCCCACTTCATGGATTTTCAGGTCCAGTTGTCCATTCAACAGCCAGATTTGAAGCAGATAACACAGCAAAGATTAGCATAATTAGCCCCAAAGTAAAGAGATTCATGTTAAGTGTATTTTACTGCCATGTGCCTTGAACGCTTTTCTAGACAGAGCCTGAACCTCTCCTTTCCCCCAGCAGGAACCCCCCAGTTTGTGTGTATTCATTAAAATTCTGTCCTAATTGCTCCCTCATCAGCTATGAATCTTAAGAAGCTTAACTGTAAAGTGGTTAAACTGTGTTTACAGACAGAAAATAGAATATTCACTAATGATGAGATGGTGATGACTCAGGATTACTGTGGGGCCCTCGCACCTAAGGCTAAGGCAGTAATGCTTGCACTGAGATTTTTGTCGATGACAGGGAGGCTTTGCCTGGACTGTACAGCACAAACACAACCCTGTGATACCACTGGGTTCCTCTCCAGCCGGGGGAGGATGGAACAGCACCCTGCAGCCCTGAAATCCATCTTCCCAAGGCACCTCCCTGCCCTGCACCGGGTGCTCCAGTGTGACAACACCTCTCCCCTTTCTGGGCAACGTGCACATCAACGAGCTCCGTTTGTTCAGATTTAACCCAGCAGAAAGAACACAAATATTGGTTTACACTTCAAAACTCCCATCCCCTGGCTTTGCCTCAGTGGTGGCTGCTGTGGGGCAGCCCTGCATCAAGTAGTTGATATATTTATGAAGTCCTAACTTCCAAAAATATTGCCAGCAGCAGCTCATAATTCTCTGACGTGTGACCTATGGTTTTTAAATACTGACCTGAAAAGACTGGCTGCTGGGAATAGATGTGGCTTTTTTCTTTCTCAAGTTCTCCTCTGAGACATATTTGCTGAAATACTTTATTACCTCATCACTGAGCATAATTTAAAACTGCAGTTAAGCACTCAGCATTTAAGTAAGAGCATGCATCATTCTGACAGTGTTCAGTTGTGAGGGTATAAAAACTTCACAAACATTGGTCCCAAAACTTCTTAAAATCCTCAGCTATTTGCTCTGCAAAAATGCTCTGACTTTGGCACGTTCATTGACGTGCATTTTGAAGCTTTAGGTTCAGCCTTCTGTGTTTCAAGGTAACTGTTATGGATTGGCAAAACGTGTGAATTTAATTAGTGTAATCTAAACAAAAGAAGCATTTCAGAGCTGCTTTAATCCATATGAGACCAATATGCTGATTTGTCAATGTGAATTTAATTAGTGTCTTCGAGTCTAAACTCCAACTCCCTCTTCTTTTATCTAATTATCACATTTTAAAAAAATATTATCACATATTCGTTGGCCTGACTGCTTTGCCACGCAGTCACACTGAAATCTCAGAGTCAACATGCACTCCTAATAAGCTCAATATGTTTCAAGGTCACTGCACTGGGCACAACAGCTTCCCACACAGCCATGGCACACCCCTCTCCCAGAGGCCCAGGACAACTCTTCTTGTATCTTTTCCCCACACTTTGCCATGCAAAGTGAGATCCTCCTGCTGTAACCATCAGTTAAGTGCATCAATTATGCACCGTTCTGGGGATGTCCACCACAAGGCATTCACTTTTGTAAGAATAATTGAGCAGAGAACAGTTGCTATTTCTTTCACAAGGGCTCCCAAGGGCTGCAAGGGGACTGAAGCAATTCACTCTTCATCAAGTAAACATTCAAGTCACAAGCACGACCCAAACCTCTCTGCGGATGTTAAAGGTGCTCACATTTCTCCCTACAGCCCATACCTGTTAAATCCAGCAAGGCAGTCCCAAGGCCAAAAGGGGGATGCCAGGCCCGGGGGAGGGGGCAGCCAGAGCCAGGACTGCAGCTGGACCCAAGTGCGACCCCACAGCCCTCGGGGCCAAGGAGCTGCCCCTCCACTCAGGCCCCCAGCCAGCAGCAGGGAAGCTCTTGCGTGGGCAGGGAGACAATCTGGGGAGCTCCCACCTGCCCCCCTGACCCCCCAGGAGTGTCGCACACACCCTGCACTGCTCTGTATGCCACAACAGAACCAAAAACTCCAAAAACTCCTTTCCATCAATTGCCAGAAGTCTGCAACCTTTAGCTGTTAGGATGAGCAGACAAGCCTACGTTACAGGGAGCAAAAAATTTGTACCTGGGCAAACTCAACCTGCTGGACCCAAGCAAGGAGCGGGTGATGGCTCCACACCTGCACGAGAAGCAATGAACTCCCTCACCCCCAGCTCCAACAGCACTGTGACCCACCTTTCCCCACAGGAGAAAAATCCTTCTGCAGGTTATTCTTAGAAACTGCAGCAATATTGTTCAAGGAGGCTAAAAATTTAGACCCAACTACTGTTTTTCTTTTGAAGTTAGTCAAATTTCCCTAAATGCAACCCACTGAAGGTCATTCAAATAATATGTGATAAGTGATCCCAGGTAATTTTTTTCCTTTCCACATTAGAAATTTGTAAATATCTTGAATTGTCCCCTTTTCCCCATGACAAGCAAAAATCCAGTGGAGCAAGGTCAAAGGCTGGATTTCAGACAAGTCCTCAAGCCTAGTAGAGCAGCACCCCATCCTTCAGGTCATCCTGCTGCCTATCCTCCTTAAGCAGGGCAGCAAGATACAGCAGAGCATCGGGCTCAGTTTTTCTTTTCTTCCGCATATAATTGTTGTATTTTAAAACAAACTGTCCTTGCTTGGTTTTTCTTTTCTTCCGCATATAATTGTTGTATTTTAAAACAAACTGTCCTTGCTCGGTCAGGTTGTGATTATCAGCCAGTTTGGCTGAGAGTTACTGTCAAGGAACTCAACCACTGGATTATTGAAGAAAGTAGGAGCTTTACAAGAGCAGTTGGATTAGGTTTCTGTTCAGAAACAGGCAGACAGCTCTGCCAGAAGAGCAAAATCATTGAAATGCTCTTTGCTGCACTTTAAAAACTAAACTAGTGCCTGGATTGCTCACCTGAGGTGGTTCCCGTGCCTGAGCTACCAGCAGAGATCCTTCAGTCTGTGCCAGGGGAGGGGAAGAGCTGGCCTTGCAGAGGCAAACTGCAGGTCTCCTCAGAAACTGTGCTGGAAGCCAGAGAAGAAAACTTGAAAAATGTGGCCTGGGATCAAAATTTCAGAGATCAAAATTCTCTGAAAGTCTTGAACCACAGAGGACTGAGGAGTTGTTGCCCTCTAGAGACCTTGCCCCATACACACAACCCTTGTGAATTTGGCCTCCCTGAAGTCAGTCTGGGCAGTGGGAGAGGGCACAGCAGTTTTAGGAGCTCACCTACACAGCTGGTACAAAGAGAAAAAGCTTGGTCTCACTTTGGATGCAGAGACTTAAGGGAGCATCCAAACAAAGCCAGAGATGACTGATGAACAGCCAAATCATTATGAAGCTTCCCAAAAACAGTGCAACTCCAGGAGGCCAGTGCTGGGGGCAGGAGAGCTGTGCTCCTTCCTCCAGCACCTGGGTCCAAGCAGACCAACAGACAGCTCGGAAGGTGCCAGAAATCATAGGAAATTGAGCTAGAAAAGATGCCCTAGTCTGTTTCCCCACGTCAACACAGACTGTACAAACCTGCACGGCTGCAAACACGCTCACCACGCTGCTCTCACCCCGCAGTGCCACAGGTGTCCTGGGCAACACCATCCTTTACATTTAGGAAGGGTTTCTCAGCATGAAGCCTACCCATTGCTGCTGCAGCCCTGACTTCTCACCTTGCCCCTTGCAGACACAGGGAACAAATTACTTGTGATCCCTGCAGCAGGTTTGGGTATTTGACTGCCATGCTCCTCATGTATGTGTGTGATATGGGGTGGCAGGAGAGGGGGAATCTCCACCAACGACAGCCAATTTTTTTCATGCAAAGAGATGAAATTCTACATTTTTGGCATAAGTGAACTTTCATTAATTCTCCCAGCTGGAGGTTCACAATTTTCCAGAGGAATTTGGCCATTTTCCCAGTGTGCAAAGCCTCTGTGGGTTAGCACCAGCAGGGTTTCATTTTCACAAGATCAGACTCCAAATACACAACATAGCCTATTGTCTAAATACAGTGTGAGCACAGCTCAAGTCACCTGATCAGGGCCTGGTTTCCTGGCATTTACTTTCCCCATCTGTTGGCTTTTAGCACAAATTGAAGCACAAATGCCTACTAATTCTAGTCTCACATATGAACGTGCTCACAAAGCCATATTCTATCATGCAGAGCATATTGGACCCAGTTCAGTTTGTGTGAAATGTAAGGCATATCCCAAAGGCAGAACTGGAATTGCTTTGAGGGCGTGCTCCTTGCCCAGACCTCTCTCTGCTGAACATACACACGCTGGAGACCTCTTTTGGAAAAAAGAGAAATGCACGTAAATGGAAGCTTCCCTCAGGCTGGCTCTGATCCTGCTTCATTTCTCATCTGACCCCCAAACACGTTCCAAATGAGCTCGGAGAAATCAAGCCTGTTGTGTGAGAAACACAGAGTTCTGAATGATGATGCCCCAAATTTCCCTGCACGTTAACGACGGGGATGCTGAAGAAGTGACGCAGGCCCGCGCAGCAGGATGGCTCCCTGCACAGCCACACGCCATCCGAGAGCCAGCCTGGCCTTCCCAAGCTGCCCACAGCTTTTGTGGCCTCCAAGGATCCTCTCTGTACAAGGGCTGCAATAACCCTGAGCTTCTGGACCACATTAAACATCTACCATCCTAAAAGTGCAACAGATGGGTTCAGAAAGCAAAGCTAGTGTTTCACTACCAGTCATTTTCAAAGGATCCTCTTCAAGCATTCCAGCTCAGTGTTGTCTTGGAAAATTGGGAGCCAGAGTAGGGATTTTTGCCCTTGACCATTTCCTTCAGTCTCCTGCCCTGTAGAGCGGGGCCCCTGGCATGCCAGCAGCCAGCCTCAGGGATTGCCAATGCTCATCCTGAACCAGGTTGCTGAAGGTCAGTTCGCCCATAACCCGGGCAAGGAGGGATCATGCCAATTAAGAAGCTTACCAAAATCAGCACCTAGACCTAACCCACAAGGCTTTTCTGGATTTGTGTGCCTGTAATTTCAATAAAGGAGCTTCTTCCATATGTGCACCTTCTCAGCATCCCAGTTTGCCTTTATCTCTTTGATTCATCCTTAAAAATAGCTATGAAGTCTTGTGTCACATTCCATCTTCTGTTTCTCAGAAGCAGGTGAGAAAACACCAGCTCCCTTCTCAAGGACAGGCAGTGTGTGACTCCTCTGATGGAGCCTGTACACTGCCATATCTACTCTTGGTGATATATCCAAGGGCAGCTTCTGGGCCCCTTCTCTTTGAGCATCCAAACAGCAGCACTGTGCTCCTGACAGATCATGTTCAGGACATTTTTTTGCTTTCTCCACTCCCAAGAAAGTATGCTATTTTTTACTTTATATTCCTTGGCAATTCCAGACAAGGTCTTAACCACATCCTTGCATGTAGACAGCAGACAAAATTCCCTTCTGAGCCTAGATCTCCACTCATCTGCTTCCTCCAGTGCCACATGCAAATTTCGGTCTCGGTCGGTGTGGCATGTACATAAGAAGCCAAGCAGGCACAAAGCCAAATGGGCAACAGAGGCCTCAGCAGGAGGACTGGGAGCAGGTTTGATGTGGTCCCAGGAGAGCTGCAGCAGTCAAGGGACAACGGTGACACACAGACAACAGTGGTGATTGCACCCACAAGCCAGTTTTGTGGCACTCCCAGGGCTGGAGCAGATCAAACTTAAACTGCAACTTAAAGGGAGCTCCTTCAGAGACTTTTTCCTCTCTTCCCTGCTCCTGCCCAGGGAAGTGTTCAGGTCTATTTTTCTAGAGGAATTTTCACACTAAAGCTGGAGCAAAAGGAAAAGGCATAGGTACCTCCCATCTCCTGAGTCTCTGGCTAGGCAGCTGCTTGCTGCCAGCAGCCTTAGGACAGGGTGTTATTCCCCCAGAGAACTGGGCTTGGCAGGGAATCTGTTGCTCCTCCAGAGGAGGAACAGAGGGATGTGGGTTGGAACAGTAGCACAGATACCTCCCTGTACAGCCAGATGCTGTGCTCATGTGCTGCACAAGGCACAGCCAGGGAATCACCAGGAGTGTGCCCAGGGCGCCACAGTGAACTGGAAGAAAGCTCCAGAGACCAGGACTGTTTCCCATGCCCGCACAAGCTGCCTCACAGACTCCAGCCCTGTTTCCACCAAGAGCTGTTCACTAAGTGATGCCACATGGACATTGTCCCAACAAAGACTGTGCACAATTTGACCAAGCATTTCTCCAAGACAAAGCAAAAGGCTTTTTGACCTGCACATGCCCAGGGCAGCTCCTCACAGATGGAGTCTCAGCTCTGCACTTCAGCACTGGCCATATCAGGAAACAGTCACTGCCTTGTAATGCCAGGAGACTTGTTCACCAGCAGAACCCATCCTGGGGAGCTTTGTAAGTGGTGTAAGACCAGCCCTGGGAGCACACACCACTTCTGCCCCTTGCCAAACTCTTCCTTTAAAGAAAAAAAAAAAAAAAATCACCTCTCAAAATACAAGGAATTGCTCAGCAGTGCATCTAACACCACTTTGAATGTAGCCAAGTGGTGTGGCTGGGTGTGTAGCCCCACAGTGTGGCCCCAACACCAGTAAATTCAGAGATGCTGTTGCTTCACTTCGCAGAATGGAGAAGAAACCATTGATTTGACTTCCCTCCAACAAATGGTTTTGGTTGAATCTTGTTGATGTCCACCACCTTTCTGACAGCAAACCAAAATCTCAGCTGCCAAACTGTTTTCTTTTTTAATGCTGAAGCCTTAAATTACTCCCTCCTGTGAGTTTCTTATGGCAGGGAAGAATTTGCTGGTGTACGAAGGGGTAACAAAACTTGCCCTGGCTTGCATCACCCCAGACCTCCTCAGCTAGAAGAAAGCTGTTTTGTCACAAACTCATTTCAAGATGGGTGGTTCTCACTCCACAAGCCATTGTGACAGTTATGGGCACCACAGCCCATGCCAAGGACATAGTCAGAAACAGAAACAGGCTGGGTTCTGGATGCCCCGGCTGTCCCCCACGCAGCAGTCAAAGCAAAGCACATCACCTAATTGCCAGCCCTGAGGATCCCAAGTTCTGGTCCAGTCCTGGAAAAGATGTTCTGAGTGTTGGTAAGGACACCTGTACTACCCTACTGTGAACAGTCTCTTCAGACTCTGATGTAACACTTCTTTCCAGCACAGCAGGGGTTGTGTCCTACTCCAAGCACTGGCAAATATTACATGCTTTTAAAATACAAAGTAAAGTATCCAGCCCTCAGGTTGAAGTTTTTAAAATAGTCGTTGTGATGTGGGCCAATATGTATTACATTTAGATGTGTATGTGTCATTTGATAATCAAGACTAAGCAATGATATTTTGAGTTTCTAGCTATAAAAACACCTTTCCAATAGCAGCTTTGTCACAGTAACATCTTTCCACTATGGCACAGAAAGAGGCAGCCAGCAGACACGGGACTGAATTCTTGAGAAAGTGCCTTTGCACACATAGCGTGCGGAGAACCCGGGCTCCTGGAAAAGCCTGCCTCAGTCAGACAAATCAGGCTTAGAAACTCACCCCTTCTGGGGAGGAGGGAGCGCAGAGAGGCAGCTAATGGCTGCTTTATTGCATTAGGCAATATCTTCATTAAGGCAGAAAAGAGTAACCGAGGGGAATGTGCACGTAGCGTGACTTCTTTGCTAGAACCCCACAAACCACCAACTGGCAGCTCCTTGGCTCCTCGCCACCCAAATCCAAGAGACCATCTGGCAACTGGTTCAGTTATCCCTCCCCAGTTAACAGATGTACACTAGATGGTGTGGGAATGGCATTTTGCAGAAGCAATTAGTTTAATCCTCAGATAAACAGTTTAAATTCCAAGAGATTTGAGGAAAAGGAAAAAAAAAGGGAAAAGAAAATCCAAAAAAACAAACCAAGTTGTTTCCACTTTCAGTGAGAATAACTAATGAACAGCCAATTCAGCTGGTTTCACCAGCAGTGTGTGCTCATGGAGTTTGTTCCTATTTCCAGCTTCATGTGCTGGACACCACAAATCCACCAGATTTATCGGGAGGCTGCAACTGCACGGGCCCCACGCCCACGGCTGTGTAATAGCTGCACCCACTCTCCCACAGCTAAAACCCAAACTGGGCAGAGGCTGCTCTGAAACACAGCTCTTTCCTGACTGCAGCTCTTTGTCTGGCCTTGGGCAAATCACTTAACCTGGTTAAATCAATTTGCTTGGCTCACACACCTCTCTGTCTCCAGAAAATGAGGTAAATCATGTGGTCCTGCTACAGGGAGTACTAAGGTGGAATCAATTAGGGTTTGTGAAGCACTTGGAGAGTCTTGCATTGGAGAAATTATTGAAATAGAGAACATCCTTATTAATTACACCGATTAATTATTATTAAATTAGAAAAATTTTGTTCTCTTGAGAGGAGAAAAATATATTTTCCAGCCATTTCTTTTGCTCACATCCTTGGAAAAGTGACTTCCAAATGAAGAAGACTGAATGAGGAGCTTAACCCAAATAAAATAAATTGCCAGTAATTTCTGGTATCCCCTATGCCATTATTGAACAATTTGCATTTGAATCAGGGCTTTTTCTATCACAATTCAGCTTCACCTGATCCTGCTCTATAATCACCATCTCCATTTATGAAATCCCAGCATGTTGCCGTAGAAATTATGTCACAAATTCATCATTATGACTTCCCCAGCAGGAACAACTGGAGCTGGAGATTGGCTGTAAAAGTTGCCTTCTTACCAGTCATGCTTTAAAGATATTTTAATATTTTTTTAAGGTAGAGAAGTGAGATTAGCTACCATGGGGAATTAGACAAGCATGCCATGAATATCCCAGGGATACAAGATTACATCCATGAGTCACAGGAACCATAAAATATGATAAAGAGACTTTTTGGAGGATAATCTTTGAAATTACCTCCTAATCGCTGAGCACTTTGCATAAAATCAACTATTAGTTAAAAAAAAAAAAAAAAAAAGTAATTCAAAATTCAAAAGTGAACCCAACTGGTATTTGTGAAGTCACAGCTATTCCCATCAGGAAGGCGTATCTGTCAAGCCACTCCAAACCCACGGCTTATAGGTTTGCACACCCCTTTGATAACATAACAATTGGTCAGGTACTGAGGCAAGAAACATTCAGAGAGTAAACTTTAGAGGTAAATTATTTATATTTAAATATTTTAGACTTTTCTTGCGAGGCTACACTCCTCCCGCTGCTGCTTGTCAAAGGCTGGCATGTGCTGCATTTCCTAATGAGAGCTACTGAAGAACCTTGACACAGGAAAACCTCAAAACAAAGACTATTTCTGCTATAAGCAATGCACTTTCCCAGCAATTGTCTTATTATACCTCTTAATCATTGAAAACAAACAACATCAGAATAAAAGCCTCTTTTCATCAGCGTTAAAGCAAAAAACAATTCAGTGAAAAAGCAGCACCTTACAGAGAGTGTAACACCCAGTCTGAGGGCCTGACACACGAGCCTGGGTCTCGTCTGGATGCACTCACACTCTGCCTCCTTCCTCCCACACGTCCATCCCTCCACGCAGCTGCAGCCCACCCGCTCCTCTCAGTTTTGGCAGTGAAGCCTGGGTGATTTGAGAAGCGCCTGCTCCTGTGGCTGAGCAGATCAAAGCTACCATGTGCCAGGTCCTCACTGCATCAGCTATTAACTCAGACTGCCATCAGCTCTCATTTGAGCCGACACAAATTACAGCAGCTAGAAAATTACCCACCCATAAATCACCACCGCTTGGTTGTCAACCAAGTTCTCCAGTTGGATGCACAGAATCCTCCTCCTCTCCCTGCCAGCTCTGCACCTTTTCTAAATTTAAAACAAGCAAACTAGGCAGCAGATATGTCCTGTATTTAGTTAGAATAAATGTTTTTGTAATGTTTTTGAGCAGTCTGGCAGATTAATTAGTTCTCTCAGGTATCCTGGAGAGCAAGTTTTGACTGGTAAGGGAGACACCATCCATTTTAAACCAACTAAAGGCATTGAGGATGAGCAAGAAACCCCAAGATTTTGCAGAAAAAGAACCCAAACCAACAAAGTAAAAAAAAAAAAAAAAAGAAGAGTGATACAGACAGGGGCTTATGCCTCCCCATGTCCCCAGAAGAGCAGCCCTGCAAGCAGAGAGCAACCACCAACCTGCAGGGAAGTAACAAGATCATTTAGCACCAGTAAGCCTGTTACGCTAGAATTGAGCCCTTCCTCTTCTCAGCAGTGACAGGCAACAATTCATTAGCAGCAAACACTCTGATGGGTACTTGGTCCTTATACCAGCAGGTAGACTCTCTCAGCCGAGATGTCTGTCCCAGTGCAACACAACTCAGTAGTAGTCACAGTAAAAGCACCACAAATACAATTTTGTAACCCATTTTACTTTTCCTCTTGTGAAACACATATTTATTAATCTGGAAAAATTTCCTGTGGGGAGTTTATGGCAATTGTAGCTCTAAATTCTCTCATGAATTAATTTCCCTTTGAACACGTAAAATTTAAAAGCAGCTTCATGCAACATAAGTATCCAATAAAATCCCCCACAACTTTAAATATAAAATTTAATAGGAAGGACCTATATAACCAGCAGCAC
Organism: Pyrgilauda ruficollis; assembly: GCF_017590135.1. Taxonomy (NCBI): domain Eukaryota; kingdom Metazoa; phylum Chordata; class Aves; order Passeriformes; family Passeridae; genus Pyrgilauda; species Pyrgilauda ruficollis. The sequence continues at coordinate 1,091,642 of NW_024511766.1, forward strand.
CAATTCTAAGACCGTGACCATGAAATCTCTAATAGAGTTGTGCTCTTGAACCAGCTGATAGCCAGCCACAACCTGATTTCTCTGAGAGCAATGCTGTTGTTGTTTCCCACCTCTGTGAGGGAACAGAAGGGAAACAGAGGTTTTTCTTGGTAGGAGGGGAAGATATTTGTGAGGCCAAGTCGCCATCAAGAACATACGTGAACCTCATTGGGAACTATGTTTACTGTAGCCAGCTCCTCCTGGTACACCAGTGCTTGACAATTTTTAAGTCATCTAAAGCTTCATTTTTATGCCACAGACATTATTCAAAAGATGTGGCCAGGCAGTCATCCCACCAGAGCTAGGTGATCTATCCCAGCATTTCAGTAACCTCAAAGGAACAGCTACGCATAGAGGTGAGACTTGAAATCCTCATACCAAAGATCACATTATCAAAAGGGTAATAAACATTAACTGCAGTTACCTGGTGTTTACGGGACTATGAAAAGATACAGAGTCATTTTGGGTCTTGTTAAATTGTGGGTTTAGGTGCTGAAAAGTAGCTTCCAGTGATGAACATTTCCATATGCCATTTAATAAGCTTTGAGTACTTCACCCATTAATCTGAGTGAATATCCCCCTACTCATCTCCAACAGCATCTGTAACACAGCTATTGGAATTACACGTCTGCAGCGACTCTGCTCAGCTTCCAGAGCCATTCAAAATTTTGGGGAGCCTCTTTAGAACTTTGACATTCCTGAGAGAAGAGCCCTTGTCATCATATAGCTGAAGAGGCTATTAAGATGTTCCCTCTCATGCAATCCAGCATTGAAGCATAAGCTCTGCAGAGGAAGAAAAAGGCTTCACCTTTATGAAACACCCATTTTCAAGCCCCCTAGATTCATGTCTAAACTTCCCAACAAGCTCAATGAATCTCCACAGGATGAACAATAAGGAGACATATGTTTCAGATGGCTACAACAAGAAATAGGGGGTTAATCTTTGATAGAAAGTAATAGTTTGCCCAGCAAAAAGTATTTTGGGGTAAGTTGGAGAAAGCACAGAGACGACACACAGGTCCAGAAGCCCGTGCCCATCCTACAGCCACAGATTCAAGCGACCCACCAGTCCTTGCACAGTCTGCACCAAAGACACAATCAAACTGCTTATGAACAATATAAAACTCAAAACAAATCAACTGGTCCAACTAATATGATCTGTGTCCACGTAGTGAAGACCTAATGAACCAGAAAGGAAACACGTCAGCTGGAGTTGTGCAGTTTTATTTGAACAAAAACCAGTGTCGGTATTTTTAATAAAGTCTACATTACACTAAATGCATGTACATTTGTAAGAAGATAACCTAGTTGTAAAGAAGGTGCAGGTTATTATGTACAATCATAGTTTAGTTTAAAAAAATTCACATTTTACATAGATTTACTCGACAGTCCTAGGCTTTCATGGTATATAAATGGTAACCAAAAGAGGTAACAAAAAATCCCAAATCCTAGTCACAAGGAGATTCAGCTGGAGGACTGCATAATGCACTCAATTTTTCAAAGAAACTGTTTCACAGAATTCTTATTCATCCTAAATCAAATCTTGGATATAATTTTTGAACTACTATAATTAACATGTTCAATGAGTATACTGATGTAAACATTTTTGTTTATATGAAAATGGCAATGGTGCCATTTTCTTCAATAAAAATCTGCATTTCATGGTGTGGTCTGGTCTTCCACTTTTACAAATTAGAATAATTACACAGGATGTTTCTCAATACATGGTAAAAATTATCAAACAGCAAGGAGGATATGTTCAAAAGACACTTTGAAGCTTTTCAGTCCACCTTCACAACACTGTAAATCTTACTTACAAACCAGAAGCAGGCAAAAAATCCAATAGTCCCTGAAACAAGAAAGTAATAATGGTTAGTTTATTTTCCAGTTTGCCCTGAGAGAGAAATCTAACATGTACTTCCCAGCAGGACAGAACAGAACACTGTAATCCAGCTAACTACCCAGAAAAACAACACTTCTTAAATTTAACAACACACATTCATCCTCAAGCTAGGTTATTGATTTAGATCAAAGATGACTTTTAGGCACCAGGCCGTTTCATGTACATTTAAACCACCGATGGCCGTGTTGCCACCACTATGAGCAGGGACACAAGCACCAATTCAGAAACTGACTTTTACGAACACGCCAAGCCAGCCCCTGCCTGATTTTTTTAGGTCTACAATACTTCACTGCCACCTATGAATTATGACACATAACTAGGCCTTGAAAAAATTCACCTGTCCCAGTTTTATATTCATCATGCTCTATTTATACTTGAGAATAGAAATTTCTTCTTCTGTGTATCCTGTTACTTCCTTTTAGCAAAGGAATGCTCTGAGTGCTACAGCAGCTGGAAGCAAGCAGCAAGTGAAAGCAGCAGTGACAAACCAAAACACTGAATGAGATTAGTATATAACAATTTCTATTCTTAAACTGATGAACAAATTTGTGGTTTTCAGCAACAGTCACTATTATTGGGCAACTGCAAAGACACTGTCCATCACATTTACTTTTAAAATACTTGAACAACTCCATATGCAAGGAGACAGAATCTCAATTAATTTGGTCTTCAGCCTCTAAAGGAAGCAATGCACTGCTCACCACACTTTTACCTAGTTGTAAATTGCCACAGAGATGTTAACCCTTAACAGACAAAAAAAAAGGAAGATCCCAATTGCACTGAGTTCCCTCTCAAAACCACAGCTACATGCCAGCCCTGGGACAGCCCTTCCCAGCTCCACTGCAGGCACTGACAAGATCATGCACTCAGCTCTCTCTAGTTTTATATTATCCTTTTCTGTCTGTACAGCCCATGTTTAACATCAGCCCCAATCTCTTTCACTATTGTGACTGACTTAATAACTAGAAGATTCTTTATTAAGAATACATTTCTGTCTTTCAGACCACATCTACACACTTCCTAAGCAAGCAACCATCTTGGGATCCTTATTATCTGTATGTCAATTCTTACATTCCTCATGCTACCATGTATATTTTCAGTTAAAGGCTTTTTGACAGACTATTATTATATGCCACAGATTACCCCTTCCTTCGAAGTTTGCAGTTGTTGTTCTCCGAAACAGTAGGAGACAGCAGATTTATGGCTGTTGATATAAGATGAGACAGCAACCACACAAGGAATGCAATTCCTTTGTAGGCTTGACATCACTAAGTCTTTGCAGTTCACGGTCGTAACTCACTCCTTCCTACTGTGCCAAATATTCCAATACCAGCATTGTTACTCTAAACCTTACTCTCACAGTTTTGTTCTAATAATGATTCTCAGTCTCTACTTCTGTTTTTATAAAATAACCACTCCAAGCTTTTATGGCTTTGAAAGCAGTTTCTTCCAAATGTTTAACAGATTAGATACCTTGAAAATTTATCTGCTGTTCTAGAAAAAAAGTGTACTATCATAACATAAGTGTACAACTATCCCAAGAATGACAGCTACCATAGATTTCTGAGCATGCCACAACTTAATATGGGAACACACTCTAAATCCACATATTTTCCTCTGATCCTTGTTGCTCTGAATCTTTATAATACGTCAGTTTTCTATAAAGCATTGCCTCAGTCATAACAGAACTTGAAGACTTCACGCTGTGAAGAATTTTATCTATAGACAGATTTTCACGAGTTTCAGTAACATTGATTTTCAACTCCCCCTCCTAAAAAAGTATGTTTAGCAGATCAAAGACCAGGTACACCCTGCTCATTTTTCAAACTTTATCAAAAATTTTGCCAATGTACTGGAAACAGAGTAAGACACTTTTTAAGTGGTATGTTTGCCACATACCAGATTTGAAACATAAATTCAGGAGAGAAAGGCAACACTCATCACCAAGACACAGGTAGTAAGAACCTTCTCTGGTGAGCACAGATTCCTTCTGTTGCTACCTCTACATCAATAATTGGGGCTAACCAACACTCTAATTTCTTCTTTCCTCCCATGAACAAATATATCCTACAAACTGCATATGTGGATAGCTCTAAGGACCAGAAATATCAAAACCAGAACATTAAACTAAAGACCCCATCACCTGTCAAAGGTACCTCTCCTAAAGAGCCACTTGATGCTCTAAGATCAGAATAGTTTAGAGATGCTGGCACAAACTAGGTTAAAAACTGGTTTTCAACTAGGTTAAAAATCCAACTGCAGATTTAGGAGTGCAAATGAATCACACCAAATCAACTAGGTTGTTTTAGTGCCCTTTAAAAAAAAAAACCAAAAAAGCAACAAAACAACAAACAACCACGGGCCAAATAGACTAGAATCTTCTAAAGGCTCAGGTCAGCAGAGTTGTGTTGAAATTGCAACTAGTATTACTGGACAAAAATTAATATAAGGTAAGAGAACATTACTTATAAGGTTCTCCTGAACAGTAGCTTTACCTACAGGATTGCTAATGTTAGAGCAAAAAAAAGCTCAATTTTTGCCTCTATTTTTAAGAACATGAACCACAGCACAGCGCCTGATTCCACTGAAATTCAGTGTGTTTTCCCCCCTCAGCCCTTCGGATACTTGTGATTCCATGAACACTATAAGGCCCAAAAAAGGTAAAGCAGTAAAAATGTTTCTGATTTCCTACACAGCAATAAATATCCCAGTCAAAGGGATCTGCAAATGAATAGCAACTGGGGAAAAAAAATAAACCTCTGAACTAGTGTGGCTTGTTTGAAAATTCTAGCCAGAATGTTTTCCACATTTTCTGTGTTTTAACACCCATTTCACAAATTTGTCACTTGTTCCAGATTTGAGCACTTCACACTGGATCTTTAGGCCGGTGCTGACAAGTACCACAGGTTTTCAGATTCCCCTTTTAACTACTTTGACTAAAGCCAATCTTAAAACACAGATAACGGCACACTCTGTTTTCTACACCAGTACCTCTACCCAGTAGAATTGCTATTATTAGTGGCACTAGTTAAAATCCAACCCTGCCATATCACATTGCATGGCTTGAAATGTATTTTCTTGAAGAGCATAGGTAGCACTTCAATCTTGACCACTTTTCTAAGCTCATTTTGCACCAAAATTAACATCATCCCTTATTAAAATGAGCCTCTCATTAGAACAGGAGAAGTATTTAGGTAAGACTTAGATAAGACCATACCAGGATGTTACACATTCAAACTGAAACCCAAGTTTTGAAGCACTATCAACAAGAAGGACACCTCTGTAGCTCAGGCTTCTCTGACAGACACCAATGAACACAACATGACAGAGAACAGATACCCAAAGGCTCTTTGGAAAAGCTGTTAAAAAAAAGTTCTAACACTAAGTACTTAAAAAAAAAAAAAAAAACCAAAAAAAAAAAAAAACCCCACAACAAAAAAGACCCAAACAAAGCAACAAACAAACTAAAAGCACAAACAAATAAGTAAAATACCCCACTAGTTGCAAGAGTTGAGACCATTACATTTATTTTCTGATTAGTCTAAACTCCTTCACATTTTAAGGTTTTTTACATCTTTCACATGCACATCTCTACCAAATGACCCAGCACCAAGCCTAACACCAATTCCTCCAATGAGCCTTTATAATCAGTTTGTTTGGTTTAATCCAATATGACAAATGAGTTTCTTGGCTAGTGTTTACTTTACCCAATCCTAACCATTCACCAAATTAAACTGCATGAAAGAGCACCTGAATGGTCTGCATTGAAGAATTCACTGTTGTGGGATAGATCCTTATTTTTCCCCTAAGCAGGTGACCTGCATATTTTAAGATTCTACCTTTTAAAATAATCCCTACTAGCCTAGGAAAGTGATGCTATCCCAGTGTACAGCAGCTCACTGCATGTCATTGACCATTCTAAGAAGGTTCAGGTAAAAGATCTTTTGCCAGAGCCATTTAAAACTCACGAACCCAGATGAAGATGACTCAAGACACTTCTTTAGCCAAGAAGCAAGATATGTCCAAAAATCCCTTTACACGTAGTGGGGAGACACTGACAACCTTCATTGTTTTTTGATGATCTTGTCCTCTGCTTTATATTCTGCTGAATAGTCTGGTCCGCAATATACATACTACCACTTTCTGATACACAGAAACAAGATGCTATACACAAAGCCAGCATCTAACTGAGTAAGGGACAGTTATTAGTAAACCAGGTTAAATTAAAAATTAAAAACAAGGATTATTCCAAAGAATAATGTCAAAATACATTAAGCAGACTCTTCTCCTCTACTCATCTCTTCTAGCTTTATTGTTTAATGAAGAAAGAAGAATTCAAAGCACGAGCAGATTGTAAGAAAGCAAATAGAAAAGCACTCTGCACTTGGCTGATACTTCTCATGTACCTTAAAAGCTCTCTGTATCATACTGGTTTCAATCACCGCACAGTGGTGGGTGCTTCAGCATCTCAGATTCTAAACACAATCTACCCAGAAGATCAAAACTCAATTTTGAAAATGGCATTAACTCACAAGTGAAAATGATGTTCAAAAATAGAGGTCACTGTAAAGAAACATGCTTTGACTATGTTCAGGATTTTTTTGCCTCCACAAATAAAATACATATAAAAATGTAGCTACCTCCATCCAACCACATTTGTTATTTCTTCAAAGATTAGCTGCACTTTATACATTAAAATCAAATTGTCTGGTTTGGGTGTGCACACCATCATATTTCACCGGTCAGATTATATTACTGTCAGTGTTGGTATACAAGCATTCAGTTCCTATTTACTTATTCATTATGATCCCTTTTGAAATGCCCTGGATAATGCAATGCACTGCCATGGAGGAGGCATTAACACCACCCCTTTTATTTCTGTCAGAGTTACTGAGACCTAGTAGGCAAGAATAGAGAAAACCAAAATACCTAGTGCTAACTTAAGTGGAACAGATCCAGGTCCCATTTTTGGAAGGCTGTTAATGCAAACCATGTGTAACATTACACTAGCAAACTTCTTCACCTCCAGAAACTGTGAAGGACTGAACCCTTACTTTGTAAAACAATGTCTGCTAAGGAATATTTTACAAAATAAAGCAAAGTTAGGTGTCTACTGTTTGTGCCATTTATCTAGAACAGCGTACACTTCAGGCCCAAAATCGATCAGCTAACTAAATATGGAAAAGAAAGTTATCACAGCATTTTACGTTAGCAAGGATTTATTATGCACTCTGTGCATCTGTTGTACCCATTAGCTTTCTAGTGACTAGCTGTTCTATTAAAGGTAAAAAAAAAGGAGGGCCATGTAGTAGCTTTCCTCATGAGCTACAAAAACAGCACAGGGCGCACCACTGTGGGGTTTTTTTTTCAAAAGAAAAAAGACAGTGCTGCAAAAATAACAGCAGTACAGTTTACTATTGTACTTCAGGGGCCTCACTGGCCTTCATATCAAGAACTCCAGGATGAGCATATCTGAAGGTTTGAATACCATTTCAGCAGCTGCCATGACAATTTCAATTATCATTTTATATATGAAAGGGACATTTTTAATTCTACCAATTTGCATATTATAAGTGATATTGAAATTGGCAGGATAGCAACTAACCTATGCTAAAACTCAGACACATATTAACATATTGCTTTAGCATAAAAGTAACTAAATCACTTTAGACTATCATTTATGGGGTTTTTAAAAGATAGATAGATAGATAGACAGACACTATAGAAGACATCTGGAACTTGTCTGTTTCACCACAATTTAAGGAGAGGTTTAACTGGCAATATGCAAACTTCCAAGTTTGCCTTCTAAAAATTAAAAAAACAGAAAAATTAAATCCTCCTTGTTTTTTAGAACATTTCTAAAGAACAAAAACCAACAATAAGTGACAGTTACTATTATTTTATATCATTTCTACAGCATAACTGCTTTGTTCAAACACATACAAAAATTTTCTTCAGGTTTTTATGAAGAGTGGCTTTTTTGCCTTATGTCAACCAGTACTAGGAAAATTAAATGCATAAGGATGAAAGAGGTCCTTCTCCCTGTTACACTGACAAACTTGAAGTTTGATGTTAAGACTTACCTTCATTACCTATTTCAGCCAATCTCTTTCAACTGCATTTAACTAAAAGACGCATTTCACAAAGTGAACACAAAATAATCACAGCAGCTTTCAACAAACAGGCAGAAGAAGTTAAAAAGTAACAATATAAACTACCATGCTATCCACAGAGAAATCCTCTATTACAAATCTTTGGAGTGACTATCACGGCTGTTTTTATCAACGACCCATCATATCTGAACCAGCATTTTCTCTAGTTCTGTCACTGCAGTATTTCATGAAGCCAAGCAGTGACACCTAAAAGACCTGACTTCATGTGTTAAATGTACATACACAACAGCAGCAGTATGATAAAACACTCATGGCTATTTTTCAAGGACAGTACCCTTCAAAGAGCTTCTTATTTGACTAACATATGGTATATTGGGCAGAGATTTCTCATCAAATCAGCCTCAAAATTATTGTTTCAGTCAAGTGACTGTGGACATTAACATGATCCTCTGGAAGAGACTTTGTTTGCATGAGTTACATCAGAAAAGTTGGACAACTAACACTGGAGAACCATATTTCAAATTGGTTCCTCCAGTTAAGGTACATTTCCATCATTATGAAGTGGTTTAGCGACACTAACAGCACTGGAGTACTGTAGACAACTCTAACAGTACTAAAACTCTGTCTTGTCAACATTCACTTCCCCAGCACCAGCCTCCTTCACTTGTTGATAGTGAAAGCTGAAAATATCTTTTATCCTCCATATGCAGAGTGAAATTATCTCTAACTACAGAACTTCTAGAACCAATTATGAAATCCAGAATCAAGTTAATACTCAATATCATAATGAACAAAAACAGGCCTTTGAAAATATAATGGATTGATATTCAAAAAAGAAAAATTAATTCTACCATAAACATATGTAATTTCAAGTTAGGAAGAAAATGCAAAAAAAAAAAAAAAAATCTTACTGTGCTGTGTGGTGTCACGAACCATGTAAGTAACACCACCTAAAGAGTCATAAATTATATTTAATATTTCATGTAATCTAAATTTCACCTAATGTTTCTCATGTCAAAACCAGAGCCCTCTATATTAATTTTAATTTGAACATTGTACTTACCTGTGAAAAGGAAAAAAATCAAGACCATGATCATTGTGTAACCAAAGTATAAAATGGTGCTGGCAGTTCCCGTTATCTGGAGTTTGGAGAAGAAGTAATGGACTGCATAGATAAACAGATAAACTGCTGTAAAGCTGCTGGTCAAGAACGACCTCCACCACCAGTGATAGTCCTGAAAGAAACAATAAACTGATCACTAAGAATCATCACGTAGGAAATGGAATATATATAAGATGGTGAAAAATTAACATTGTCTTATGAACACATTTAATTCTGTAAAATTTAGCTCAGAAAAATTCTAACATGACATGTAGATATTTTCTCTTTTCAAAGTTAGTCGTATTGCTTCCACTAGGAAGATGAAACTACTCTTAAGATCAAAGCTGTTTGGTTTGGCTTATCTGTTGCCAGCAGACCATTTTGAAGCACAAGGCACATTTCAGAAGAGTGGCTAAGACAGGCATACCAAGGCTGAAAACACAATCAGTTCATAGTGTCCAGCACTTCACAGTGCATGTGCATACCTCACCTGTATTTCTAACATCTTCCAGCTACAAGTCATATCTACATCAGAACTGCAACTTTTACCTCTGCACACAGGTGGAAGTAACACAGCAAAACTGTAGCCTCCGAACATGTAATTAGAAGAATTATAAAAACTAGGAACAAGAATCCAAACATGTAATACATCTGATGAGACCTAAAATTAAAAACAAATAAAAACACGAGTCTCATTTTTGGTTGAAGCTCTGAGTTAATTCTCAGTGTCACATCACCAGATTCTGAGTCAATAAAATTGAGTGAAGGTGACAATTACTGCAGTACAGGATTTGACAGAGGGAGTATTAGTTGCATATTCCCTCCATTCTTCCCTTTCATAGGATAAAGAAGGAGAAAATTTAAGCATTTGCTAACTTCAACTACGAAAGTCCACAATATACCTGTTTGTCAGCTGATTATGCTTTTCAGCACAGTTACATTACACATTTTTTGAAGACTGATATAAAAAGTCAATCTAATATATTTGCATTTAAGAACTGATTTAGAAAACTGTTCTGTAAGATCTCTCAACCTATACAGATAACACCATTAAAACCTGGCACCTTCAGGATAATATTTCCCATTGAACATCAATGTATTAGACATTTCACGTTTACATTGTGGAAAGTAATGAAAGATTGCACTGGCTTAATTTTTCATGCACGGCTTGATTAGGTTTTACAAGATTTAGGAGTGGAGCGGATTGTTCATGGGGAGTGGAGTCTTTGTTTTGCAGAACATGGAATCCCAAGATCTTGATCTGATTCTGATCTACATCTACACAGTTGAAACTGCTAGATCACTTTAGTTTCATAAATCATAATACAGTAACACAATGGATTAGGCTCTACCTAACCACAACATGAAACCACAATAGCATGAAACCACATTTGTGCTGTACAGAGCCAGGAAGACAAAACAAGGCAATAGGACTCTCATATAATACTCTGAAGTTCTCCTTAAGAAGAATTAGTTTTGTAAATTCTAAGCACAGAAATAAATATAAAGATTCCGGAAATTCCATAAAATCTGCAAAATTATCAAAAACTTTCAAAATTGGTTTATTCCTTCTATTATTTGCTTTGGGACATTCAAAATCACAGTGTATATTATCAAACCTGTAAAAATAGAGGAAAAAAAAAGTGATACTCACCAAATGCTATTCAGAATGAAAAAAAGTTGAATAAAAATACAGCCAAAAGGCAAGATACCACCCATGATGATACCAGGCAATGGCTTTGTGAAAAATGACTGCTCTGGGATTTGGCGAGGAATCTGGTTTGTACGCACTGGATGTTCAATAGGCTGCAGAAAAAAGAATTAGAAATAAAAGATGAATTATTACATCATAAGTAAGATAACTTTTCCCTAGTATTAGCATATAAAGATTTGATAAACATAACTATATTTTAATTCATAAGCCATCACAAGTTATCAAACAAAAAAAACTACAAACTTGATGTCCATCACTAGGAAAAAACTCATGTGCTTTAGACATTCCAACTGTGGGCCAGTAATCAAAGCAGAACACAAAGAAAAGAAATCTGTTCAGTCCTTTACTAAAAACAAAATTTTAAAAAATCCAATAACATCACCTTTTTCTTAGCTGTCTGGCATTACTTCAAGCTAGTGCAGTACAAAACTGAAGCCTCTCTGAAGCACTACTTCAAAACTCAGCAATACTACCAGCAGTACTACTCAGCAATATTACTATTGCCGCTAAAGCACAAAAAGCAAGTAAGAGCTTCGAGAACATAATTAAAACCTGATTCTAGTGAATGGACAGAAAAAACTGTTTGGTATGATATTACAAACACATGCTCTGTTTCAATATCAAGACAATAAAATACCATTTTACAATCATGGGATCACAGATGTTTCAATCCAACCAGATCCTGCCTAGAACTCTTGCTTAAGAGATTCAATGGCTCAATTACAGAGGACAGGTGTATTTCAAATCTGTATTCAAAGGGCCCTACCTTCTCTTTGAAGCCAAAATAGGCACCAACAAAGGTTAGTGGGACTGAAATTCCAAACCACATAGCAAGGATAGCGACCAAAGTGCCAAACGGGATGGCAGCTGAGGAGCCTTTCACCCACAGAATGAGATTCATAATGAAGAAATCAGCAAAGACAATCCTGAAAATTAAGATCAGAAAATATATTAAAATATTCAAGAAAGAATAAATATCACTTAGAATTACAAAATGTAAATTAGTTAAAATAAATGTAGCTTCTTTCAATTTTCCAATTTCCCACAGTCCTAGTTTTTTTCACCACTGGTGCAGGTAAAGTAAAAATGCCTGCACCACCCAATGCTTGTAATGTAGGTACCTATGGTAAAGCCATTATTTAAATAAAGACTCTGAACATAACACCAAAAAGTAACAGAAACATGCCATTGAAAAAATCTATACAGAGAACGGAAAAGTACAGAATAAATGTAAAAACTCCTTATCTGGACCTTGTTTCCTATTAAAACCATAAATATTTTCTTTATTTATGTCCCTTTTAAAGAGTAAATTCCTTCTGAATAAATCCAGTGACAGCAAAATCTCCTACTGAGGAAGCCCCATGGACTCTCACAACATGGACTCTAATGTGCTGCTGCAGTTTGTGTCACAAGGGGAAGGGGGGATTAAAGAGGGCTCTGCTCTACAACAGAAATATCTGTATAAGCATAGAGTTACACATACTAAGTAGCCTGTGCTTCTGGAGAATTTAAATAAAGACTGCATCAGTCATGATTTGTCTCCAGACCTGCTTTTCCCTCCCCCCTTAAACACATCTGCCTCATTTTCTAAACATCCTGGACAAAAACTAGAAACAACTCAAGAGACAAGAATCAAGGTGTTACTGAATCAAGATGAGATGAAGTTTTTGAACATCCCATTCTGAAAACAAAGCAGAATGTTCATTCTGCAAAGGAACCCATTATAAAAAAAAGCTTGTGCTAACTGCCATTATTTTTGGATTCAAATATACACCACAGAAAATTCAGCCTCAGAAAGGGTCCTGTAAAGTGCACTGTCTGGGTTTTGTCAAAAAAGTGTTCCTGAGACAGAATTTAAGCTGCCCTGAAGTGAATACACACCCAGTATTTAATTTAAAAAGGAAGGAGGAAGGATTAGAGCAACAGATAGGCTCCTTTTTTTCCTAGGAGAGGCCTGACACTTGCCAAAACTGCTTGGGGGAACGGACTTGTTCAATAAGCACACCCAAGCGACCCCTGGTGTAAGCATCTTGTTTAACAAAAAATAAAAATCAAATCCATTTTAGAAGTCTTTCTAATCTTTATCATCTACCCAGGCTCGTAACACAGACCTCACTTACCCCCTCCACAATTATAAAAAATACTGCAAATATGAACTCCCATCAGTCTACTGAGATTAAAAAGGCCTTGGGCTGTTTATGATATTATGCAAATTCACTGAACTAGCACAGTGTAATCAGGGCATCTGTTCATGTTCTGTCAGTCTCAGTCATTTTACTTCCTCTGTGAAACTCAATTTATTTGGGAGTTTAACTGACTAGCACAGTATTCTTTCCATCAATATATATTTTCTTCTCTCTCTTGATAACATCTAAATGACAGCAAGGAGACTGAAGCACATTCTCTTAAAAAGTAAGATTTCTCACGGAAACACTAGACTTGGTTGTTATCGGGTACATTACCTTTAATTTGATGAAATTCTGCTTTACTTGAAGCCAAGCCATGTTTTATTCATTCTGAGGTGTTTTTGGGGAAAAAATACCTTAAGAAACTTACAATCTTTTCCTCCACTTTTGCCAAAAATATTTGCCAAGTGATATAACCAAGAAACATGGAAAACTTGGAGAAGAAATTAATTTCTGCTCCCTCTCCCCATTAATTCTCCAAGAAGGTCATAAGAGCTATGAGAAAACAAAAGGCTGAAGTGCTATTGCCCTTCCCAGGCAGGACAGTATTGCCCACACTAAATAGTATGAGACACGCTACAGCCACATCCCAAACTGGAAACCACCTACATTCATGTAATATTATAGATACATATTATAATATTGGCTTTTGCAAATATTAAAATGGATTCTATATGTCTGATGTTAAAGTAACTTTGCTATAAAGATATAATTTTTATTTCTGTTATTAATTAAGCTTAGACATAGTAGTGAAATAGCTGATATAAGTATGCTTGTGTTAAAATGCCTGCTTGGATGGGATAGCATCCAATGAACATATGATGAGGACACCTGCTACAGATATGCCAACTATCAGCACTCACTGTCTGAAGAAAGTATGGACCAAGGCCCAAAGTGGAAGTGATAAAGAGAAGGAGCCAAAACCACAGCCAAGAAACACGCATGTTCTAAAAAGGCAGACCCAAGGAGGGGCCATGTAAAATAGTTCCTGGAACATGTAAACTAGTTTGGGAAAAAGTTTACTATGCATAATTGTTTATGAATATGTAACAAGCTGATGCAATAGAAATGGTATATAAAGGGTGTTTTCCAAAACAGCAAGTGTGCTCTTGGCTGAGTGCCAAGACACACCCAGCCATAACATCTTCGCTTTATTGTTTTTGTCTCCTATTGTCATCTATTAAACTTTCTAAATTTTTACAGGAGAGTGAACCGTGTTTTTCACATGTAAGAAGATTATAACCAGAATTACCTGGTATTGCAGTACCAAACTGGAATTACCCCAGCACTGTGCCCAATGCTCTGGTGCAGTGATTCCCAAAGGCTGTGACACAACCTTGCAAGAGAGTTGCCCCATTCCTCCTACCCCCGCACCTGACAACAAAACAAGAAGCCAAGAAGCTGTGTTCTAGCTGTACCAGGCTCCAGCTCCTCAGAATTCACTTTTCTTTGTAGTGACAGATAGGCAGTGCACAAAAGGAACAGCAGCTTGGGAGAACCACAAACAAAATCACACAGACAAGCATCGTAACAATTGGCTTTTCCCCAACTCCTTCCCACTTCCGATTCATTTATACTTAAGAATAAAAGAAAGATGAGGGGAAACAATACTAACCCAGGGCAGAGCAGAGCTGTAAGCAAGACATTGGTCTTCCACTTCTCTCCTCTGAATGCTGAGGAGAAAAAGTAGAAACAATTTCAAGGTCAAGACTTTTTCCAACTGTTTTACACAATGGCAGCAAGAAGCAGATACACTGAGACACCAGGTCCAATTGGTGGTACATACTCAGCCCAGCATTTCTGAATTTAACACTTTGAGTCACATTAAATAAATGCATGTACTTACTCTTGTACATTCTAGCAGACACATAACCAGCTGGAGTTCCCAGTAAGACCCACAATACAACTGCACAGGTCATCAGAGCACCACGGTTGGCAGGAGAAAGGAAACCAAGGCAAGCTAGGACTAAAGAAACAAAAATATTTAGTTATTTGTGGACACAGGTCAAAATATCCCTGCAACACAGTTCACTGTGAAGGTTTATCCCTTTCACTACCACGTATTTAAATGAAGTATGAGTGCATAAGCTCTTGTACTCATTACATGAACCTCATTACATGAACATACCCCTAATGGCACTGTTTCATTCAAAAGCATTATTTCCAACTCATCTCTTAAGTAGAAAACTTCTCATAGCCAAAATGCTGAAAAATAAAATGCCACCACCCATCAAAAGCATTTTGTCTTGCCACCAGTTTCTTTCTATACTACTACACTGATTGCACAGGAAACTATCATTACTAAGCAAGATACAGAGTTGTGATCAACACTGATAGACAAGCCTATCAAGAAAATTCTAGTAATTTTACTGTATCTTGCAATAAATAGAAAAAAGCAGCTCCCCTATGAAAGACCAAAATCTGAGTTAAACCTGGAAAACAAAACTTGAAAGAGTCTTCTTTTGTACTAAGTATCAGTGTACTTTCCAATTCTACTGTACAGTAAAAAAAGGAATTCTCGTAAACTTTACAGATAACCAATAATAAAATAGCATCTTGTGACAGGCTACATAATCACATGCATATACAGCTATTTATGGTAGGCTATCATTATCTCAACATTGTATCAGTACTATTTCACTGGCGTGCACTCTTGCTCATATTTCTGTACGGCTGCAGCCTCATGTCAAACATACTGGACAGAAAGGGCTCCCAGAACATTAAAGCTTTGATTACATCTTTGAACTTGCATTACTGGACCCTTGGATAATTTACACCATGCAAAATTGTGGTTTTTTTAAAAAAACTTGTAAGAAGGAAGTTTGATTTTTGAATTCATGAAGAATCAGCATTAGCCCAGATATCATGAAGTTTTCAATGACAACGCTTACAACAGCATTACTAAAGCTATCTAATTACTGTTATAAAATTGCCTTAATATTTTATGTTACTAAAGGAAGAACTTTATTTCCAAAAGAAGGCTACTATATAATAATATTGCATCTTTCTTACTACTATTACACTACATACACATCACCTTAATGAAGTCACTTACACAAAGTAATAAACGTCATAATGAAAATTTGGGTTCCTTGGCCCAAAAAGACAGACAGTAACATTCCCTTCCTTGGAGGTCTAAACACATCTCCATGGACCAGCTTCCAGCCAAATTCCTCTTGGGCATCTTCCTGTATAAAATCAACAATGTCTTTAGCAGCAATACATAATGCAGTAGTGAATTAACACAAACAAGATGCAAAATACATATTTAAATTTTGATTAGCTTCCAGTTAAGATCCAAAGCCAGACTAATTGCATCTGATGCATCACTCATTGATTTTATAACCCCCTAATGGTTCAGTGAAAAAGGCAAGATTTATCAAGAAAATTCTCATCTCCTAAAGCAAGAAAAAGCAAATGTAATTAGTCAAACCATAGAACACCACTCTAAATTCAAACTAAAACAAAGCATTCAGTTTAGTTGTAACTTCCATCTAGTTCATGCATTTATTTTTTTCTGTTTTGATGTCAAAGTCCATTGGTTTCAATGACAATATTGGAAAAGAATGAAACTATCTCTGAACTCCAAAAGGAAGTTTGCACCCCGGAATCATGGGGGACAAGTACAAACACTCTGGCCCACTGCCAGAGGTGAATGGATGAATGGATGGAATGGGGAGGGGGAAGCCTCAGTCTAGTGGCTCTAAGGAACCAAAACTTTTCAATAAAATCACTCAAAACAGATCCCTCCCCTCACAAAAAACAACCAAACAACAAAACTAATACACACAACCACAGATAATCAACCCCACAAGAAGACCCTCTACTGCTCGTAAAGTTAAAATCTACAGGTTACATTCAGTGTAACACTGAGTTCAGTTCAAAGGACTGTTTATCACTACAATTAAAGCTTGCTGAAAAACAGGGTAAGAAAGAAAGCAGACCACACTGGTGAATGACATAGAGCACCTTAAATTGCAACAGATGATGTAGCTTTTCTTTTTCTGGAAGACTGTCTTTGCTTTCCCCACACTGATACCTCTGCTTGCTAGAAATGACCCTCAAAAGGCTGATATATGAATACAAAAATTGAAAACTATTAAACACTGATAAACAGTATCAAACTATTAAACACTGATTAAAATATAAAACCACACCCCATACCTGATAGAAAACTATACCAGATATACAGGTATAATTCCAACATATCAGTGTTCTTCCAGCAAAGAAGGATTTGTTTGGTCAAAGAAGCATAAATACAAGACTTCCTGTAAGTCTGAACTTGAACTAATTGTGATAATAACGAGAAAACTGCTGAGGTAAGACAGAAGAAAGGCTTTTCCCAGGTAGTTGTAAGTAAGGAATGAAAGCGTTGCAAAGGTTACCACCTGAAGCAAATCTCCATTTCCAAAATGGTGAACACTAAGCAGGAATAAATGCTTAGTACTTCACTTCCTGATAGAAAATGTTTACAGATTTGAAATGACTTGTACAGAATCCTTGTCAACAACTCATCTGGGGAATGGACTCAAAAGACACCTTCTGGTTCTAGTGTGAACTTTAAAACAAATAGCTACATGGTAATTATCTTCATTTAAGAAATAAAGGAAAACTAAGTCTGGTAGATTGAGACCCTTGATTTATCCTGTATAAGCCTATGCACTGCAGTTTGCCTCAAAGCTTTGTGTTTAATTAGGTTATTTCACTACTGGCTAATTAGCTGTGAGTCAGAGTATTTTTCAGACTGCTGTTAAAAAAATTCAGCAGTATTTCATATCGCTAACCTTACAACATAATAAGAACTATACAACTAAACCAAGTAGTAAGCTATACTTTAGGGTTTCAAAAATATTAGAGCAAAATTACTCTAAACTTTTCAAAGGTGCAGTAATCCTCATCTTACCCATTAATTTAGCTTAGTTCTCAAAACATTCTAATGAAGATTTAAGTACCCTACATTCAAGCAGTCAGTATCAAACAGATTTTAGTGGGGGGCAGGGGGAGTTACCTCTCACTGGTGAATACATACTGACAAGAGTTCTCTTCAGTTCAGGAATCCTCTCTTAGTCATAAGACCCTAAAAGTAATCTAATGATTTCTGAACACTTCATTAATGAATGTCTCACTAAATCCATATCACACTAAAAGCCAGCTAGCATCAGCTGAAACATTAAATGCACATTCTAAGACCACAGTCACTGGGTGGTGCATCGATCTCTTCTGAAGTACAGTCACCAGCACCCCCTAAATGTGAGATACTACTTTGCTTCCCTGCATCTTCTTCAGCCCACATCCTCTTTTGCACAATTATTTCACACCTTTTTAAATAAGCTCCTTGAGCTGCAACAGAGCTTTACGTCTCTCACACCTGGCAAGAAAATAAAAAACTGTGGCTTTCTAAAAGTCACACCTATCCCTGATGTTACTCATAAAAACTCATCAAGCTTCTACAAGTCTTGCTCTTTATCACATTAAGAATGATCAACTAATAAAGACAACACAGTATAAAATATTGAACACAATTTAATTGAGAGATCAAACAGAAGCCTCACAAAAACTATCAGTTAAAGGATGCGAGAAAAATCATTCCACTTTAAATCAATGTCTGGATTTACATTAACAAAAGATATTCAATATTAAAACCACAAAGAAGAACAGAAGTATTTTCACACAGAATTTACAGAATACTAGGTTGTTTTAGTAGCAATATGAAACATTTTTATGCATTTTTAAGTATTTCTTTAAGCAGACAGAGAGCAACAAAAGTGAAAATTCAAACCTTTGTTGCATCTGACATTACTTCTCATCCTTGTGTTGCAGATACCACTTTTACCAATGAGTAAAAGGCTGAGTAAAAATTACTCTAGGTTTACTGGTCAAGTCTTTCCAATTCACAATCAGTTATATTCTCTTCCATTAGAGAAACCTGCAGCTTTCCCATTTTAAGGAGTACGTATCGCAAAAGAACTCACAACGGGTTCAGTCGGATGGCAATTTAAACAAACTAGACTCAGTTTAACACAGTGATGACCATGGGAACTGTATTTACAAATAAAATAAAATATCATTTACACACCAAGTAGCTCTAACACAGCTAGAGGTCAGAAGCTGTATTGCACATGAACTGCAATATTATGATCTCCTAACTAAACAAAGTGATTCCACCACAGTTTCCAGCCACAGATAACATCAATTTGTATCAGCCTATGTTAATCAGAATATCTCCAATAATTTTTAACCCCCAGAGATATTAGCACGTATCAAACTCATCATAGTTATACATCTCTCAACACTGTACTCAAAACTAAGAGACAGAGGACAGAGAAATGTGCTCATGTCAAAGCTGTAAATTTTACTCACAGAAGAGTCGATCTGGTTGTATCTTGCAATATCTTTATGAAGAGTCCTCAGAATGATCATAGCCACCATGCCAGATAAGAACAGAACAATTACGAGGGAATTCATTATACTGTAGATAAAGAAAAAGTCAAACTTTGAATCCAGTTATTCAGGTTTCAGGAGATGTACCAGATCATACTACACGTACAGCTCAGATCTGAGGAAAAGCCTTAGATATTCAGACCTTTCAGTATTTTCCCATCCAGAGAAGATAAAGGTACACAACTTAAAAGTCTGTGACTTCTTAGGAGACAGAAGTGAGGAAAACAGTATTTCATGATACCTTGCTAATTCTGAACACAGTTACATATGGCTTTGCTTTATTTTCCTCCTTATATAGCTAAGAAGTAATTTCCCTGATGAAACAGCTACAGTTCCTAAAGCAGACTGACAAGTAGGTTTTATATCTATCAACCAATTAAATGGATTTTGTGCCATTTAATATTTTGTAGAGAACAATTTATTTGAACTAGCCTTTTCAAGATTTACATTGCAAAACATTAACACTTCAACACAAACTATATACTTACTTAGTATAATTCCCATGCTATGGAGGGAAATAAAATAAGCAAGAACTTTTCACATAAATCTTTTACTCATAAAAAAGACCTTTTTACTGTAAGTCACTGCTGAGTACAAAACATGCATTATATGCATGTTTTGTACCTCTTACTTGGCAGTCAAAGCCAGACAGTAATAGCAAGAACACTGCAGAGCTGCAATGACTCAAAATTTCTCCAGAATGGAGATGATAAAGTAAAAAAATGCAAGCTGTTTTCCTTTTGGATACTGATGATGCATTCTTTTCACAAAATGCAGTAATACAGTTGCTCCCAAGAGATGAAAACTTAATTCACACATGAAAGCAAAAAGTTTTCTTGACTGAAAACATACAGACATTGTTCTATCTCCCTAGAAGTACAACTAAGAAATCTTTGTGCTCCCCTGCAAGGTTACTCACTGAATAAATGCAAATCTTACCTAAACCACTGGATGTTTGTATGTGGCATGGACTCCAAAATGTAGTCCCACCTGGAAGCCCACTTAATATTATTCTTTTCCTATAAGGAAATGAAATAGTAATTAATAGAATAAGTACAAGTTTGTTGCAGTCTCCAAGAGGAAATTAGCATACCACATCTCTTCCCAAACCTTCCAGTCAGCATTCATTTCTAAGCTTGGTATCAACACTGGATGTAAGACCTCTCTCTTGCATTAATTCATCTTTAGAGACTCTAAAAGAGTATATTTTCATTGAAATCTCCTATCCACATCTTCTACCTTTAAATTAGGCTTCACTAAGCCTCATCTTTCCATGATTTGGGATGTAGCTACCTGCAGATCCCAACTGCTGAAAAACAATTATGCCATCACTACAAGATTTTCCCAGCATAGCACACTGATCTTGAAATTTCAACTTTGTCAAACATACCCCAGAGTAAAATTCCAGAGGAAACTAGAAATATGTTTTTCTAATCACTTTTAATGGATTTAGCACAGGCTTCTTCACTCTCTGCCATACTGCTGGCTGATACAGACTATTTTCCACTCTGATTCCTGGCACACAACTTTCATTTCCAGATATTCCTGTGATGGACCTTCATGTCTACAACTGACGACTCTTTCCGTCCTCCCCATTTGTTTTCTTTGGATGTACACATATGTTGTCCTGCTACCAAATTCTATCCCCTGACTGGCATGAAGTTCTGCTGAATTTCTTTATTTACTCACAAAGTGTTAAGTTCGTACAGCGAAGTACCAAACTGCTCTCATACTTACATTTTTGTACACTTGTGTACTAAATATTAGAGCCATGATGATGTATACTTTTCACACAGTGCTAAATACCTTGTTCATGTCAGTTAATTAAAGCAGACACCGTAACTTTCTCATCAGAAGTCAGCCACCATATTAAAAAGGACCATAAACCAGTTATATATTTATGCTCTATGTAGTCAGGCTTTCTTAAACTGATGTTTTCCTATTTATAAACACTTCTCACTGATAAAGACTACACTTCCAAATTATTTTGAAACTACTAATAAAAAGTAAAACACACGAGGGTATTATTTCAAACCAAGGCTTATGGATGACAGAGAGAATAAGTAGTTTTGAAGTGCCACCTGCTGGAAGTATCCAAACCCACTGGATGTGAGCCTTACCTGCTCCATGTCAGAGAGAAAGAGTGTACCCTAACACCTCACCCACTGCATGAATAACCAGACAAAGTTCACACTGACATTCTGGATCACAATTTACCTCAAGATTTAAACACAAATGTGAATGAAAGAAGGCTCGTTAATGTAGGAAAATCGGAGTTGAAAAGTGTCTCAAGGGAAAAGTAACAGGCTACTGAGCCTTGCACCTCAAGGTCACTGGTTCAAATCCAATTCAATTTGGCAGGATGAAAGCTGTTGCCATGTCATGGCTGCTTCACTGTCTGTACAAAACGAGCTTGTGGTCTCAAGCCAAACCCTCTAAGACTGGTGCCTTACATCAGAAGAACAACCATGCTTTCAGGACAGACTGGAACAGAGGTACCAAGATCTGAAGTAGCCTGAATCAAATTATAGTCACACCCACAGGAGGCTCGCTTTCCGTGCTGGGGTAAAGACCCATTTGCCAGAAAGAAACTTCCTCCTAACTCATTACAGGCTGAATAAAGCATTAGTGTATTAGTAAACATTAGAGTATTAATTGTAAAAAATAAATGATCACATACTCAAGAAAAAGCCAGTGAACAAAATAAAAACCACACAAAATGAAACAAACCCTGCAACTTTATGAGATAAAACTTTACAGTCAACATTTAACAAAGAAAATGTCCCCAAATATACACTGTTCTTTAATGTAAGACTCTCAGCAGCCTGACTGAAATCTGAGAGCAGAGTTTACCTCAACAACTCTTCCAGCTACTCGATCTGCTAATTTTCTATTAGTAGTAAAACACTTGGGGGAAAAAAGGCCTTCAATTATATTTTCATAGGGTCACTTAAGTTACAGGAACAAAAAACCTATTAATATTTTCAGAAAAATACTTCACAAGACCATCCTTACGGAATTTACACTGCTGTAATCCACTAATGGCTATTAGCAAGTTATCCAATTGCTCTGATTTCACTCTTTTGTGGAATTACGCATTCACGCAACAGATTTAATACTTACTTCAAATGTCACAGAGTAGGTGTAAACCAAATTCAGTTTACTGGTGAATTCTCCAGGAATCTCCATAGGTGGGCCTTCACAGCTTAAGTTGTTCTCATCTGTATGCTTGTAGCTAACAGGGAAAAGAAGTTAAAGTTTTTAAAACTTAAATTTTCTTTAAAAAAATTTAGCATTGTGCTCCAACCAGAAATACTCCCCACCATGAGAGCTTCAAGGTTGAAGCAAAGTACCTGGTCAGAGAATGACAAAATTAAGGTTATGTACAAACTAAGTGCCCCCTCGTGGTCTGCACTGCCAGGGAAAAGGGAAATTCTCGTTTCTCAGCCATTCAGGATGCTACTGACAAAGCATTTATGAAAAAATGAGTAAGATAGGTAGAATCTTCCTGGCACTCCTGGAAGGAATAAAATTGCATAGCAAGTATAATTCACAAAAAAAACACTTTACCTTTACAAGAGAAAAACCTAGTACAATCAAGTCATGCTGTACCAAGCATGGCTGTATGACTTCAGAAACTGTAGCAGTGTAATTTATTAACTTACTTAACCTCTATAGAAAAGAGAGAAAAGTTTAGCTATAAAAAAAACCACCTACTTTGAAATTTTATAACTGGGCTGCAGTTTTCAAATACAGAAAAATATGAACTGTTTTCAAATACAGAAAAATATGAACTGTGTATGAACAGATTGATCAGAGGCCAAAGTAGTTGCTCCAGTGTTCTTCTGACAGAGAGTTGCATCTCCACTCTTAGTGTTATTGCATCTCCATTCTGGTCAACATAAAAACTAAGCAGCTACTGTTTGAGAAAATCAGTTAGTCTTCTTAGGAAATTAGTTGTTGCCATCTGCAGTTCTGAATAGCAGTGTTAACATGGTATTTCAACTATACTTCTGTATATAAACTTACACAGGAAAAGTACACCTGTACATTCATCCAAAGTATGTTTGGGAGACAGGTAACAGATCTGACATGGGAAACTGTTACTCAGTAAAAGGATGTTTCTCAGTGTATCTGAAAACATGCACACCCAGATACAAATCAACCAAAACATGAAAAAGGCTCTGTTTGGGTCAGGTTCTAAAAGTCTGCATAAGCAGCTTTTCTATCACAAGGGACTTTGGGAAACACTTTAAAACAAGATTGAATTATATTTACAGTTGTGGAACTGTCCTTTTAAACAGCTCCAGACATAAACCAGCACACTGAAAGCTTTACCAGAAGTCAGAATAACAAGTTCCTCAGAATTTATTAACTCCCGTAACTTCTCTAAGGAACTGTTCTCTCTGGAACTGCTGTTAGGACTCCAAAGTACCAGAACCTGATGCTTTAATGCACAATTACCTTTGTGGTCTCAGTCTTGCCATCACCAGTCTTGCACCAGGCCAGTTTTCATCCTTCCCACTGTGGTACATGATTGTTATGTCAACGTGGTTGAAGAGGTAGAAAGTGTTCTTCTTGTTAAACTCTGACTACAAAACATGATCAGGAGACTGAGCAACTTCTCCAACAGGAGAGGGCGCAAGAAGTCAAGAACTTTAGCATGAGACTAGTGTTGTATGAAGGAACAACAATGGCAAACACTCCAACATTAATATAACCTGTATAAAAGATCACTTTCAAGAGTCTGGGGAGCCTGAGGAGTAACTGAGTTGGAAGGTCACTGTAGACAGAGTAAACTCAACGTGCATGATAAATGCAACACTTCAAAGAAGCATCAGACCTGCTGCATACAAATGAACTGACTGCACTGCATGCCAGCAGCAGGTCAAGTAGTAGAGCAGAGTCATGGAAAGCTTTCTCCTCACCAAGAGGAGTGCTGTCCCTCACCCAGGAGGGATAAAACTATCGCTATTATCTGTAATTGTACTAGCTCACAATGGAACTCCCAGGATGACTGACACATTTCCAACTGTCAACATAATTTTCCCTGTCACAGCTATGTTTTTTATCCTTCAGCCTCCTGGGAAAACCCTGACACATTTAACTTGTAAACTGTGCTAGACATGACTTTTGCAACTAGAACACAGAGCTCATTTCTAGGACTTCACTAGAAAGCTTCTATCTGATAACTGATAAAAGAACATCTTGCACATGAACATGACATAGACAAAAAATGAATAGGTACTAGGATGGATACACGTGAAATTTCAGAATAAAACCTCAATTTTTTTAAGCCTTTTGAACACCCACACCATTCTTCTATAGCTTTATAAAACATATATTAGTCAAAGACCTGTAAAAACATTTTATTTGGAAAACTGAATCAGTGAGTCACTGTACACACTAGCAGCACTCAGCTCTGCCAGTGCCCACAGTCTGAACATTAAGCATGTTTACAAACATATCTGCTCTTTCTCAGGAAAAGCAAGCCTGAAAGTAAAACCACAAATGAAACCACCCTATACTAACAAAGAAAGTTCCACCACTTACATTTATAACACAAGCATCTTTAACTCTACCATCTGGAGTAACAAAACATCCTATTGGAAATCCTGGATTACAGTATTTTTGTCCATCTTCCACATCATAACACCACGTTACAGGCATGTTATCGATAATCCTAGACAGAAATCATCAAAGAACATGTCCTCAGAAAGGGGTGCACCTCACTTCACAGTGACATTTCACATTCATGTAATGCACACACTTTTCAGTAGTGCCTACAAGATGCACAGTAAAGAGACAACCATCACACAAAAGGAAGAAAGCAACCACTTAAAACATAGGTAACAAATATCCAAAAGCAGAAAATAAACCCAACCTCAAGCATATGTCTTGCCTTACCAGTGATGCTGATAATTCAATTGCATTCCTTTCTTCAAAAAAGCCAGTTTGCTTTTATCAGCACTGTTTCCTGGGTCATATGATCTTGTACAAACCTTCTTGCAAGTTTCTTGCTTTTTAAAAGTGAACTATTAAAAAAGCACACAAAAAAAAGTCACTTCAATTTTGCTTCAAAGATCTTTTAGCATTTTGAGTTTTTTTTAGGTAAAGTAGGGAGGGTTTTTTTAGCTACTTTAGCTCCTTACTACAAGTTTCTGAAAGATAAATCCTGTGGACTGAAAATTTAAAATTAGTACAAAAAGTACTGCTTTTTCTTTTACCAGTTTGTTTTATTTTGATCATTTCATCATGGGCTAAAACAGACTTTCACTACACCATTGTTGAATGTTTCATGTTAACATTAGCTGGTTTTCTTCATGACAATCAAGTTAGATAAGGCTGCCAAAAGCACAAGTTGTACAATATCTAAGCTTCAAGCACAGACATCACCTAACACACACACACTCAAATTTGCATCTCCAACTTCTAACCCAGTTAATATTTACCTATTAGTGAGCTTAAAACATGACTGAAAATTCTAATATTATCAAGGCCCAAATGCTAACCAGGAACAGCACTTTCTAATTACTGTTGGGTACAGCCATTTCAAACAGCTGTTATAACACTTAATCTATTCAGTACATATCCAATCCAAATGACCCATTATGCTATATATTTAAAAGCTTCTTGTGACCACTAGTCGTAAGACTTAAAATTACATTAGCTCAGAGAATCAAGGAGATTTCTAAGAGCAGTTCATATAAGGGAGAGGGCATCACCTACTTAACAGACTAATGAAAAGATGTGATCAGGTCCCTTAAGGCTGAGCAGCAGCAGACTCAGACACCGCTGCCTCTTTTTCTCACAGGGATTTGGATTATCTAGCAACCATCACACACACACACAGTACAGTCTTCAGCTTCACTGGCAAATCCAAGTCTGGAAACTGTATTTGAACACCAAACGGCTCTCAAACACCAAGAGCCACTGTTTGACCACAGCTCCTCCACTGCTAATAACTGTCCCAAGTTGATGGCACAGCTTTTTAGATATGCTACATTTAGTCATTGCTAATGCAGGGCAAGATAGAGAAAAATACCACATACCCAATCCACAAAATATTTCCATACATTTATTTTACAGAAGGTTCCAAGTGATATGCATCAACACTGACAAATTTGGTTCCAGACAGCAGATGATAAATATGTACAAGCAGAGAAAAGCTGCCAGAAAGCCATAACCTAATTCCTCCTTCCCACTCTGGAAGTTGCCCAATACTACAACCAAGTATATGAAACAGTTTCTGAACTATCACTTTATAGTCTCCAATGTTACATTTAATAAACCAATTATTTCACATCATCTAGCACACCTTACATCCAGCTATTAAATAACTACCTAAGATATAATTTCTGGACTTCTCTACCACAGAGCAACAGGAAAGAAGGGTGATCACTTGCCCAGTTTCTAACTGTAACTAACCAACCTAAGATGCCTTTGGGTTGGGAGGAGTTTTATTGGGTTTTATTACACGAACTCCATAGTGGTTCTGTTAAAAAATATAAACAAAAATAATCACTCAGTCATCAAATCTTCAGCTATGTCTATGGATTAGAGCCATCAGAAAAACAGCTATCAAATTTAAACAGGATCAACTTCAAGAGATAAAATAACCTTATATGGAGACGATGCTATTCTCTCCCCAAACAGCACTTGTCCAAGATTTTCTGATGGTCTTTTCTCTTCCTTGTCTTGACAGAAATCAAAACTGGAAAAAAGTAGCAAATATTCCCTTTTACTTTTAATTGACATATAACTGTAAATATGAGCCTAAAACAAATTCTTAAATTATGTCCTTAGTAGTTTTCATGATTTTTTAAACAGTTCAGCCACAGGTAGTTAAAAATCTGAGAGCCTTTGCAAAGAAAGCTGGTATCTATTTTAGTATCAATTTCAACCAATACATATTCCAGCATATCTTTAACAAAATGCACGATGTTTAGTTCACCCATCCTTTTCAAATGGCAATTTAAACAAACAGTAGAATGTTTCATTTTGTGGGAAAAAAGGCTCTATGCTACAGATTTTTCATTTCTCCTGCAAAAAGTTTCTGAAAAACTACACTCCTTTCTTAAAGGAATATTTACAAATAGCATTTAACATGAGATACATTTCAAAGAAGGAAAGTGCTTTTAGTCTTACAGTACCACACTGTCAAACAGCATTCACCAATTCTTTTCAGCTACGTACAGCCTGAAACTGCTGAATACGGGAGAATGTAACCATTCTGGCTTTTCATTAAACACAGGTAGCAGCACGTTATGTTAAAAAAACCCCAACACAACAACAAATAAATCCATACTTATCTTTGGTACATAAGTACTTTTCCTCAATCAATGGT
The DNA here is from genome assembly GCF_017590135.1 of Pyrgilauda ruficollis. Classification (NCBI taxonomy): domain Eukaryota; kingdom Metazoa; phylum Chordata; class Aves; order Passeriformes; family Passeridae; genus Pyrgilauda; species Pyrgilauda ruficollis. The sequence goes on from NW_024511766.1 coordinate 1,119,487, forward strand.
CCTAAATTCACCAGCTTCCATAAAGTTTAATGGAAATAGAAACGGGGGATTTCTTAGCTACTCTTTGGTCTTACTTCTACTGCTGCACTGCCCAGGGAAAGAACCAAAACACCTGCAAGTTTTCTTTTCTGTGCCCAACAGCAAGACTGCAAATCACATTGTTTATCATTGCTTTGTAGGCCTATAAATATCTGCAAAAGCAGATAGAAGTTTTCATATAAAAGAAGCAAAATTAAACAAAACCAAAACCAAAAAACCAAGAATTAGCTACAGAGCTTTGGCAAAAAAAAAGGAAAGTTAACAGTGACTGGTCTTCGAGTTTCTTTCAATTATCAGGAAAAAAACGGAACTCAAAGCATCTTATGGCCTAGATTTGCCTAGCAGAAAGAACTTTCAAAATATGTCAAACAGTCCATACTAAATCTTGTACTCAGCTCAAAAAAATGCACCCGTAAAAAACCCTGCAGCCTTTTTTTTTAACAATAACTGAGGACGGTCAGGCGGCACAGGTGTGGCCTTCAGCCTTCCCACCTTCTTGTACTTCATTCCTGCCACTGAGCCTCGGATTCACTCTTCCATCCCTACAGCCAAAATACTGACACCCTTACAGTAAACAGAAAAGCGTCTTTTCAAACACTTCTGGAAAACTATTGGGATGTACTTACGCATCATATTCGTACGGCAGAACTGATTCAACAGAGTCCAGCCGGTTCACGAAGAGCTCAATTAGTGACTGAAACAGGAAAGGAGGAGAAAAAGCATGAAAATACGGACTTTCAGAAACAAACGTGTGGCTGGTACGAAACGCGAGGCTAACTAGTAAATTGTGGTACACCACGGTGAGTTACCCTTGGCTGCTGACAGGCCCCGGCCACGCCTGGAACAAGGAGCTAAGGGTCCTCCCAGCGCTGGCTGTAAAGTTCAGCGGGAAAAGGGAATACCAGCTAGAGGTGCCTGTCTTCCCGGAGCAGAGGCTGCCGCCCGCGGCAGGACACCCGTGAGCAGCGGGACTGGGAATACCCCGCGGAGTCCCCTCGCCGGAGAGCCCCGCGCGGGGCAGGGCGAGGGGACGGCCCACGTCGGGCCCGCCCGTGCGGCTCTCACCTTGCAGCTCTCGGTCTCCTCGCTCTCCTCACAGAAGCTGACAGGCGCCAATCCGGGCAGGTAGAAGGCGGCGCCGAGAGGCGCCACCAGCAAGAGTGCGGCCAGCAGCAGCCTCATCTTGCAGCCTGGACGGTCAAAGGCACCATGAGGCGCAGCGGCAGCCCTGACCGCCCCGGGCAGCGCCTTGCGGAGGCGGCCCCAGCACAGTCGGAGGCGGGGGCAGCGCGTCACGGCCGGGTCGGGGCCACGGCGGCTGCGCGGTGCAGGGGAGGGAAGCGGCGGGCGCCATCTTGGAGGAGGGCGCGCTGAAGAGCAGGAGGCGGCGGGACGAGGGGAGCGGCTTCCCGCTGGCAGAGCGCGGGCTGAGGTGGGTGTTGCGGGGAAATTCTACCCTGGGAGCCTGGGAGCGCGGCCCTGGCGCACGCTGCAGAGAGGGGCTGTGGGTGCCCCATCGCTGGAATTGTTCAAGGCCAGATTGAACGGGAAATCCTGGTCTAGGGGAAGCTGTCCCTGCCCATGGCCAGCGGGGTCGGGGTAGTGAAATCAGGTGATTTTGAGCGTCCCTTCCAGCCCAAACCATTCTAGGATTCTATGATACAAAAATCTCTTTTCAGGTTTTAGCCCCCAGCAAAAAGCACAGAATCAATGAAATCCTAAATAGGTGATTTGGGAGAAGCACATTAAGGAGTTCCAGTTTAGAAATGCTTGACAAAGTCCGTGCCAGAAACAGTTACTTTGTGCTGTTCTCATCTACTCTAGTCTGAGTTTTACAGAGGAAAATTCCTGAATTTCTATAAATATCTATCAACTGACAGTACCTAGAAAGTTGCTCCTTGTTATAAAACTATTACGCTGATTTTTCAGTTATTAGTTTTTTGATTGCATATCTAGAGTGAATTACATTCCCTTTTTTATTAATTCTGAATTAATCTTTTGTGATCAGATTATTTATGTATTCATTAGTCCCCATCCCTCAGCTCTCCTAAACTCTTTATCCAGTTTAAAACCAAAGCATGATGAACTTCGTAAAAGGCCAATATGTTTGATGAAAATATGCAGCATGGTACAGGGGATATCCAACACACTTTGCATGAACAAGTTTATAGTGGAAATTCAACAACATTGTTAAACAACCAGGGATTCATTTAAGAGAGTGACATTTTAGTTGAAATGTTGTCTACCTCTCCCATCTACTAGGCTCAATTTTAGGGTTGTCAGTGAAAAGGCAGAAAGAGATCAGCTTATATGTATGTGGGTTTGTAAGTAACATACTTAATTGCATTTCTTCTACTCTCAAAAGTGTGATAATGCAAGGGCAAGTATATCTATGCTAGTTAGGGAGTAATTGTCCTCTGTGTAAAGGTTGGTGAAGTTTCTCTGGTCTCTGTTTCCCCAACTGTCCCATCCAAGTTTGTTTAATATTCCATAGGGCCCAGACAGGACCTCTTATTACTACCTAATTTCCTACCAGAAAATCCAAAGTTGAAAGGTCTGCAAAAGAAAATGTCGTAGCTCTTCAGCCTTGAACTTCTTACTGAAGAGAAATTAGTTTCAATTCAGACTGCAGTTTGTTCCCTGATGATTTCTGTAGTTTTTCTTCAAAAATTCAAAATTACAGGGAAAAAAAAAAAAAGAGGAGAGAAGAGAATTAGAAGAATTAAAGAATTATATATCCTTTAATCCTCTAGGAAAAGATCTGACTGAATTTGGAGCAAGACCATACATACACTGTTCAGTGAGAGACTGTAAAATACTGTTCCAGTTTGCAAAGAAGATGCAAGTAAGTTCTGATGAGAAGCCTCATGAAGACACCTTCTAGAACAATGGGTGGAAGAATTTTTAGAACAATGGGCGGCCCTGATACAATTACAGCATTTATGTTCACATGCTGTTTCAAATGTCATTATGTTCATGCTAATCCTGCCTAACTACATGTTCAGTACGTGTTAACGAAATGTTACTAAAATGAAGCCTGGAGTTATCAATTAAATATTTTACTCTTTAAATCAGAGGAGACAGAAAAATAGGGCTTTTGTTTGCATTTGCTTATTTTTCCAGTTGTGTAGCTGTCAATAAATACACCATGGGTCAGAGAAGCACAGTGACCCCACCTTGATGGAGGCCCTTTTTAGCATATTTCTTACAGGACTAACAATTTGCTTTAGTTTTCACTATCCATCCCAGGGAGGCTCCGAAGTTTAAATTCTTTTGTATTGAAACTAGAATTTGAAGCATTTCTTCATATGATAATTGGATGAGTATCTGGTAATGCCATTTTTTGGCAACTGCATTGATATCACAGGCAGTGCTGTCTCACCTCCTTATAAAGGTCATCTTTCCCTTTTCCCCTTCACAGTAACAGTATCCAGAAACTGCGCATCCACACTGGCAAGGTGACATCTTCAAGTACATAATGGAGTTTACAGTCGTGTTTGTGTTCTTAACACATCTATGAGCTTCCATGAGGCAATGTTGCCTTCTGCTTCCCATAGCACAAACAGCAGCTGAATATCAGTATCTGACAGACTGAAAAACTGAAGATAAGGAGAGTCCTTTGTTCTCTTATCAGAATGTAGCAATTATGCAGCTGTACAACTGTAACCACACTGGGCAGTGCCCTTAGAGTCCATAGACTCTGTGGCATCTCCCAAAAATGAAGGTCTGGAGAACTGCAAGCAAGAACTGCAAGAGAGAACTTTAAAAACTGTATGGTGGTTAGACTGGGTGACACTAAGAAAATAGGCCTTGGTAACTGATTAATATAAATTTAGATCATCTACAGGTGCAAATAATGAAACTTTAGCCAATTTTTGCAAGAGCAGATTTCCTCCTAACTTTTCCACTATCAGGTTTAGCCAGCCAAAGGAAATCACACTTGAACTTTGAGTACAAATAATTAACAAATCGAGTTAGTTGAACAAAAATGGCAAAACTTTTTGCCATCAACAACACATTTAATTTTAAATCACACTTGTTTTGGTTTGCTGTTATTCTCCAAGGAAGGGGTGCTGCCATGCACATCTATTAATCAAACTAATTAAAAATGCCTTTAAGGCTGCTTTAACAAAGTGGGTTAAGCTCCTGCACAAACTCCAAAGTTAAACTGATACTACTGTGATTTTCCTTCCAAAGAAGTGATAGATCTGCTGCTTCACAAAATCAGTAAACATGACCTCTGGGAGATCACCCAGTCCAATCCCCCTGACAAGGCAGCGTCACCTGGAGCAGGTGACACAGGAACATCTCCAGAGAGGGAGACTCCATGACCTCACTAAGCAGCTGTTCCAGGGTTGTGCTACCCTCAATGCAAAAGTCTTTCTCATATTGAGGCGGAACTTCTAGTATTTTAGTTCATGACCATTGCTCCTGTCACTGGGCACCACTGAAAAGACTCTGGCACCATCCCCTTGGCACCCGGCTTTGGGATACTTATGTGCATTAGTGAGATCCCCTCTCATTCTGCTCTTCTCTGGACTGAACAGCCCCAGCTTCCATATCTCTCCTTGTAAGAGGGATGCTCCAGACATCTAATCATCTTTGTGATGATTACTATCTTCAGTAGCTCCTTTCTCGTGCTGAGGAGTCCAGAAGCGGACACAGCACTACACATGGGGCCTCAATCCTTCGTGACGAGGCGCGGCCGGCAAACAAAGCTCTACCCCTCCGTTCCCACGGCCCACTCCCGCTGTTTTCCCGCCGCTCGCGGTTCCCGGCCCGCTCCCCGCTCCTGGCAGGACGGGCCTCTCCGGCCCCGGTGGCCCCGTCCCGTCTGGGCTCCGCCGTCCCTCGGCCGCGGCGGGAGCGTCGCACCGGCCCCGGGCCGCTCCGGGCGCCCCCTACCGGGCTCGGCGCTGCCGCCGCCGCCGCATCCGGGGCTCCGTCCGCCGGGTGACGTAAAGCTATAAAGGCCCGCAGCGCCTTTGTTCGCCCCCATTGCGCAGTTGCAGATCGGCGCGGGTGGAGGTGAGCGCTGCTGCGGGCTCGGGCTCTGCGGGCGGCACCGCGGGACGCTGCGAGGACCCGCGGCGAAAGGTCCGTGGGGTGGGGGTCGCGTGGCGCGCCGCTCCGCGGCGGAGCGGAGGCACGGCGGAGCCGGGCCCGGCCCCCCAATCCCTCCCTGCCCGGCTCCGGTTAGGACGGCGGGACCCGCGCCGTTGCGGTGGTACGAGGAGGGTCCTGGTGGTGTGAGGCGCGGTGTCCGCCATTTTATGTGCGGGGGCTCTTCAGCATCCCGGGGGAGGGCGAAGGGGGCATGGCGGGCGCGCCTCGCCGGTGTGTCCGGACGGGGTTGAGTCGCGCGGTGGGTGAGTGCCGAGGAGGCCGTCGGGCGCGGGGACGGAGCGGAGCCGCTGCCAGAGGTGGCCGCCATTTTGTGGCGGTGCCTGAGCCCGCGGAGGGTCCGACGCCCCCCCCGCTCACCGTGCCCGGAGCGCGGCTGAAGCCGGGCCCCGTGCGGCCCGGCCCGGCCCGGCCGCGGCTCCCTCGGCGGTGCTTTGTCCGCGCTCCCGCGTGTGCCGGAGCTGGTGCGGGCCTTCCCGCCATCGCGCTGGAGACACGCGGGCAGCGCTTGTCCGCAGGCGCCGGGCGGCCTGCCAGGCACGGGAGGGGGGGATTTGGCTTTGTCTTCGGCTCTTGGGCTTTTTTCTTTTTAAACCCTCCCGTCCCCGCGACTGTAGCTGTGACATTGCTGTGTAGAACTGCAGTGGTGGTCCGGTGTCAGTTCAAGTCTCACAGGTTGTGTAGGCCAGGACTTTAGCATAGGCTCCATGTACTTTAAATAATAAAAAGAATGAACTTAATTTAAAAATACTGACCTAAGGTGCTCTGAAGAGTTAACAATTTTGTATTACTTTGACATATTAAGTAAATTACTTGAAACGTCTAGGATTTAAAAGAAAAGTGTGCTAGGATTGCCATCCAGGACAAAAGGAACAGCACTTATGGAAGAGTTTTCACGTTCACCAATATTGCTTCTTTTTAACAGTGCTTTGTTCCACTATTCAAAGTTCTATTTAATATCTTTTAAATATGCTATATAATGTGAAGAAGTAACTGTTCATGCTACTTCCAGTTGCTTCCATTACAAAAAAATTGCAATTACTAATGCTTTTTTATACCTCATATTTCCTACTTAATATCTTTCTACAGAAAATTTGCTTGTACGTTTGAGGACAGAAGTAATTTATATACCATGAAGTCTCTTATTGCAGTCTGAGGTTTTGTTAATAATGGCCTCATTCTTTTTAGTAGGTCATTCACAGAATCAAAATGGTTGAAGCAGATCGTCCTGGGAAGCTGTTCATTGGGGGCCTGAACACAGAGACTAATGAAAAAGCCCTTGAGGCTGTATTCGGCAAATATGGACGCATTGTGGAAGGTAAAGAGAACTTTTATTAAGATGGTAATAGTATAAAACAATCAACAACATAGCTGTGATGACTTTTTGGCGTTGATCGTCTGAAATGATGGCGCTTACATGTCCTCTAAGAAGTTCTGAGCTTAAAAGGTTAAATAAAGGTTAAGTGTTCCTTACAGGGAATTACAGGGAAGGCTGATGTGACTTTGTTTCTGCAGTCCTTTTGATGAAAGATCGGGAAACAAACAAGTCCAGAGGATTTGCATTCGTCACGTTTGAGAGTCCAGCAGATGCAAAAGATGCTGCCAGAGATATGAATGGAAAGGTAGGAATTAAGACCATTTATATGTTGCAGTTGCTACTGACCAGGACAATTAATCTTTGGGGTAAATCAACTGGTAATAAAAGTTGGAATGAGAGTGGATTAGAAGATTGTGGAGACAAATTGTAACTTTAAATTTGACAAAATGTCTCTGGCTCCATGAAGCTGAAATCTGTTTATTCTGTTCGTGGATATTCTAATAGAAAGTGAAGTCTGGCTGACAATCAGCTATGCTCTCTTTTCTTATTGTTCCTTAATCAGTGATTGAGGGTTTTTCAGCAATCAGCTCTTCATTCTTGCATGTTTCGATAATGATTTTTGGGTTGGATTTTCCTTTTTGATCATATTTGAATGCAGTACTGTGTAAATTACACTAAAGGGAAGTGACTTACCTGAAAATTAGTAACTGTTCCCTTAACATGGTTTGACTGTGATTTCCCTTGAGTGCTGGAGCATTGATGAGCTATCTGGTATTCTTTGGATATTCTCCTACATTTGTGACTTGCATCATTAATCTGCTTGGTCTATGAGAGGGGCATCTTTCCAGTTAATGTGCAATGGCTTTGCAGTTAGCTGGCAACCGAATTTTTTAACTCACTGCCTAAAATGCAGTGGTCTAGCTTTGAGAGCAATAAGAAGTGTAATCATTTTAAAAATGAAAATACAGGAATTTGCAGTGCAAATTCCAAGATAATACCAGGATAGTTTGTCAAAGAATTGTAGGCTGCTGTAATCTTTATCTGTTGTGGCATGTGTTTGAAAAGGTAGATGGAAGTTGGCAATTTTCTGGTGAACAACTGCTTATCTTTACAGAGGTGCTGTCTCTTCAGGCAGTGAAAGCCATCTTAGATCACTTGAATTGCAGACTCTGGTTTTCCCTGCATTATGTGAATGATTGTGTTTAGGTCACACTGCACTGGCCTTGTAAGCAGTGTCTCTTGAGATGTCATTCAAGTAAAGTGAAGAAACATCGAGTGATTGTGATTAATTGACACTTGGGATTTTGATATGTTTGTCTTGTTAGTTTAAGAAGTCGAAGTGAAAGAAAAATTTCAGTTATTGCAGTCAGTAAAACAACTTCAGGATTAAGAAAATGAGCTTTGTGTAGTGTTCATGAACACAAATAGTAAAACCTCTTGTATTTGTGTTATAACAGGCTATGTGTTATAGAAAGGTAGTGGGTTTTCTACTTCATGTACTGATGTTTCTGGGTGCTTCATGACAATCTTATCACAATTAGGGTTACTCTCTTAGAAGACTTCCTCTCCTTTTAAGCAAGCTAGTAGTTTTGTCAAGGCAGAGAGTGGCAAATTCAGATGGCATTCTTTCTATACCAGCCTAAAGATCTGTCAAGTTGCTCCTTTTATTTAATTTTATTTCTCCACTGTCTAGTTTGCCACAGTTCTGAAGACTTGTTTATGGCCGTGCTTAAATAATTTATTTTCTCTGAAACGGTCATTGAACCCTCACATAAGGTAATTTCAAGGACCAATAGGTAATTGTCAGACTGAAAGGAACTCGGTCACTAATGTGCGTGTTTGTGGAGTGCAGCTTGCAAATCAAAATCCCTCTGAAAATAATAACCAACTGTTCTACATCTTGAATCTTGAGGCCTGTGTTTGGTCACATTGGAAACATTTGGGAGAGTACTGCTTGGTGAAGTAGCGAAATGAGACAATGTTTGTGGCCGAGGCTATGTCTACTTGTTCTGGAATGCACAATCTGCATTACTGGCAAGAAATGCTAGAAAGGACGGCCTTGTGGATCATCGTTCTCATGGGTTTGTCTTCACTATAGAACTAGAAGTACCTTCATCGGCTTTGAAATTAGAGCAGCAAGTAGTATATGAAAAGAACATCCTCACATGGGACTTGGCCTAGAATGTCCTCTGGTCCAACTTGCTTTGACCATGGATATGAAAGATATTCATGAGGTGGTCTCTCGTTCTTATCTTCAGAAAGCCTTCTGGACAGCAGGTACTAGTTGTATTCCCAAAAGACTCTGCATTCAAGGTCTAAGGAAGAGCAGTGTTTGAGGCCTGGTGTGAGAAGAGGCAATTGTCATAAATCACAACTTGAAGGTCTCTTTGTTTGTTTGGAAAAGATGGATTGGAGCATTCTCGAGATTTTAATGCACCTGAGAAGCAGCAGCAGAAGCACTGTTCAGCAGACTGCAGTTCAAGCAGTCTGTAGGGAGTTAGGTGATATGTCTGGCCGGGGGAAGAGCTCTGCATTGCCTGTCTGTTGCTCATTCTGTCATCCTAAAGGAATTTGAAGTTGTAGCCAGTAGAAGAGGCTGACTCCAATACATTCTGCAAGAATGAATTGGCATTTGATTTTTTATTTTGCAAATGTTTTATGAAAATATATGGAGAGTTTTTCACCAGTTTGGGTGAGGGGTAATATGTGAGCAACTATATTTCACTATATTGGGACAAGCATAGACCAGTCAAAGCTTGCTTGTTGGAAGATAAGTTTGTCCTGCAGAAAGAGATCACAAAATAATTATTGTAAGAGTTGGGATGGAGATTTCTCACTTCAGTTACTTTGTCTTCTAGATTAAATCAGTGCTATCATGTCTGAGCAGTGCAAAATAAATGTAGAAGTACTTTATAGCAGCTTACCAGCCTTCCTTAAGAAGAATCTTAAGTCATGGTTGTCAAGTCTACATCCTGATGCCACAAAATGTACATGCTTACCTGGACATAAATGTGGATACTCCCCAGTCTGTAATGGTTGTTCGGTGCAGTGGACTGTTCTCATGACCTTCTGATTCTACATCCGTAAGATGAAATGGATAATTAAAGAGAGGATATGACCTTAGGCAAAGGGTCAGGACAAACCAAAGATTTAATTCCAGTGTAGACCTGCCAAGCCAGCTGGTCTGTGTTAAGAGGACGGAAGCAGATGCTACAATCCCTACAAGCATAAACCGTACTCAGCACTACAGAAGGTTGTCTGATTGACAGAAAGTACTTCCTTTTCTTTGGGGAAGAAGTGATACAATGTACAGACGCTTGGCCTCTTGAGAAATGGATCTTCATTTCTTGGATATATATGGCAAAAGGAAACTCACTTAATGTGCCATCAAGGAACGTGGAGAAATGGAGTCATTGCAGCATCAACAGCGAAGTGATTCATTGAAGAGGAAAGCTCTCTGTGGTGCTAAGACCAGCTTCATGCAAGTTATTGTAACAGTTCCTTTGAAATACTTGATTTCTTGCCCCGTTCCCAAAATTATGCAAATTTCATTCATCTTTTCTGTTGAAATGTGGAACAGTTTGCAGGATAGCTCTCTTAACTGTGTTTGGTTAAAGTTCCCTGTCTCACTTTGCAAATCTGTACAGATTATTCATTCCACACATAGGAGACTGATTGCCAAACTATTACTGTCCTAAATTACTTGTAGCTTAAATTATTTTCATGCTTTTTAGCACCAGGGTGACTTGCCTTTCTGGTGCTCATATCGTATTAAAAATGCTTTTATAACACTCTGAATCAAGGATATAAAAAAACAACTAATGAGTGTTCATGTTGACAGCTTGTGCTTTGAGCTCATTGAAAAAACTTCCTTATTCTGAGATGGGTTGTGTGACTTTTATGTTTGGTGAGGTAAGACCTTTCTTTGAGCTAAGAAACCATAAAATGTCCCCTCTGCTTTGAAATAGGACTAACTTTGACAAATATTTTCTGGTTAGCAAAAAATGTGTTCTTGTACCTAGTGAAAGGTCTTTCTGGATCTATGGAATAGCTTTTAAAGACTACTTTTGTAAAGCAGTCTGCAAAGAAACAATCTTTTGCCAAGGTAAGATGCTTAAGTGCAAGGCAGAAGAAAATAGGAGGAGAAATTACAAGGAAAACTGTACCTCCTACCTAACAAAAAAGAAAGAATTTAAACCTAGCATCCAGGTTTTCAGAACCCATGCTAGCAGAAGGGGACAGTGTTTGCTTTCTAAACTTAAAACAAGCTGTCAAGAATCTGCCGTGAAATTGGGGACAGCAGTGGCCATAGCAAAGCTTAAGGCTTGAAGCCCTCTGTTCCTGCTTGAGAAGGATGAAACTGAGAGATTAATTACAATAGCAAATCAATATGATGCAAACTGAGAAGTTCCAGTCATTAGAGTGGATATTTCAGTTTGTCATGCCAAAAGCCTTTTTGAGAAACCTTCCATAAGTAAAATATAGCACTAAGTCAAAGCCAAGACCAATATGATTTTGCTGGTATTTCTTACTTTTTTCCCCTCACAATGGATCCAGTTGAACCTGTGTGTGTGCACACAGGTTTTCAAACAATCACTACAGCTCTGAGCTGGCAAAATACATTCACCACTACAGTGAATTTTCAGAGAGCTAGATTTTGACAGAGAACAAAAAATATTCAGTACTTCGATAAAATACTATAAGCAGTGTAGATAAAGACATTACTAGCAGTCTAGCAGTCAATGTTTGTTCATTTGTTGCAGCAAAGAAGTGCAATGAACAACACTTTCTGCCTGATAATTAATTAGTTGTCATGGCAGAGTTAAATATTTAACTGCTGAAAAAGGCAAATAAACAATGCTTGCCAGGATAGGCATGCAATAACCTAATTTTAGCAGAACTTGTGATCTTGATTCTGCTATAATATCCAAACATGTGGCATCTAAAAATCGTACAAAAATTTGATTAACTAGGTTGAGTTACTCAGCATGTTAGTACCTGCTCATGTTTGAGATATATTAGTCGCAGAGTTTCTGTTATTGCAGATCTATATTCCAGCAAAAGCTTCTACTTTTTTCATACCACAAAAAAATAATACAACCACACAACAGAATCCACAAACAAAAATACCCCAATCACAAAGCACCTTCCCTATGGAAAAGCAAGTAATAGAGTAAATTGTGACAGTCACCTTGATTGAAAACCCAGCTTGAAACACTAGAAAAAAGGGGTGAATTGTCATACTGCTGTAATAGCTTCTAAATACTTCAGCGATCACCGTTTTATCAGGACGTCAAGAAAATGTGCTAAACGGCCTCCCCATTGCCAGAAATCCCGACTGAAGCTAAGTTACGTTCAGCTTAATCTTGTAACTACAGGTGCACTCCTAGTTCGGTACCAAAGTACGTGGCAATTGAAAGTAAATTGTAGATCATATATCATGTTTCATTTACAGAATAAATGACGTGGGGCTGCCATAATCATTGGACACTTGTGTATTCACTGAAAGTCCTTTCTGATGCTGCTCTGTAGTTTTTTTGCCATCAATACCACAAGAATGAAGTACTGTAGAAATTGAAATTAGGCCCAACATGCTGCTGAGTACTTGGGGACTAATACTGAAGACTGAAATCAGTTCTAGAGTTGCTCTAACTTATAAAATGGAAGCCCTATAAATAGTGAAGCAAGAGTGGCTTGATTTAAGAAATACAAACATGACTGAGCAGTAAGTAAAGCAGCTTCTTCTTTAGTCATTAGATGGGAAGGCAATTAAAGTGGAACAAGCAACCAAGCCATCCTTTGAAAGTGGTGGTAGGCGTGGGCCACCACCCCCTCCCCGAAGCAGAGGTCCTCCCAGGGGCCTTAGAGGCGCAAGAGGCGGAAGTGGCGCGAGAGGACCACCTTCAAGAGGGAGTCACTTGGGTATGTATTGACCTCTCTCATTATACACTTCGACAACACAAGACAATCCCATTGGAAGATGACAATAATCCTACTGGAAAAAAAAAAAAGTCAAACACCTGAATAGTGCACTCCTTGTCTTTATTAAAATGATGAAATACGATCTCAGCAGTTTAGTCAAATTTTTGATTAGGCAAGTACACCTTAAGAAAAGGCTTTCAGATGTGAAGATTCCTTTCTACAACTAACACTCCACTTGACTTTTGCCTGTGAAAGAAAAGCAGAACTCCTGCCTTGCACGTGAGAAAGGAAGCTTTCTGGTATTCAAGTTGAAAAAGTGATTCGCTACCACCAGGGAAAGGGAACTGCCTTTCATTCTTTATAGCAAGAGGTCTAAACTGAGAAAATTGTAGGGCTGATCCTTCCAGATCAGAGTGAGAGTTAGGGCAGCTAAACCTTTTTTGTTGAGTTGAAGCTTTCTAAAGTGTAAGGATAGTGCATTACTTGATACTGGATATTCATTAAGATACAGCTATTTATTCAGACTTTTCAGTATCAAAACAAAACTCACTTAACTAGTAAACAGTACCTGAGGTGTAACAGTAAAAGCTGTAATGCAGAAAAAAAAACCCCTGGAAATAGTGAAACTTCTGTCTTGAAGAGTCTGTATAGTAGGTTCTGCAGACTCGGTAGTAGTACCTCTGTTCCCTCTCTGTAGGCTCTTCTCTAGTACATCCTCCCAGGTGGCTCTTGTCTTCTGAGAACAGTAGCTTTTTAAGTATTTAAGCTGTGACTGATTGCAGGTATCAGCTGTCTTTTTCCCTTGTGTCACACCCTGTAGCTTTTGGATAAGTTCTAAAAGACACTTCTTGACAGGAATTCAGGCTGTGGGAAGTTTGGCTCTCAGTTCTGCTAGGAGCATTTAATAGTGGCTGGAAGGCAAGAGAAGGCTTTGAGGTCTAGTTTTAGAGGTTTACTGTTGATCATGTAGTGGCAATAATGGCACCTTTAGGTTGTCGTAGTTCAGGCTTTAAAAAAATGCAGGTGAGTATCACAGAAAAAGTAACTTGTTCATGGCTTCTCCTTCTAGGGTCTTCTCGAGGGCCACTTCCCATGAAGAGGGGTCCACCTCCACGAAGTGGAGGCCCTCCACCTAAAAGGTCTGCACCTTCAGGACCAGTGCGTAGCAGTAGCATGGGAGGAAGAGGTAAGGACTTCCTAACTAAATTAATTGCTTGGTCATCTCTAGCACCTTAGCCTTTCCTTAGGAACTGGTGCAAATCATTGATTCTAGCTTCAGTCTGCTGTGGAATAGTGTACTGTTTTTCTAACTTTTGTTTCCTTTCATACCAGTATAATTTTGTATCTGTTGGGAACAATTTGGTGCAATTTGAATATGTTTGTTCTAGTGCTGCTTTAAAACTGTACAAGCAGAAATGTTAAGTGTTCTAAGTGTAGGCTCCAGAGATACAGTTAAATTGCTTTAAGCTACTTACTAGCACTTGGCTTGAATGTTCTGCATGGCTAAATGCTAATTAAATGGACTGTTTCTCTGAAGCTCCTGTGTCACGTGGAAGAGATGGCTACGGTGGTCCTCCGCGCAGAGAGCCGATGCCATCACGGAGAGATGTCTACATGTCTCCAAGAGATGATGGCTATAGCACTAAAGACGGGTAAATTCTTCTACTATTTTATTTTAATGAAGTGTTTTTTGTTTGGAGAAGGATCTTGATTCCAGACCTGTGGTAGGACATATGGCTAACATCTCAGTTTTTGTTCTTCGTAGTTATTCAAGCAGAGATTATCCCAGTTCCAGGGATACCCGGGACTACGCACCACCTCCCCGAGACTACGCATATCGTGATTATGGTCATTCCAGTTCACGTGATGAATACCCCTCCAGGGGATATAGGTACCTACTGTTGGAGTTTTCTCCCTGACACTTTATTCTTGCTGTGATGTTAGTGATTTGTACTAAGTCTTAGTAGTCTTTCCTCCTATAGTGATCGTGATGGATACGGTGGTGGGCGTGACAGAGACTACTCGGATCATCCAAGTGGAGGCTCCTACAGAGATTCATATGAGAGTTATGGTAAGAATCCATTTTGAAGATCATATAAATGTACAGATGTCATAACATCTGACTTTGACTAGGTTGCTTGTGTTTTAGGGGGAAGTGGCACAATTTTTTTCCCCTACAGTGAAAGTGCAGTTATTGGTTATCGTTTGATCGTCTTGTTAATAAGCTATAAGCTAAAGAAGCAAAGTCTACAGTTCAGAATGACAGCTGTCTCTGGAAAATATGGCTGAGTTTCTTCTCTAAAATAACAAGCTGTACTGGAATACCCAGTTAAAGATCCTGCCTGAATAAACAAACACCGTCTTCATTCCTTCAGAATCTTTAAATCCACTCACTGCCTGATACACAATCCCCACTTAAAATACCATTAGTGTGGCAGATTATATTAAGACCATCTCAATACATATAAAAAGAGTAGCAGTAAACATTTTAATACAGCAATTCTGTAAATTCAGATTTGAAATTGTTCTTATATAACTTATGGTGTTGCCATATTACCTGACCATTGACCCTGCAGGTAACTCACGTAGTGCTCCACCTGCTCGAGGGCCCCCGCCATCATATGGTGGAAGCAGTCGCTATGATGATTACGGCAGCACACGAGATGGATATGGAAGCCGAGAAAGTTACTCAAGCAGCAGAAGTGATGTCTACTCAAGTGGCCGTGATCGTGTTGGAAGACAAGACAGGGGTCTTCCCCCATCCATGGAAAGGGGTTATCCACCTCCTCGGGATTCTTACAGTAGTTCAAGCCGCGGGGCGCCCAGAGGTGGTGGCCGTGGTGGAAGCAGATCCGATAGAGGTGGAGGCAGAAGCAGATACTAAAAACACTCTTAAACTTTTGGACCAAGACAGATTATTTCTCAAATGTGGAAGCTGTTCTATCTTTAATACCAGAGGACTACTAAAAGGAAAAGTTGTTTTTAACCTTTTTTTATTGTTGCCTGTTAAGTTTTCCCCTCCATGATTTTTATGCTTTTGTGACAAAAAGTTGAAACAATGTTTAATATCATTTCAAAATTGTTAACATTTCTTTCAGAAAGCAGATGTTAAATGTATAAGCTTGAGCTGTGTACTAGTGTTGTAATTTTCAAAGTAAAGTTTCCCTGAAATGCCACACTTCCATCTGATTTTCGTCATGAATGGAACAAGCTGTTCTTAAGATCTTCCTCACAACATCCAACCATCTAACATGGAGATGGATTGCTCTACATGTTCAGCATCTAATTCTGAAAGTATTGCTTATGATTTGGAGGGTGGTGGGGATGATTCCACATAAAGCTCAGTTGTGCTAGAATTTGAAGTCACAGTATTCCCAGTACAAAATGCCTTCAGATCCTTGTGTAAAGAAAATTAGAGGATTTCATTCACTTAAGCCGAAAAAGCAAGTGGATAATACTATATTCCGCCTTCCTACTGTTTCATGGGGAGTTTAAAAAGATCTCCCCTGCAAAAAAATCATGTTCATGTAAGTCAGCTACAAAATACTGTTAAAAAACCAACAGTCCGCAAACCATTGACCAATTCCATCAAAGAAGCTGCAAATCGATGCTTACTCACACTGTTTCAAATTTTTGCAACTCTGTAGTGTTTCACTTTTAAAGGAACATCTTTGATTCCAAAGGAGAAAATAAGATAAGCAAAGAAGTCTTTCTCTTCAACTTCTGAAAGGCTTATGGCTTCCTAAAATAAGTGAATCTTTCAGCATTCCACAGCTGATTAAGAGCATCAAATGCCTGTGAAACAGCAAAGATGGTAAGCAAAGCAAACTAGTTTTTCAGTCTAAGTCAAAATTGAAACAAGTTACCTTCTAGTACAGTGAGACAAGCTGCATGTCATGGCAATGGAAGTGCTGTCTAGATTAAAGAAAAAAAGGAAAATAAATTCCCCAATACATTAGAAATTCTGCAAATTCAGCAATCCTTGGATAAAAGCATTTACGGCACCGGTTTTGAAACTAAAGCTGTAATGCAGCTCACTGTAGATGCAGTATTGCCATGTAGGGTGGGGAGGGGGTATTTTGTGAGCAGTATCTCTCAGTGAAGATGCTTAAAGAGGCTGCATATGCAGCATATTAACAAAACTTAAGCCTTGCGAAATCAGGAATTGGTTTAGAGTGAGAAATATCAGCACAGCTATTGGGAGTTGGAAGCAAGAAATGCAGACTTGATGTTTAGTTGGATGCCTAACTGTTTAGTTTGACACTGCGTTGTAAGGATACCTAGGGATGCATGTGGCAGAGCCTGTGGCAAGTTGTTAAAACTTGGGTGAAGCCATGAAGTTCAAAAGATACTCTTGAATATAGTAAACATGAAGACCTCCAACTAAAAAAACCAAACCACAAACCCAAAACCTTTGTACTACTGTTTAGTCCTCAGTAAATTTTGTCGTTCAACTTATGGATTTAACATGGCAGTGCACCACTGAAAAGGAATGAGAATCCATAAGCCATGCAACTTTTCTCTAAGCCATTCCAGTCCATTCCAAGCCAGTGAATGCTCCACCATTTAAAGAAGTAGTAAAAGCTTGCAACCGAATAATCTGCAAACCAAACTTGTGCCATTGTTTTGAAATGGGGGCAATTACTGAAGGTAAGCTTGTGCTGTGAAACATTTTTCTCAATTTGTTGTGTCTTCTCTTAATTGCAGGGGGATAACTTCTGAAAGATACTGCTGAAAATAGTGCTGGTTCATCTGTTGACGGCAGACGTGGTGCCTGTGCCAATACATGAGGTAAATATTACAGCAGTGTTAATAGCTGCAAGGAAGTTCCCTGGTCATTGTGTTCGTAGGTTTGAATGGATGTTCTTCCTGGATAAGCGTTGTTTTTGACTTCTGTTTAAGTTTTGGAGGAGGAGGCTTAAGAAGGCTTTGTAAACCAACCAGCTTAGGAATGGCAGCAAGACACTACTTGTCTGCAAAAACAGGGCCAGTTTGGGTGCAGCTAAAGAAAAACATGTTTACAACTGCTCTTCAAGCCATGTGGCAGAAAGTGCTGAATATGAGTTTTTATAAGAGCAGACCACAAAAATCAGAGTTGTAATAATAAATGTTAGTACATTTAATCAGTCTCATTAAATGTGTAGGATTAGCAATTAGAGTGAGTATAATCTTGGATTAGGAATTGATCTCTGCAGAGGTCCTGGGATTAAGCTGCAGACTTCAGGTACCTCCAGAATGGTTTAAGACTGTAAAACAGCTGTGTTTCATGGCTCTAAAGCCTACCCTATTAAAATAATTTTTCAAGAAAATTCAAGAGCAGCTGGTTTTGGGTTTTATGTGAAAGTGTGACTTGCTCCTCTTTCTCTGAAAACAGAAGAAAAAAGTGGTAGTGGCTGACATGCTAATCTAGCTTTCTGGAAAATAAAATTTCTCTTCTAAATAATTGCTAGTAAAACAAAAAAAAAAAATGGAAGTAACTTAGAGTGTGTGCAGAATTTGATAAAATCTAGTACAGATTAAAGGAAAAGGACAGCTATCTTTTCCAAGAGAAGCATGTGTGTAAAGAAGTATGTGTACTCTCTTATGTAATTTTTTATTGAGTCTGTAAATGTAGGAACGTATTTTGCTGTTAGTTTCAAATTCTACTTTCAAGAACCAACTTTAAAATGGTAAAAAAGAAAAATCTGTAGTTTGTGTTTGTTTTATCTGACAGCTGGTCACTGTTACCAGGGAGATCCTGTCCTGTGGGAAGGATAGGTTCTGTTGTACACTGTGTGATGTTTGTAGCCTCAGTTGGGTTAACAATTCACTCTCATGGAGTGTCAGTAACAGCAACTCAGTAACTGTGCAATGCCCTTGTCAGAATATGCTAGTAATGTTTTATAAATACTCCTGATAAATTGCTGCTGTTACCTTGATAATAAAGGAAAAATATGCTTTGTTTCAGGGTACTGGAATGTGTTTCAGATAAAATGCAGAATCATCATGAGTGTTTTCTGTTTGGGGGATGCATGTAGTTAAGCAAAACAGAAGCTACTGCCCTACCAGCTTTTTATTTGTCTGATGCTTGATAAAATTTCAACCAGCAAATGCTGTCCTTGTCTTCGTTTTCCTTTTAAGATGTGACTGTTGAAGTATTTAAATTAGAGTCTTACTGAAAGGACACTTCATAATAGGTGTTTCTGAAGGTTAAGAAAATTTAACCTTTTTCATTCAAAAATCACTAGTCACTAGTATGCCACTAAAGTGGATTAGGGAAATAGGTCTAAAAGTAGTATTTCCCCTTCATTTCCCCGCCCACCTGCAAAAAACCACCAGGAGTCAGTTTTTAAATGTATAGTTTGATCCAGATGTAGGTCTTAAATTCTCTAATGAAGAGATGAAATGCTGTCTTTAATGCAGCATTCTAGGAGACTTCAAAAGATACTGACAAATCCTCATATAGGTTGTGTCAGAATGTTTTAAACTTCATGTGTGTGCACCTCAGTTCTCTGTTAGCTGGGAAGCTGAAGTTTAATTATTCTTGACAAGTGAAAAAGCTTCCCTTTAAAAAAAAAAAACAGGTGCTTTTTTTTCAGTTTAGTAAATCTGTTGTGACCATGTTGTAATAAATACAGGTGTTAGAGACAAGAGCACACTGTATCAGCCTTCTCTTCAGCTTCTAAACAGGCATGGTACCAATATTAAGGGAGCAGTAAATAGATCTTAACCTGTGGCAAGGAAGGTAATAATATCCTTGTGGAAAATCAGGGTGCAAATGGAATTGCCAGGTGTATACCTTCCTTGATTACAAGTTTTATTTTATTTATAGCACATTATTACTTACAGATTAATACCAGTATGTATAGCAGTGTATTACAGAACTCCTGAGTAGCATGCTGAGATTATCAAGAGCTGGTGGAATTTCGTGGTGAGTAGAATTTGAAGGGGGAATTCACCCAGGAATTGCGGTACTTAGTACCTGCCCTGGGGACGGTGTTGCACAAGCAGTGCGCATTAATACAAGTTGTCCTTGGGGCATTTTGATTATTGTAGTTAGCTATTGATGTGCTTTCCTACTGTTGGAACAGATCAAATACAATCCAAATGTATTAACTTTATATATAAAATGAATTCAGAGATAATCTAGCATTTTTGTCTCTTGGCTTCTGAGAGGGTACTAACTTGCATTTCCTTTTTCCAGTTGCGGTGACTAGAAGGTGGCCATGCAGCAGTGGATGTGCATTGGAAATTCAAGGCATAACAAATCACAACTGATACAGCCTGGCTTTTGAGTGTAGTGTTGCCCACCGTTTCTAGAGGAATGTGTAAACATTCAGGAGTTGCCTTTGAAAGTAGCGCTACCGATCTCTTGGACATGTATAAAATTTCTGGTGGAAGCCAACCGCTGTCTGCCATAGCTCACACCGTCCAGCAGTCAAGAGTGAGCTGCTTCGTTGCACACACATTCTGCAGCGGCGAAATACTTTGTTTGCCTTTTACGTGTGCTTGCCATTTTTGCTGATGAAAAGAGCAAGTTACACAGAAGTGAGTCTTAGTCCACCTGAATACAGAGGACTTCACCAAGGAACCACAGAAAGTTCTGCTGTATTACATTTACAGTTTTGTCCTAACCTTCTGAATGAGAGGACAGGAGTGTTGGTGTATTGAGACAATGTTAGTGATGAATGGCCAGAATAATTAGTGTTCCTGTATGTACACTGGACAGTGTAGTACATCTCTTGGGAGTAGGTGCTTCGTTCAAAACTTTGTCTTGATTTTGATGCATTTTTCTCTTACATACATGTTGATGGGCCAGTGTATGTGAGAGGAATCCTCAGGCATTGGTATTTCATGTAGAAAACTCATAAACAATCCTGGATAATAAAATTTATACTGACTCCTGTGATAGACGTAAACTGATCTCATTTAAACAATCCTCAGTTCATGATGAGTAGCTAAAGAAGAAAAAGCATGCATACCTTGTCTAGAGATTTAAAACTCTACATTTGCGGTGAGGATATCACTTTAAACCTCAGTTACGGGCTGCAGATTCTAGAGTAAATCTGTGTAGCAGATTGGTAGAATTGCAATATTTCCCAGGCCAAATAAATTTACTGTTATCAAGAATTATGGATTTGGGGTTTTATTGTCTAATGTAAAAGAAAAACATATTCTCGGAGACACTTGGATGCTGGTCAAGATTAGTAGTGTTACATCTTGGAAGGTTATTGTTACAAAGTGATCTCAGTATCTCTTCTGCAAGGAGGAGTAACATTCTGTCTTCTTGGACTCCTTTTTCAGCATTAACTTAGTGTTTAGCGCTGCTGTTCAGGCTGAACTGGATCATCCTTCCTCAAGTGTAATGCCCAAAATGGCAGCTACTGTATGATCAGTGCCTGCCTAAAATCCTAATTAATGAGAATGTACCCTGATCTACAGTATTAGCTCATGCACAGAATCAAACTTTGTCATTGAAAGCTGCCAGTTGAAATGTGTCAGTAGATTCTGCAGCAGACAAATACTCCAGTGCTGTTCTTTGTGGTTGAGTATTTTTCCTCTGCTGGAAAAAAATAGTGAATTACCTAAGCATGTGTGACTTCTAGAACCACTCAAAAATGGTTTCTGAATATGTGACTGCTCATCTTACCTTGCTCCTGTCGCTGTGCTGTTCTGATGTGTATGCTGCCAGAGTCACTTGGTTGCTGGGTAAAGGAAAGTCACCCCCTTTTAAAATAACGCTATGCTATTTACTCATCACTGGTATAAATCAGGCTGTAAATAAGTTTTTTTTTAACTAAGTTGACTCTGCAAGAGATGATCTGTGATTCACTTGATTTGTTGCTGTCAGCAGACAAAGGTGAAGCCTTTCCAAAGACCAGACGAGACAATGTTCCTTCCTTAGTGGCTCTACCTTCATACCTTGGGTTTGCCACAGAATTAATTTTGGTGTGGAAGTGGGTAAACAAGCTGGAATGTGTTTAGAAAGTTCTCTAAAGGATGTGAGGTTGGGATTGAAGTGGCTAATCAAAAACTCCATAAATTTTTGGACTTACATCTGCAGGTCTTACCAAAGCAATTGGTAAGTGTTCAAGATGTGGGAAATATTTTCATTTAATTGTAGTTGCAGACATTAATATCTGCTTGGCTGCAGTAGCTGCATGTGAAACAATCATAAAACTAAACCAGTCCATCTGTACCGAAGGTTTCCTTTAGAGGAGGGAGTGGTGAAGTACTTTGGTGTTGAGGTTTGTAACACTGACTTCAGTGAAGCAGGTGTGCAATTCTCCCAGTGTTGAAAGTATTTCTCTTTACATCAGAAACTGCTGTGTTCTGATGAGGTGACTGAGTTGTCTTCTATATCCAAATGCACGTCCCTGTTGATAAATGAGCATTAGTAGTTGTCTTGGCTATTTACAGATTTAAAAAAAAGAATTCTGAAATTATGGATACTGTATGTATTTCCTTTTGCAAAGCAGTAGTGCTCATGACAACTGGAAAAAAAAACCCAAAACAACTGAATTGCCAATTAATCATAATTTTGAAATGTTTTGCACACATGTTTGTGCCTCACCAAAGAGCAGTGAGCTGTGATTGAGCTGTAGCCCACTTTATTCACAGTGCCTGCAGCCGTGTGTTATGAGTATTTCCACACTGCAAAGACCTGGAACTCATCCCAAAGTCCTGAAAAAGTCAGAATTGTTTCTAACCCTGAAGGGACAGTTCTTACTTACTGGTGGCTCTTAAAATTGGTCCATAGGTAGGTGGCAAAACCATGCACACTTACTGTGTACAATTTTTTGCTCTGCTGCTCTGTTTTTCCCAACCCTTTAAATCACTAGTTTGGTAACACTGGGTTCTTGAAAGCTGCTTTAAGTAACAGGGTAGGAATTGGCTCAGAACATTGTAGCCAAGAAATTCTGGTCTCTAGGATACTTTGTTCCTGTTGGATTCTTCAAGCCATGATGTTCCAGCTTCATCCTCAACAGAATTGCTTCATTTTCCATCTGTTCTGGTGAAAGGACAGTTATAAAGATGACTGGACTTTTCTGACTTGCTGTGATAAGTAGTGATGGTTAATACTGCCCTGGGCAGGGTGGAAAAATACCTTCAGTGGGTCCTGAACTAGTGGTAGAAAAGGACATCTTAAAAAGACAAGCAAAATAGTTGGGAATTTTATTTTCAGCTTTGGGTGACTTAAATTTCTGACCTTTTTGAAGTTATCCAGATAACTGTTTTGAGAGATTTATCATCTTCTAAATAATCATTTTGGATTATATATGGACTTCTACACAGCAGTTGAAGAGATTATTCATGCGGAAAGTGCATGATTGGAGTTTATTTTCAAAAATATAGAAAACTACTGTAAAAGGTAATTTTAATAAGTAGGTTTGCCGCATGAAGTTGAAAATCTCTTATTAGTCCTACATTGCTCTGAAACATCACCATTGTGAATTCTGTTTTAACACTGGAAATAAGTCATTATTTACAGTATTAAGAAATCTATTTATTTGGGTGATAACCTTAAGTTCAGACCAAATTTACTAGGTGATAGGGTGCCAGCTGCCACAAGGAGGAAGTCCCTATGTGAGATATTTTTGGTGTAATAATTATTAATATAAAATACTTGCATTTTCAATCATTTTGCAAAGATGTAGTTAACAATCTGCTTTCCCTGTCTCCTGCTGAGTGCTAGAAACTATTTTATTTTGACAACAGTTTTGTAACTTAGAGTAACTTCTTTTAGTTCCTAAGATTTGGTTTCTGTCCCAAGCCAAAACCAAAAACACCCGGTAGTTTCACATTTGAGCTGCAGCAGGAAGATGTAATCACGGATGTGGGTTCCAGCACGCTGTTATACAGGAGAACAGCTCTGGCGGCAGAGCTCTCCGCCATGAATCCAGAAGAACAGATTGTAACGTGGCTTATTTCACTAGGAGTCTTAAATTCCCCTAAGAAAATAGTGGATGATCCGGAGGGGTTCCTGAAAACTTCTCTGAAAGATGGAACTGTGCTTTGCAAACTCATGAATCGGCTTCTTCCGGGATCTGCAGAAAAGGTAACGGTCTCTGATGTATTTCCCTACACTGAGACAGAGCCCCGCTCAGTGAAACCCTGCCCTGGGCATTCTGAGGCTTACGCTGGTGAGAGGAGCAAGGAGCTTCAGAGAGAGGTGTTTTACATTTAAGTTTCTAACTGAGAGCCAAGTATGACTGTAGCTTTGGTTCTTTGATTTTGTTTCTACATCCAGAAAAAAGCCCTGCAAGGTTGCAATTGACTCACCCATGTTCAGTCAGTAGCAGGAAATACCTGGCCTACCAGAGATCAGAATATCTTGATTTTAAATAGAAGGATTTGCAGTGTGTCAGTATTTACATCAATATAATTAATTGCAACTGTAAATATATTCACTCTATCAGAACTCTTACTGCAGAATGCTTTGTTAGTCAGGAAATGCACTGGAGAAGCAGATTGGAACAGGAATAAGCAAATAACGCTTGCATCTGTGCCGTTTGGTCTGCCCCAAGACCAACAAATCCCTTGGTACTGAAGCCATGTGAATGCCTCCTGTTATAGTTTGACAAGGCATGTATTCACAGTCCAGAAGTGTGATAAGAATCTGAAGGAGAAAGAAAAGGGAAGGAGTCTAATGAGGGATAGGAACTGGCAACACAGAAGTTTTTAAAAAAGCAGCTACACAACAGGTTCTCCACCCCATTTAAAAGGAGCCTTTCATTGTGCAGAAATCAGTTTTGGTAGCTCCTTATCTTTTTCTTGGTGGTTTGGGGCAGCATGTTGTTAAAGGTCATCAATTTCCCACTGTCAGTTAGGGCACTGTCTCATGCTGGCATTCAAAACAAGATGCCGACAGTTTCTATGTGTGCATCACTTCCTCCAGTGGCTTTCTTCCTGCTTCAACAGCTTGCCTGCCACCCCCACCCGCCCCCTGAAGAAGCTTCCCTAATTCAGTATAAAAGGCACATGTCAATATTCATGCAGGCCTTCTCAGTACAGGCAATGCAATGAGATCAGTGGATTTTCTTTCTTTAGTATTGCCTGGAGCCTAAAAATGAAGCTGATTGCATCAGTAATATTCAAGAGTTCTTGAAAGGCTGCACACTTCTGAAAGTGGAGGTAAGTCAACTTAGATCCTTTCTTTTATTGTAACATGCCAGTTTGATCAGCCTCCTCAAAGGAAGCCAGTTATCAGAGGGAAAAAGTTGGTATCAATTCTTCATCTTTTGTATTAATAGCATAAATCAGAGCATGGATGATTTAATGTTCAGTCTGGGTAATTTGGACACAGTGTATTAACTGTGAGCTTAACAGATTCTCATCTTCTAAGACAAAGCATGCAGCAGTAACAGGAGATCTGTCTAAACAGACTTCAACCTGGACCTGTTCATAATTCTTTTTTTTCATTATTAGAAGGAATTGCATGTTTTAGCTCTGCTTTAATGGAAAGGTGAAGTATTCTTAATACTGCAGTATTTTTTCATCCCCTGCAACTATTGTGTAAGATTCTGCCACACACATATTAAATTGTTCCTTACACAAAAAAAAAAAAAAAAAAAAAAAAAAAAAAAAAAAAAAAAAAAAATTTTAAAAAAAAAAAAAAAAAATTTTTCTCCAACAAAAAAAAAAAAAAAAAAAAAAAAAAAAAAAAAAAAAAAAAAAAAAAAATTCCTAATGAAGTCAAAAGATATCTTTCTTGTGGCTGTTCCTGATCCTATCTGTGTAGATTATTATGCTTAACCATAGCTCATATTTGCAAGATCGGGGTCTAAATTAATCACTTCAGAGTTCTATTAATTTTGCCATCAAATTTCAAATTTGTTACTATCTAAAGACTTTTGTGTCACACTTAAATTCCTACAGTAAAAAAAGAAAAAAGAAACCTGTAACTATCTTGTTTGAAATATGCTCAAGATTGTGGAAAAAAAAAATTCTGAAGACAAGTCTCCCAGAAACAGGGACAGAATCCTTGGGCATTATACAGAATATTCATGCACCACAGTGAAAAAAGTCAAACCCACAGTAGCTCTGTTCCTGCATTTTTTCCTTTGAGGGTCTAAACAAGAAAAGGGCCCTTCTCTTTAGAGCTTTTTAGCTATGCATCATGAAAATGTGCTTATTCCAGAACTGTCTCCCTGGTCTTTTGTTGCCCATTTATTGTTGTCCATTTACTGGAGCCTACTGCAGCAGCACAGTCTTAAGAGCATATATAGAGAGAGAGAGATTTATAATCCCTGAAGGCCTATTGCTTCAGAAATCATTTGTTGCCAGTCTTCTGGTACTGACCATGTGATTTCCTCCATTTTTCTGAGAGTTTAGTTTTCTATTTGCAAACTAATAATAAAATGGTTGTAGTGGAAGGTATTTTTAAAAATGGGAATCTTAAACAGCTAAAAGGTAGGACAGGGGAACAGTCCTCACCTGTTGGGGAGTGCCATCTCACAGCTTTGAAGCTCATTCTGCAATGTTGCAGTCACACTCCACAGTTTTCAGATACTCAGAACAGGCAACATGATGTGTCCATCTCTAGGTGTTCCTCTGATTCTCCATGTGCCTTTTTGTCCTTGGCTTTAATAAACTCAAGGTTTCTGGCTTCTTTTTCCTTCTGATTTATATCCCACTTCATCTTTGAAATATTCTGAGCCTTCAGTAGCTTCCCTTAAGCTCATGTATGCCTCTGCTGTTTGTTGTGAGAGGAGACTCCAAAAGCTGGATAAAAACTCAAACCTCTCTAGCTCGAGTTTAAATTTTACAGTGAAATGACAACAATTTCTTCTTGTTTTTTTTTTTTCTTTTCCAAAATATTGTCATATTAGAACACCAATACCTGAATTTTCCTTCTTCCTAGCTCTTCTCTGTAGCCTCATGCAGAAGAGGGCTCAAGGTAAGACAGCTGAGATGGTGGGCAAGACATGGCACAGGCAGAGTGCTTATGCTTCCTTCCGACTCTTCTCCCATGTTGCCAGCTTTTCTGAGTCCTCTCAAGCAAAGCCTCTGCCATCTGTTCCTTCTAAAAGCTGCTCTGTTTGGAACATCTTGACAAGGAGACTCTAAGCAGCATTCCTACGGGCGATCCTCCCTCAAGTCTGATCCCTAGTTTGCCTTGGAAAGGGCCATTGCCCTTTAGGAGAGGATTTACTGCATCACATTTACTCTGAAAGTGTGTCTGGAGCATCAGAACAGGCAGAGAGCCTTCTGCTTCCAAGATCTATCAGCATTTAAGTTGCAGTGATCAGGTTTTAGGTAAAAGGAAGATGGGCACAGAATAGCATTCTGTTCTGCCTCAGCAATGTGGCCTGAGGAAAGGGTAACATCACGAAAGGTCTGGGCTTAGAACGTTTTAATTCTGTGACAGCCATCCTGCTGCTTACCCACCCAATGGATATGAAAATCAAACCCCGATTGTTCTCTCAAATTCTGCCCTTCTCCAAATGCCACAGTGAACTCATTTCTTAGATATGAAGAAGTACCCTAGGGCTGGATCTGAGCCAATTTGTTCTTGAGACTGACAAGGCTATGTTAAGGTCAAATATTCTGTTCCTGTTGCAGATGTGAACAAAAGAGGATATTCTGAGGAAAATGAGAGTTCATGACTTATTTTCTGTATGCTGACTTGTACAAAAGGGCCTCATCCTGGGGAATCTCCAACATGACATTAGCATGCCATCCTTGCATCCCTTGGCTTCACTGTACTCTGCCTTCCATTTGCTTTTGTCATGGGTGTTTGTGCAGCTGCCATGTAATACACCACTTCACTGGACATTGCCAGCATGCAGGAAAGGTGGTCAGTGTGGAAGGTAGGGTTTCCAGCAGCTTTTGGGGGAAACTCAAGTCCCACCTCCCACTGAACATACACTGCTTGCCAGTCTTTCCCAGTAGGAGGGAATGCATGGAGGTTACTCTTTCAGAGCTACACATATGCACTTCCCTCCTACCCTTTGTTGTCCTGGTAACTCAGGAAGTGGAAGAAAGACACAGTGAGGCAAACAGCAACTTCTCTTGTTTCACAGGCACAGTGAAACATTTGGACATAGGGGTAGAAGGACACTCTGACCTTCCTGCTATGAGCTGGCTCCATTAAGATGAAGCCATTCTATAGGCTGGAGGTGTGAGCTGGAAGAATCCACCTCATGGCAGAGTATAAATAACAAAACTGTTCTGTAGCTTCTGAAGCCTGAAATCTTTTGTCCTTTCATGTGTGTTAGTCCTAAAAGAGATGGCAAGCAGGGGAATCACCCCATCCTTATAACTAGTCAAGTGTTTTAATGACGTGATATAATGACACTGTGTCAAAAACTTTCCAATAGCTTTTCACTGCTAGAATTTGATCCAGGTTATAAGAATATCAGTCAACCCAGCTCTGCTGAGACAAAGGACTAGGCAAAAGACACGGGCATTTCATTGGAGCTTAGGTGTCCTTAGAGGATTCTTTCATGGTTTGGACTGAGGAACAGTGCAGAAATCCTGAATGTGCTCCATTTACAGCGTGGCTTCAACATCTGAGCTGTGTATCTGACCCAAGAACTGGTCAGTGAGTGAGCACTGCTAAAGCAATGCCAGCTGAATGCTGCTGGGTTGAGGTGGAAAGAGGACAACAAAGAATTCTGTCCTGATGGCCAGGTGCAGTCTAGTGTAGAAGAGTCAGGAACAGATCATGACTAAAGAGAAAAACCATAGAAGGCTCCTGGCCTAGCTTGTTCTTAAGGATGAAAATGAGAACTTTGCTTTTGCTCTTGACACCAGTGTGCATATAACAACAGCAGATCAATAGCTAAGCATCATTTGCTAGTAAAGGAGCACAAGACCTTCATTCAGCAGCCACATTTTATTGTTATTAACTACAAAATTTATGGCAAGCTCTGAATTTTGTGAACTAAGAACAGTATATGCAAGATAAATCAATAGCTGGATTAAACCTGGCTGTCCAGAACAATCGTAGAATATGCAGAAGGTAATTACCATCACAGGCAGCACAGAGGTTATTTGTGCTGTTGGAGGTGCCTGCAACCTCCAACAAACTACCTGGATTGAAGGTGTGGGAGAGCAGGTGAGAAACCATCACCCTTTTAGCTCCCCATCCATGCACTCTCAAAACCTGCTCTGCTTTGGCTTCACTCCAAAGTGACATTGCCTCTCTAGCTGGATAACATCAGAAGCAAGAGCTCCTGCCCAGCACCAACCAGCACAAGCACTGGAGAATGGGTCTGTCTGCAGTTAGAGTGACCCAATGTAGCAGAGACCCCTGGCTCCAGGTGTGTGGTCTGTTCCTGCGTGGGGCTGGGACAGCTGGGCTTCACCCTGGATATCAGTGCAGTGCTCCATTCCCTGTCTACACTGCAACCTGCTGGTGTGCTGAAGTATCTGGGGATTTTCCTGTTCCCTGTAGGAGAATGTTCCCCAAACAGATGGGCACAGGCAATAGAGGACATGTCTCACTGCCTCTGCTGAACTGTGCCCCATCTATGGGCCCTTCTGCAGCGTTTCTCTTCACAGTGGTGCAAACCTGCTGCAATTACTGTGCCAATAGTGTTGGTATTCCTTTCCTGTCCTTTTAAATTTTCTTTTCCTTCTTTTTTCCCTTCCCTTCCCTTCCCTTCCCCTCCCCTCCCCTCCCCTCCCCTCTCTCTAATTCACTTTCTTCCTTTCTCTCTCCCCTTTTCCCTTCCCCTCCCTGATTTACCTTTCCCCATCCCCTTTCCCTTTCTCTCCTCCTCCCTCCCCCCACCTCCGGCCTTTCTCTTCTTCCCTTTCCCATCTCTTTGATCTTTGCTATCCGCTTCTTGCTCTTCCGGGGGTCTCCCGGTGCCTCCGGCCCGCGGCCGGCGGAGGGAGCTGCGGCCGCGTCCCGCAGCGAGCGGCGGGGCGGAGCGGGGCGGCGGCACCGCCTGTCACTTCCCCTTCCCTTCTCTTCCCTTCTCCGCGCCGCGATCCGGCTCCGGGTCAGAGCCGCAGCGGCCGCTCCGCAGCACCGCCCGCGCCGCCGCCATGCCCCGGGGCTGCGCGCTCGCCCGCCCGCCGCCGTGAGTACCGACCGCGGGTCCCCGCGGCTGTCCCAGCCGCTCGGCAGGGGTGTCTCCGGGCAGCTCCCGCGGGTGTCCCCGCTGCGGGGGGTGACGGCGCCGCGGCGCCCGAGCAGAGCGCCCGGAGACGGAGCGGTGCTTGTGCTCCGGGCGCTCCGCGGGGCAGCGGCGCTCCGCCGCCCGCCCGCCCGGCTCTGGCTCGCTCGCTGGCGGAGCTCCGGCCGCATCGCCGCTCCCGCTGGAGGCAGAGGCAGGTCCAGTGGGAGCAGCCGGGTCAGCGAGCGCCCGAAGCGCCGCGTCGCTGGGGGACGGGCGGCTCTCGCCCCTGTCCTCGGGTTTGGAGGGGTCGCGGCCGCGCCGGGCTTCGGGCTTGGCACCCAGCCGGGGCTTATCCGACTGTGGACAGCTCGGACCCGAAACACAACCCGGCTTTCTCTAACTTTTCTGTGCTTCCCGTCGCGGGACTGGGATTTTGGGTGCTGATAACTTGCTGGCCGCACCCGGGTTTGGGTCTCCTCGTCCTTCCCGCAGAGCCGGGCCCTCTGGTCCCGGAGCACCGGCTCCTGCTCATCCCCTCGCTGCCTGTGGCGGAGGCTGGCGGTGCGGCAGTGCAGAGCTTCTCTTGCCCGGCGCGATGCTTGACGGAAACAGCCAGGGTGTTTTACCGAGGGGAGCTGCAGTCTGTGATTCTGGAAGTCAGAACAGCGTTTTAATAGAGATCCTCAGATGACAGTTGTAGATTTAAATGGGATTTTAGTTATATCCACCTGATCTTCCATATGTTAGAAGTGAAAAAGCCTTTTCTGCCTCTATTTATCTTCTAGCTGCAGCTTGTCTTTTAGCTATGAATGGAACTATGAGTGGATTGTGCTGGAAAAAGTAAAATTTAGCTCATAAATGAGGACTTTTCTGTATGAGGAATTTATTCTGGAATGAGCTGCAGAGTATGTTTACATTACAGTAGCTGACCCCACATATCCACTGTTCCACAAAATTTCCCCACGAAGAAGTTCTAAGTGTTATTACTTGCTTTTGTGCTAGAATTTTTTGCATATCTTTCTTCCTGCCATTTTCATATGGACTTTGTCAGCCTGATAACTCTGAGCTTACAGCATTATCCTCTGCATTGAAGGATTTGGGATGAATTTTACTACTTGGCTCCTTAGGAAAACAGGCGTTAATTCAAGGCAGAACTTTATTTTTCTGGAATTACTGAAGTGGAAGGAAAAGGATGTGGATGACAAAATGACACACCAGAGAGATGCATGCAAACAACCCAGCCTGGCTGTTCACTTTCCTCTTGTGCAACTGTAATGTCCCACGCTGCAGCAGCTGCCCCTGGGTCAGCGCACGCCCGCTCTGTTACCGTCTCCCTTTCCGCGGAGATGGGAACATCGCTGCTTAGGGCTGAAGGCTGTGCTCGCTGCCTGTGGCTGCAGGGCAGGAAACCTGGTTCCATGCACCAGCTGGCAGAGGGGATGGGTCCAAAGGAGCAAACCCAAGTGAGTGCAGGTGATAGATCAGCTCAGAAACAGCCCAAGGTAGGTGCGTGTGTCCCTGGAATGTGCAGAGCAGTAGATGCGATCGGAGCTGTGGAGCTGCAGGTTTAAATATTTGTAATGACAGCAAACTGTCCCCGTGCTAAGCATGGATTAAATATCTTTAGGGTAAAACATGTCTTGTAGTATTGAGTAGCTGAGGCAATCTGAAAACATATTCTCAACAAAGAGCAGCCTTCGTACTGTCGTACTGTGTTGGACTTTGGTGCTGCTCTGGTGTGTCTGTTCAAGAGGAGGAGATGCTGCAAGCATCCAGGGCTGTGAGAGAGGACAGTCCCCTTCCTATTTGAAATATGCCAAGCGTACTCAATGAGCTCTGTGTGGAATGCAAGAAAGGGCTGTTTTAAAGGGCAGTACTAGCCTAAAGGTAATTGAGACTTGTCTCCTTATTTAGCAGGATATACTCTTTAGTGTGTTGGAAGTGTTTGTAATTAGATGGTGTCTGCAAGGAGAATTTTCAAATCATCTTTCTTGTTCATTGGATTTGCGTATCTGTGGTCTTGATCTGCAAGACAACATGTATTTGGGGATTAGCAGATGGTGCCATGGTGGTACCAACAAGAGGGACTTTTTGTAATTCTTATCTTTGCTTCATTAATGGTAAGATTTGTACAGTCTGTAGGAAATTGAGAGCATTTTTCAGGTGTTAGAGGGGGTTGAAGTGTTTTGGAAACTCAAAGTGCCCTCACTGTTGTGGTGGTAATTTCTGAAGTGTACAAGGTTCAGGTTGTTAGTCATGGAAAATAAGCCCTTGCTAACCATGTATTTCTGTTTCACCATTGAGGATTAGCAACACCAAATTCTTTAGGGTGAAATTTTTGTATATAAGACAACTGGGTTTGTCTTCCTGTAAAAAAAGTGTAAATAAACTATATATTGCAATAGCAGAAAATTCCATGTGTATTAATTCTGCTGTGGAAAATATGTGTGTGTTTATACATAGATCTGTACGTACAGCCTCAGTCCCTTCAGCTCTTGATAGCAAAAATAGCAACAAAATCTTTCTTTCCCTCAAGGCCAGCAATAACCTTCTCGGTGATTTTCAGAGAAGTCTCTGCTCTGCAGACAGCACTGATTCCTTCCCTGTTCCCAGCCTTACACTCCAAATGCTTCTGGGTTTCCCTGCCCTTCCCACGCTGCCTGCCAGCGGTGCCCCAGGAGTTCTCTGGCTGTAAAGGAAATGGGACTTGTCAACCCTGAATGATCACCCTTTCCCTGTTGAGACACAGGGGCTGCCTAATCCCCACTCGCCCTCCAGCACCATGGGCGGCTCCAGCAGCCGGTGTGAGATGTTTTGGGCTCGACTGACTGAGTTCATCTTTCACAGGTGTTTGATCCACATGATTTGTACACTGGAGATCAGTTCTCCAAGGTTCTGAGCACATTAACAGCTGTAAATAAGGCTACTGAAGGTAAGAAAAAAGGGGTTCTTCTATTGTCCTTTCAAACTATTTCTTGTGTGTATGCAGGGCTGGTTTTTAATTTTTGTTAATTCCTGCTTTATGGTAATTTCTGGAGATTTGTCAAATTGTGCTGCCAGCACTGATGGTGGGATTGGTATTTCAGGCTTCTGCCAACTCTGGGTTAAAATGTGATGTTTCAGAGTTGCTGTATGAACTCTGCAGAGCTCAATTATCACTTTACACTGAGAGACCTCTGCTCAGTTTTTAGCATTAAGTATTAAGGGGCCTCAAAGTAGGTCAGCATAAGGCATCCTCAATGTAAATGAACATGCACCTCCCAAAATGCAAATATCAGATTTTTTAAAGAGTTGTGTTTTAAAGCTAAAGAGAAAAACAGCTTAATCTGCATAATACCTTTCCTGAATGTCAAAATAAATGTTGTTGCTAGCTGCTCAGTCAATTGTATTGATGTTTTTCTCTCTCTCCTCTCCCTGGCTCCATGGAGCAGGCTCCTGGATCTGGGAAGCAAGCTGATGGCTTGTCCTTGAGAGCAGGAGTAGGCTGCTGAAGCAAAACAAATCACCTCATTCTGATTCCATCCCAGATATGTAGCTGTTCCCTACAGACTGTTTAAAAATGATATTCAGTAGCAGAGCCTGTGGAAGGAGAAGTTCAGTGGGGAGTGGGGAAGATGGCGCAGTGGTGCTCTGGGCAGGGCTGAGGGGATCAGAGTCTCTTTTCTGAGATGATGAGGAGCAGATCTGCCTGGTGCTGGGAAGAGTGCACAGCCTCTTGTTATACAGGTGTGTTAGGACAGACTCCTGCACACCCACCAAAGTCCAGCACCAGGAGAAGAGTTCCATTTCCTGTTTGCAGGTTACATTTGAGATGGTTTAAAGGAGGAAATTTCAAAAAGAAAACTCATTACTTTTTTCTCATGGGAAGGCTTTTCTTTTGGCTTACTGCATTATGCCTGTACATGATATAAAGTGGTGTATTAATATATCGTACATCAACATATATCATAATATATGTCTAATAATAATATATAATGTATAATAATAATAGTATATATTTGTAAACCCTCTCCCACCCCCTGTGATTTGTACATACATATGTGTGTGTGTGTGTGTGTGTGTCTGTATGTATAACGCTGCTCTGAAGAGATTCAGGTTCTGAGGATGCTGTTCTGCAGCCAGGACTCAGCTCGGCTGACAGCTCACTCTGTAGAAGTTTGGGAATGGGAATTTGGCCTCAGCCAGCCTCAACACCTCCTCAGTTACCAACAGCACCCGCTGACCCTGTGTAGAAGCTCTTGCAGTTCAGTGTGATGCGGGGTATAAAATGTAGGTTAACTTGACAGGGAGCAGCCTCTGCAAATGCTGCTGTTGTGATTGATATTTGCTTCAAGCAAAAGCAAAAAGCAGAGAGAAACTCTCTTGCCTCTGTCTTTGCCTGTTGCTGAACTGGAGGGGTGTGATGGGATGTGTGCTGACAGGGTGGCAAGGCTGCAATGCCATTTTCTCATCCGTCCCCTTATTTACAGCCCCAAATCCATACCTCCAGTCATCCATGTGCCAGCTCAGCCCGGGACAGGGCTTTGCTGGGGAATAGTTCCTGTCATGTGTTACTGACGGGGCTATAGAGAAGCTGGGATCCTCTTGGTTTCATGGCAAACATCTGTTTGAACATATGCTTTCTGTGTTTAAATGTTAAAAAGCGCAATGCCTGTGATATAATTAGCTGCTCAGTCAGAGAGCACCCTTGGGAAAAGTACAGGGTAAAATAAATATGTGTCTCAAACATTTACTTTTTGGTGGCTTAGTCAAATTCCTGAGGAGCAGGAGCCTGTGTCCTACAAACTGCCACTGCAGATGGTCCAGTTTCTCTGTTTTGCCAGAGGCCACAGGCTGAACAGAGCATCAGGGTAAACCTGGTACCACCTACTGCAGTTGCTGCTGTCACCAAGGCTCTGACATGCCTGCACATCCCAACACCCTGGTTGTAGGCAGAGGGAAATAGGTGTCAGCTGAGGAAAGGTTGTGGAAATGTATTTCTGGGCATCCATTTGAAGTCCAAATTCTTGTGTCTTCATGGATCTTTCTATGTAAATAACTGGAGGCATCCTTCGTAGTGGATATACTTGTAGTTCAGCAGCTGTCCATCAAAACACAGCAATACAGATGCTTGATGCTTTTTGTCTGCAAGAGAGGGCAGGGGAGGAAAACCAGCTGTGCTGGATCAGACAAGGCTCATCTGCCAAAAATAGTGTAGGAATGCAGGCAGAAAACCCAGCTATTTTAACCATAGTTTAAGCAACATATGGCAGCAGTGTTCTGTGCTGGACCAGGCATGAAATAGGACACTGTCATGATGCGATATAAATGATACACTTCCCTGCCAAACTGTCAAAGGCAGTTTTACATTTGTTTCTAGGTTGCTGCAGATATTTATAAAAGCTTTGGAAGATTGGGAGGGGCAGGGAGAGTCATAAAATCTACAGTAATGGAGTAATTTCCGTGGGACTGTGGCTGATGACTTGAATAAGTGAAATCTGGACTCAGGATTTATGCCCTCCCTTTCAGAAGGAATTAGATGAAGAATATCTCACACTGGCAGCCAGCCACACCCCTAGCCTGTGAGTCACCAAGAGCAGCCAAAACCACGCCTGCTCAAATATCAGGATGCTTCAGAGAGAAAAACCCACTCTGTTGGCAAAGTGGGTTTTACGTGGGGAGGGATTTTGCAGTTGCCACAGCCCAGAAAGCTGGGAATTCACCATGCAGTTGTGTAATGAGCAGCACAAGAGAGAAACTGACTCGCTGACAGCACACAAGGCTTACCATGGATGTTGTCCATCTCTGGAGCATGGACTGGCTGGGCTGATGTGTGAGTATGGCATGGCTGGGCTTGGTAAGGCAGCAGCACCTGGCAGTCATAGTCGTGGACCTGGTCCCCGCAGCGCAAGGGTTTGGAGAGAGACAAAGCAAGTCCCTTCCCCGAGTGCTCACAGTTTGTGTTGCTCCAGGTCCAATCTAAGGATGAGGTATTTTCCTATTGAAATAAAAATCCTCTGAGGAGAATAAAAGCCCAGATGAGTTCCTGTAACTCCTACCAAACTTCCCCTTCAGAATGAGTTTTCCATGCCGACATTCAGACTGGAGGAGAATGGAGGAAAAGCAGCCTTGCAGTTTGTCTTTTCTGATTTCTGCATACGTTTTATGGCTGTATCACCCTCTCCTCTTGCAGTGTTTTCAAGGCAGAACTCCAAACATGGTCCACAAACTTGCGCATCCAGCACAGGAATCCCTGCAGACTGCTCTGTTCTGCTTTTGAGGTCCACTGGCACATGTGGTCCCCACTGCAGGTGGAAAACTGCAACACTGGAATGCAGAAAGGTCCTAAAATCTGAAGAGAAGCTACAAGGCCAATCTTAAAAGTCCTTCACAGTTTACTGAAATGATAATATCTGCTGTTGTGTCTTTTGAGCACCATGGGACACAAAGGAGGTGATCTGAGTGGTGTCCCACAGTGTGCTGTGGGGTACAGTAGCAGTGAAGCACTGGGAATTACTGCGTGTCTTGTATCCCATGCTTTTACACTTCTGCAGCATCCAACAGGATTCCGGGGCTCAGCGCTGCTAGATTCTGCCAGGAACTGCTCTTAGCAACAAGGCTACTGACTCAGTCTTTGCACAGTTTGGACCAGGAAACTTTTTGTCCTCTGGCAATTGTTTTGGTATTAATATAGAAACAAATCACTAATTACAAAAACAGATGTGTCAGAGCAGCAGCATTGCCTCCAGCATCAGATGGGGAGCAAAACAAGCCTAGAGACTGGTTTGCAAAGCAAGGAGCTCTGAGTGTGAAGGAGGCAGCTCCAGGAGCTGCTGGGATGATCTGAGCCTTTCCGTGGGCAGTTCATCTCCTGGGGATGACACTCCTGTCCTTTCTTGGCATGGCTTGAATCCCTCTCTCACATGACTAATGGCAATAGTCCATGAACACCAATCAAAATAGTGCCTAGCCTCTTTCAGCTGGATAATGAACCCAGAAGGACTCCTCTAAATAGAGGAGCAATTGTATTGGCCAGCTGTTCAGCATTCCTCCCCTCTCAGCGGGATAGCCCACACTGCAGCTGCAGAGGTGACCTAAGAGCACTCACTGGAGAGCTAAACTTTGACACACCTTCAACCTTCAGCTACTTACTTTGATCCCAGAAACACCCCCAGTGGGTACTGAGTACTACTCTACTTTTCTACAGTTTTAAGGGGGATTTCAAAGAAATACTGCTATTGGATGTGTGGCTGCAGAGCTGGCACAACCTTGGAGTGCCTTTGGATGCAATTCAACTTCTTCCATGATGGAAGGGTTATCCCAGCCCAGAAAACCAGCCTCACTGCTGACTGGGAGTGCCCACACTGCAGATGACATGCGCTTGCTGTCTTGCTCTCATAGTGCTCTTTGAACTGTTGTGCCCTGTTCCTGTTCTCTCTACAGGCTTTACTCTTTGCTTTGCTGTGATGTGGAGGGATGGTGGACAGCTGAGTAAAACTCAGATGTTGTTTTGTTTCCTCAGATCAGCTGTCAAAAGGGCCATGTTCACATCTGTCGTCTCTTAGCTCCTCGGCTGGAGACCCCCAGAGTGACTCCAACAGCACAACTTCCCAGTCAGCAGGAGTGTTACGGAGGCAGTCCAAGCCTGTGGTACCCTTTATTTAACGTGTAACCGTGGGTTTGATGGCCTTGGGGGTAGTTGTGATTGGTGCCTCTGGATCAACACCAGAGGCTGTTCTCCCCTGGTCTCCATCATGGGTTTGCTGTCTCAGCTGGAGAGAGTCCTGCAGCTTCTCCAAACTGCAGTGTTTCTCTGTGTGACATGAGAAGAGTGATTCTTATCTGCCACCCATTGCATTGGAAAACTAAATTAATGCTTGGGAGGGACCTTGTGGTCCTCTGAAGGGAGTGTTTACACAACAGCAACCTATTATTGGTTGTTATATAGAGCAATACTGAGAAAACAGCTGTCACAACAGAGAAGAACAATGGCTTGTCCTAGTTGTTTCTGCTTTTTTTTTGACTATTTACTGATGTTTTTCCACATTTCTTTCCTTAGGAGATGACCGAGAATGGCAGTCACCAGCTGGTGGTAAAGGCCAGGTTCAATTTTAAGCAGACCAATGAGGATGAACTCTCTGTTAACAAAGGAGACATTATTTATGTCACTCGAGTTGAAGAAGGGGGCTGGTGGGAAGGCACCTTGAATGGAAAAACAGGCTGGTTCCCAAGCAACTACGTCAGAGAAATCAAATCTACCGGTAAGCAAATTGCTTTCAAGGGCTGATTGATGACAGTGGCATAATGCAGAGGACCCTCGTGCCTTTGGGAAATTGCTGCTATTTATTAAGGACTGTTTGTGTACTTCAGGCAGCTGGGCTAATGGAAGGATGAACAGAAGGGTAAAGTGCAGTGTTTCAGATGAATTGCTTGAGAGCTGCTTCACCCTCTTCCCACCACATTGTGCCTTTCTCTTGCTCCCCCAAGCCCCAGCAGCATGGAAGCAGGGATATTGTCAGAGGATGAGGACAGAGATGAATGTGGGTCCCCTTTGTCCTGGAGAGCTGTCAGGTCATTCCAGTGTCTGAGGTCAGAACTAGCTTTTTGTTAGAGACCTTGGTCAGGCAATGTATTTGTGTTTGATCCTGACTTTTCAGGCATCAGTGGAATGGATGCTCACCATCATGGTGTGGAATCCGACAAAAACTGCATGGCCACAAGGCATTGTCAATGTTTTGGTCCAATAGTGATGGTTGGTTTCACAGAGTACATTTTTCCCCAGATGCTTCTACTGCAATATTGAGAAAGTAAGAGGGAGGGGATGATCTGTCTGCTGACATCTGCCTTTATTGAGCTTTGTCTTGGGTGTCCTTAACATTTTCTGCAAAGTGGTTGTACCCAGACATAGGGTGATGATGTGAAGCCCCTGCCCAGCTGCCCTGTGGCATTACACATCCATTCAAACAGCTCACCCCTGTCCAGGCCTTTGTGTGAAATTAAACTGTTTTTTTGCAAAATGAAACTTGACTCCTTCGTGTGCCTTGAGCACTTACCATAGACAGAGACCAGTTGTGTGCTTGGTGCTGGTTCTGTGGCTCAGGATCTGCTCTGGCCTCAAACACAGATGCCAGCAGGGATCTGCGAAGTAGCTGCAACATGTGCAACCCCTGTTAGACATCCTTCCTTCTACTCCTGCAAAAATAAAGCAAAGGAGTGGAAAAAATCACTATATAGTGCTCAGAATTAGGTCAGTTTTATTTGATTCTAAATGAAAAAAATCATTGTTAGGATATCTCATCTCCTACTGTTTCCCTCTGGGAAATGGTGTCTGAGCTGGAGCAGGAAGTTGTAGCAGGGATTGAAGGCTTGTCTGGCACAACTCAGGAATCACTAATTAACTCAGTGAGGGGAGAAGAGAGATGTTTTAAACAAAGGAGACCAAACTTCAGTCCTAAAGGGAAAATCAGATGGGAGCTGCATGACATGACAGTACCTTACTGAAGTGAAGGGCCAGTCTCGCATTGATCCTGGTGGAAGAGCCCATGAGATTTTTCTGTCTGTGGAGCTTTTCCCACCAGATCCTCTCTCAGAACCATTTCATGTGTTCAGGAGGGTTCATTGCCCTGGTGTCTGTGTGCTCAGGAGATGTGTCTGTATTGCAAGTGAGGAACATTGGAGCAGGGATTTGTCCATGTTTGTGTGCGTGCACATATGTACAGACCTGGAGGCATCCACAGTGATTTATCAAATGCAGAATGAGAATTGATTTCCAGGGTTTTGTGAGCTTTTAATTTAAATCTACCTTCATTCACAGAAGGATTTTGCATCACCAGTGACTGTGGGGACAGGAGGTCAGCATATTGATTGGGGTTGGCTTCAAGTGCCTTGTGAATCACCTGGAAAAAAACATAGAATCTGTCATTTCTGACAGACACCCAGTTTTAAAATCAAATTTAGTGGGCCAGGTGAAGCAACACTGTAGTTCCAAACATTGACAGATACTGGGCTGCTGCCAGGGATTTTGGAGCAAACCTGGGTGTTGGTTGGCTGAGGCTGCACAAAGCTTCTGGTGTGACTCGCTTGGCCACTGTCAGTGTCGTGCATGCCACTGGTTTTATCCTAGTTTTTTTTTTTTTAATGGGGAAACAAACCCTGCAATTGAAGTTTTGTGGTCAGAGGGGTGAAGTTATATTTGCTAGACATAATGTGGCAGTGTCTTTTCCTGATGGAATAATGAGAGCTGTGCACTGTAATTTATTCATGGGTGTTTTTTTTGTACAGATAAACCACTCTCTCCCAAAGCATTAAAAGGGCTAGAAAACACTCAGATGACAAAGAATTATTACCCTGTGGTAAGTTTTAAAGTGCTGATTATACATTTTAATAAGTACCATGTTATTAATCTTCTGAAGTAGCTCCTTCCCTTAAAAATCATTGATGCAATATGTAACAATTGGGGATGTGACTCTGTGTTTAAATGCAGCTGTTTCCATTCCCTTGATTCAAAGCCATCGAGACAATAAACCACAAATGGAAGTGGCTGCAAGATGTCAAAAGTAGAAACTTGAAGTAGACAACTGAGATAATTAAGGAGAGGTGGCAGCTTTCAGATCAGTGCAGGGGGAGAAGGCCCAGTATTTCCTGTTGATAAAGATGGGAGATAATGTCATGGTGTAAGCAAGCAAAATCAGGGCTCTGGCCGCTTTCTTGGGTTTTGCTGGAGCTGTTACACCCCACGGTGCCTGTCCTGTGCCTCTGCCAGCAGCTGCAGCCCTCAGAGAACGGGCAGCTGCCACAGCTCATGGCCTGGCTTTGTAACTGCACTTGGCTTTGGAGCAGCCTGCCGGGCCATGACTTGCTGCTGCAGAAGGGGTAGGGAAACATGCCCTCCTTTAGGTACTGCTGCCGAAGCAAGGAGGTCTGGTAAAGCAGGGGCAGCTACCACAGCCCCCTGTGTCAGGCGGTGATGCGAGAGAGTGAAGATGCCTCATGTGAGCATCCCTGGCTCTGTGCTGGAGCTACATCCTGCTCATCACTATGTCTAAATATATATCAAGCAAAGCAGAAGCAGTATGTCCAGGGAGCTGGAAACACCTCCACTGTCTCCAGAGCTTATCCACACTGAGAAACTGGAGCGCTGACTGGGAGTGTGCAGGCACTGTGTTTGTCTGCTGTGCAGCCAGAGACAAACCAGCTGCTGAGATGTATTAGCAAGACCAAATCCAGATCATTACATCCCTGAAGCGGCAAATGAGGCGTGCCCTGCTTGATCTGTCACAGAAGCCATCCTTGGTGCAGCCATTAACACCTGCTTTCCAGGCCTCCCCAAGTTTGCAAAGTAAAATCTCAATATTTGACCACCAGGACTTCCCTGAGTGTTTTGGGTTCTGCATTAAGAAATGTAATTTCTGGATTTAAGACACACTTCCATGCTTTGCCAGACTTGGAAGCTGATGTCTTGTTCTTTTGACTAATTTGCTAGTACAAAAATCTTAGTGCTGTGTTTATCACCCTAGGTATTGCAAAATATTCTGGAAACAGAACGAGATTATGCGAAGGAACTACAGTCACTTCTGGGAACTTACTTAAGACCCCTCCAGTCTTATGATAAGTAAGATATAAGGGCATCTGAGGAGGAGAGAACACTGTGGGAGCCTTGGGGTGTCATGGACAGAGGGCTCGTGTTTAGACACTGTTCATTCAGGAGAGTTGGGAGAGTCGTATTCCAAGGCCTCTGTATTTCAGTCATTTCTCCCTTCCCAAAATCTTCATGTGGGAAAATTTTTTGTGCTCTCAGCCTTGTAGGCCTAAATGAGGGTGTTATTACTCTTAGGATGACAGAAACGGGCACATTAGCTTAGGAAACACCCAACCTCACGCAAGGAACAAAGAAGCCCCTACCTGTTGGACCTTCCTCCCATAGGGAAACCCATGGCATGAATCCCTGAAGACAAAACTCTCTGTGCACACACCTCATTCCCCACCTCTGGCTGAAATCCCATCTGTCTGTGTCTATTAGACAGCTAAAGATCTGAGAAGATTAGTGGGAATAAGTGATTAAAATCCAATTAAGATAATCCTTGGCAGCAGACTTCTTCTCTAGGAGACTGTGGTCTGTAGCTCATAGATCATGAATTTTGTGTTCTGTCTGATGCTGTGTCTGGGGAAAGAGAAATTTTTGTGCTTTTTTGGAAGGGCTGCTGATGAATAAAAATGTGGTTCTCCTGAGAGCAACTTCTCTTTTATAGTGACTGGTGATGTGGCTCTTGTAGGCTCAGCACCGGGGACATCGCGGCATTGCTGGGAAACATGGAAGAAATCTCTGCTTTTCAGCAAACACTGAACCAAGCCTTGGAAGAAGTTGCAAAGTAAGTTTGTGTCATAGCACAGAGGTTGTTAAGCTTTTTAACTGTAGCTAAAAATAATAGAAAGACATGTTCATTAATGTTTCTTCTGACTGCTGTCTTAGACTTGTTAAATATAGAAGACAATATCAGGACTGAGGAGAGGTTGCAGTCAGTGCTTTGGCAGGAGGAAAGGTAGAAGGAACTCTAAGATTGCTGGTGTTAAAGCATCTGCTGAATGAGTGTCACTAGAACTGACACAAAAGTGTGCCTAATCCAAAGATGCAGGCACGTGCAGGGTGGGAGATCTGGCAGGCATTGAAGATGGGAATTGCCAGGGAGCAAAGAGCAAATTATTAGAGGTGATAATTTCCTGCAGGGAAGCTGACTGACATGATTAGCCTTAGCTAAGGGCTGAAAAGAGATGGGGAAAGACTGAATATTGAGAATATATTCAGGCTGTGGCTTCTCCTTCTTTCTCTGTCTTTTCATATTCGTGGGCAGCCCAGAGAGTGGTACTCCCCCACCCTCACACTGCCCTTAGTTCCAGCGCATCCTCATCCTCATCATCTGAGCTGTAGCTCTGCTGGTGAGACATACCAGGTTGAGTCACAGGTTGTCTGAGGCTGATAATAGGTTGTGATGCTCCCTGTCTGCACCACAGGAGCCCAGACCCACCTGAGGATCCTCCTCTTCCTCCTCCCCAGGTGGCAGGTGTGGATATTTTGCTCAGTGCTGCAGTTATGAG
The DNA here is from genome assembly GCF_017590135.1 of Pyrgilauda ruficollis. Lineage (NCBI taxonomy): Eukaryota > Metazoa > Chordata > Aves > Passeriformes > Passeridae > Pyrgilauda > Pyrgilauda ruficollis. The sequence goes on from NW_024511766.1 coordinate 1,162,015, forward strand.
GTGACCTGGGAACATCCCTGAGCAGTGGGTAGTTCCTGGCAGGTCCCTGAGAGTAGCTGCAGGGTGCAGATCCAGAGGCTTAACGTGGCTGGTGTGTTGGTGTCTGTAGGCTCCCTGAGAACCAGCAGCGTGTGGGAGGCTGTTTCATGAACCTGATGCCCCAGTTCCGCTCCCTGTACCTGACGTACTGTGCTAACCACCCTTCAGCAGTGAATGTCCTCACACAGCACAGGTGAGTGATGGAGAAGGAGATTCAGACTCCTTTAAAAAGTTAACTTTTGTTATTAATACTTGGCCTGGCAAGGCTGCTGACCTCTGTTTTGACAATAGGTCAAGGGTATTTCCTGCTGCTGGCACTTAGGGCTTTTCAGCAGGGCCTTTCAGCTTCGGCATGAAGACAGCTCACACTGCTCATGTTCAGAGCTGATCTCACAGGACTCGCCTTTTTGCACAGGACTCACTCCCACCTTGGGTCAAACAGGCAGCCTCAGCTCTGGCAGTAGCATCTTCTGTGAATGTTACCTGCTAAACAACCCAGTGGGTTTCAGACCCACTGCTCAAGTGCTCACACACTGACAAATGGGAGGGTGCTCCCCTGTGGCACCACGGTGAGGAGCACATTGTTGCAGAAAGAGGATGGTCATCCAGTCACCCAGTTACCCAGTTTATTCACTGAGCTTCTATTCGACCAAATGGTTGATTTTCAGGGTCATTAGTAGATCACATTAATACGTCTTTCTTTGATGTGACCCACACGAGTAGACACTTGAATTTGTGTGGTCCTGCTCAATAGTGTGCCAAGTCAAGCTGCTATCACTGTGTCATCCCTAACGCAGATTAGCTGTCTTCCCTGCAATGATGGGAAAGCCAGGACTACATACAGAGTGTTTGTCTTCCCATTCTGCAATGGGAACTCACAATGTATTCACTTACCTGCTGAAATCCAGCTTTAATTCAGTGTAACAACAAGCCTGGCTCCAGCAAATGACTCATTCATGTGATTCCTCAGTCTGACCCCTTTTCCTAAATCAAAGAATCGTCTTTGGCAAATGTGCTGACACACAGAAGCCGTGTTCTCTGGAGCAATGTACATGCAAACACCTGCATCACAGCTTCCAGCAGGGTCCCAATGCATTGCTGCAGCCTCCTCCAGCACAACACTAGCCTATGCAGCCCCCACCCCCTCTCCCCGTCCACCAGATACCTGGCCCTGTGCCACCTTGCTGTGCTGGGGGACCAGCTGCTGGCACCAATGGGCCTCAGGAGCTGTGATTTCCAACACCTGTGGCCTCACAGCATCCTCTCCTGCTTTCCAGAGGAGAATGGTCTTGCTTGGGCAGAAGCTCCCTGCCTGCTCCATGAAGTGGGTGGGGGGTGCTCAGAGGGGAGTTTGTGCTGCCTTTAAGGACGCCCAGCTCAGAGCAGACCCCTGGCCATCAGGAGAGCATGGGCAAAACACAGCTCTCAGCTCTGAGAGCCTTCCCTGTTGGTTTCTTTAATAGTGATGAGCTGGAGAAGTTCATGGAGAGCCAAGGTGCAGCCAGCCCAGGCATTCTCATCCTGACCACAAGCCTCAGCAAACCCTTCCTGAGGCTGGATAAATACGTGACACTGCTGCAGGAGCTGGAGCGGCACATGGAGGTAGGTGGGATGTGGGGCTGCTGGGCAGGCTCTGCCCCTTGATGCTGCCAGAGCTGCTCCCTGAGCTTCAAGAGACACCTCTGCCTCTTGGTATTTGAGCATCATGTGGCTAAAAGTACTTACCACATCTCCAAGGAGATGTCCCATGCCCCCCAGACATTATCCACCTCTCAGATTAAAAGTGAGAAACTGGTGGAAGAGTCTGAGGAATGTTGTGGAAACACATTACCTGCTCTTCACCCTAACCCTTCCTCAAAGATGGGCCATTTCCAGCACAAATAAAAGCAGAGTCTAGAGTCGGGCTACAGCTGCTGTTTATTTGCACAGCCAAACGTAAATCTGTGTTTTTGTTATCATTTGATGAGATTCCTAAGCCTGGCCACTCACTCCTGTGGCTCACAGGCACATTCCCACCCCTTGCCCCAGGGCTGTGCTCCTGGGTGGAGGCAGAGCTGCACAGACAGACATGTGTCTGGCCTCCAGTACAGATACAGGGGTGCAGAGTGAGCCCCTGGGAGCAGGGAGAGCAGTCAGGGGCACAGAGACTTCCTTGGCAAGAACCAAGTGTGCTTCAGGACATTTCTTGCCCCAGGGACTGTAGAGATCTCTGCTACTGGAGCTCTGCTGCTCACTGCTGGTGTACTCCAGCTGCAGGAATGCAAAACTCAGGGTGGTGCAAGGGGCTGAAGAAAACAGAAGCAAAAGTCTGTTTTTAAGCAAGTTTCCATTTTCTCCTCACCCAGTTTTAATCACCAGTTAATTCAGAACATTTGTCCATGACCTACAATCATGCCAAAGGAGTAAAACTTCTATGCTTGAGCCAGGGATGTTCCTGCATAGGAGGAGAGGGCATGAGAGCCTGCAGGGTAGGCACATTCCAGACCTTCCTGTTCCCTGTCACCTGGCTGAGCTGAGCTGCAGGGACTGAGCTGAGCCTGGCTGCAGCCCCCCTGCCCGTGCAGGGATAACGTGCTCTTTGCAGGATATGCATTGTGCTCTTTGCCTGCTCTCTGCAGGCGGCTCAGCAGTGGGTTTGGGGACACACACGTCACCTATTTGTCTTGGTTTCTAAGCTGAGTGTGGGAGTTTTGTTGCATGAATCAGTAGGCCTGAGGTTTAAGCTGTGATGCTGTGGGAAGAGGATGGCTGTGTGCAGTGTGGATGTACACCAAAGCATTCTCTGCACTACTGCAGAGCTGCTGAGGGGGCAGGTGTGCTCAGGGCAGCCACCTGTCCCACATTGCAGATGGGCAATGCCAGGCTGCAGGGGCAGCTCCATCACAACCTAGACACCTTATGATTTGCTTGGCATGAGAACTTGGTGGTGAGGAGCAGGGCCTTAGATCCAGGAGAACATTCTGGGAGAATGCTAGCATACAGCTGGGGTCAGAGATAAGAGGCACCATTCTGGTTTTACCTGGCCTAAGAGCTCTCTGCTCAGACATGCCCTCCCTTAAAGCCAGAGGTGAAGCTCCCTTGACGGTGGTGGGTTTCCACCCTTGATGGGGCAGTGGCTGGAATATCTGGCACTGCAATGGAAGTTTCCTTCCTGAAGGTGCACCCTGCACTACTGCTTTCAGATAACCCTGTTTTCAGTGATTTTTCTTTGCAAGTCTGATTTGTTCTAAGTCCAGTCATACCTACTCTTGCTCTGGCCACTTCACACTCATTCAATTGGTATCAGTAAATTGCATAGCTGCCTTTTGCCATGCCATGTTGAAATGGATGGTGGGGAAGGTAGCTGGGAGACTTTGACCTCCTCCTGAAGCCCATGCTGCCTGTATCCTCAGCCCTGTGTACTGGAACTGTGGGTGGGTTAATGCTCAGGGTGGGAGCTGCTGCTGCTGATGGCTGAGGAATTTGCTCTCCCTTCACTAGGAGGCGCATGCAGATCACGAAGATGTTTTGAAAGCCGTCACATCCTTCAAGTCCCTTGTGGTAGGTGGCAATTCTTAAAATAGAGCCCTCCATTTCGGGTCTGCATTTCATGAAGAATGAGTCAAGCCTGACATTTGTCTCCTCATTAGGAAAAAAGGTCTTTTGGAATGGAAAAGATGGGTTACAAAGAAACTGAATTTCACATTTCAATCCTAGAGCTGCTCCTGTGGCTGCAGCAAGTACATGCTGGCTCTATGGTGCCAGAGCAGAGATGGTGGATCTCCGAGTTTCTCTATTACTGAAAGCCACGTGTAGACCGTGGTGGTAGCAGGGTCCCTTTCATGTTCTGTTGCCTCCAATCTTTTCCACCTGAAACTAGACCACCCCTTGCTCATTGAGAGAGAAGTTAGCACAGCTGTGACTGACCCAAGTGCTGGTGCCAATGGGAAGTTCTCCTCTGAGCCCATGGAGTAACTCTAGGTTTTGCTGAGATTTGCTCCACAGGCATCAGGAGGCTTGGACCACATTCCAGTAATTTGTGGCTCCAGGTGCCATGGCCATCGGTGGGGAACAGAGAGAATGGATGAGTCAGAGATAACAAACCCATTTTTGTGAACTGTCATGTGCACCCCTCAAAGTTCTGCTGAGATGAAGTAGAGCAGGAAAAGCCACCCAAATGGACAAAGGTTTTACCTGGAAAAGCTTTTTATGGAAAAAAGCTCTAGTGTCTCTTGCTTTGTAGCCACAAAGAACCTTTCACTATAACCACTCCAGATATGGTCCAGCTTCCTTCCTTTAGCACAACAGATGTTACCCGTTTGTGACAGATTTAAGTGTTTAGCAGTGCAGATAAAAGATGGGGAGGAGAAAGTTCATAGAAAACAGGAAAGGGCGATCATGTTACATTTACTTAGAAACTCAGCACCCTTTCCATTTATTCTGGAAGCTAACAGGAGAATAACTCATTTAAATTACAAGGTGTCATTAATCTTTAGGAAATCTCGTAAGTGCTGGATGGTTTTACTTGAAATGTGTACTTCGGTGATGAGTAATTTAATGTCATTATGACACAACTTAAGAGGTTCAGTGTGAATTTGAGGTTAGACAGGTAGAGATGCCCCTTGTGATGGGCATGTGGTCCTGTTATAGGACCAGGAAGGCTCCCAAGCAAAGGCAGGGAGGGACCAAGAAGCTGTTGTTCATCACAGACTGTGATGAACTCCTGTGGATTATATTTGGATTTTTATCCTGGGAACATTGGATTCGGACACTTGGGGAGCCATCAAAACATACAATAGTTGTAGAACCAGAGTAAACCCCAGTTTGGTTCAAATGCATGTGGTTTCAAACTAGACCCAATGCAGCCTCTCTCTTTGAAGAGCTCGAGAGTCAGTGAATTGGAAAGGAGGAAAATCTCTGTCAGAAAAAGGGGTTTGGAAAAGCCAAGCAGTTGGTGAAAATAGCCCTGGTTTAGCTTTGCAGCAATTTTCCGTGTTGGCAGAGGGGTCAGTTAAAGAAAGTGTTGCTTGGATTTGCAGAACTCTGTTCAGTCAGCATTGTCCTCTCTTGCTGAGAGCTGATGAGATACTGGTCACTCCCTGGAGCTTCTCCAGTTTCCAGCTGCCCAGCAGTGGTGTAGTCTTTTCAATAACAGCACTTTCAGAAGATTCTTTTTTGTGCTAAACTACAGCACCACCTAGTCCTGCTTTTGGGTTCCCAGATTTTTGTTAGAAAATATCTACCCATCTGACTTGTGAGTGCTACAAGTTCTACTCTGCTGTTTGGACAAAACTGGCAAAATCCCTCTAAGCAGTAGCAAAATTAGAAAGATTTAGCTGTGCAGCTGTCTTGGTTTGGAAATTATGACCCTGAGCTCTTAGAGGCAGGGCTGGTTTGGAAAGAAAAGTTTGCTCAGTGCAGTTTGCAATTTCCTTGACATTTGAATGTAATCATTACTTCATAAATCACTGGGATGTGATTTTTTTAACAGAATTTATGTAATGGAGCCAAAGTAGACTTTCCTGAACCCTGACGGGACTATCCCTGAGCCCACAGGGCTGTGTGAGTTGTTGCTGGTGAAATTGGGATGGTTTGGGTTAGCTTCTGCCCTTCAGCTGACAAATCTCTGCTGTGATTCCCAGTCGCAATGCCAGGAGCTGAGGAAGAGGAAACAACTGGAGCTGCAAATCCTTTCTGAATCCATCCAGCGCTGGGAAGGAGAGGACATAAAAATGATGGGAAACGTCATCTACATGTCCCAGGTTATGGTGCAGTCTGGGGGAAGTGAGGTGAGTGTGATGTTCCCTCTGCTGGCTGTAGACTTCATGTCCGAAAACCCACTTGCTCCTGGGGTAAGTGATGTGAGGCGGTACTTCCTCTCCTTCCAAGTCACAAACTGATGACAAATAACACTGCTAAATAATTTTACCATGGGAAGAGCTGTGCAATGGGACTGTGCATGTCTTTGGAGTGAATCAGGCACCCTGTAGGCTTAGCTTCAGGCCTTTGGTGACCCACTTTTCAAGAGAAGAAGTACCTCAGTGTTGTATAACACATTAATTTCCCTCTTTCTCCCCTGTGACTTACTCTGAAAAATGAGAGTGACTAGAAAATATCCTATGTGCATCACAGGGGCTGCTCTGACACCCTGTCCCAGAGCTGACTGTGTTTTGGAACTAACTGGAGTGATTCTTGTCCTACTAGTCCTAATGCATCACAGCAGTGCCTGACACAGACCTTCCCCAGTGGTGCTAAAGCCATGTGTGCTGCATGCTCAGTGTGGGCAAGTACCTGTTAGCACTGAATTGTTTGCTGTTGCAGTTTTTCCTTGGGAAGGGAAGACCTGTAAAACAAACCCATGCAGCATCTAGTCCCAAAAGCCTTTCTTGTTTGGGCTATGGGATGCTGGAGAACATAAGAGTGCTTTCTGAGGCACTCTGCAATGATTGGAAGAGGATTAGCAGGATGCAGTCAAAAATCTCTGCAGGGAAAATTGATACATAAATGAGATGCTGTAAAGAAAAAAAAGCCAGAATAGTTGGTTTGGGGGTGATCTCACAGGCTGTGGTTCCAGCTGCAACAGGTTCAGTTTGCTAGAGGCAGGTGCTTGTGATGCATTGCAGACTGGACTAACTTAAATTCTTATCCCCCCAGGAGAAAGAGGAGCGGTATTTCTTGTTATTTTCCAATGTTTTGCTGATGCTGTCTGCAAGCCCACGGATGAGTGGGTTCATCTATCAGGTAGGCCTGCTTAGTTTGAAGTTGCAAGGCATTAGGTGTAAAAAAGCAAAACAGATAGTTCTTATCAAATTCAAGTCCTCTGCATCCTTTGAACTCTCTGTTGTGATGCAAATACCCCAGGCTGGGAACTAGGGCTGGCTTTATCCTGTGCCAGGGTAGTCAATGCCTTTGTCCTGATAATTGGTTAAGCAGCATTTGGTAAGTGAATGCTGTGAAATTAAAAAAAAACAACCAAAACCCAAAACAAACAACCTCAAAACCTGTTGTTCTACCTGCTGTTTTTGAGAGTGGGATGTGTGTGTAAGGTGTCCTGATCCAGCTGTAGGGTTTTGACCAGCCACCTGGCTCTCAGTTTTGTGCCATCTCTGGAAAATACTTATAAAGCCCACTGCAAAGTGCATGAAAATTCCATTCCATGAGGTGCTACATATAACTGCATTTCTTGTGTTTTACCATTTTCCATACCATCCAATGGCTGTTGAGCCCTTGGCTTTTCTCCAGCTGTCTGAAACCATCAATACTGCCAGGAAAAGGATGCTCTTGTTTTGATGTGTCATTTGTCGTAGCAAGGGAGACGAGAAAGATTTGGGAAATATTTGGCTGGGTTTTCTGACTTGACCCACTGGTGGGAGTAAGGTGAGCAGGCAGTTCAGCATGCAAATCAGAGGGATGGGGAAGGCTTTCAGAAAAAAGCCAGGGGAAATTGATCCTTCTGACTTGACTGTATAAAAGGTTTGCACTGAATGAAGGGAAAGGGTGGCAGATGAGCCGGGGATGACTCAGCTGTCATGGGAGCCTCATCTTCGGGGTTTGACCTAGTTGTGCAGGGAAATCTAGTTCCATACATTAAAGGAGACTCTTCATGAAGTCTGAAGAATTCACAAATTAATTTTAAATGGCGATTTCCAAAGAGAAAGGAATCAGCAGAAACAAGCAGAACAATACCTGCAGACACTGACTGCTCTTCAATTCTCCCAGGGAAAGCTGCCTTTGACGGGAATGATGCTGACAAAGCTGGAAGATGCTGAAGGGAATGAGCACATGTTTGAAATCACAGGTCAGTGGGGCCCTCTGCCTGGGGCAGTCCTCCCAGTGCAAGCAACAGTTGCCACTGGAAGTACTGGTCTGCCTTCCACTAACCCCGTGCCATGATCTTCCTCCTGCTCTTTCACCATATGTTGTCTGAGTTTCTGAGCACCTGTGTCCTGCTTGAGGCAATCTCCTCCAAGTGCCCTGGAGCTCTGCCTCTGGCTGCCTTTGGAGATTGTAGTGTTTTGCATGGGACAAATCTCTCGCCTCAGTAGCACTGCTCTGCACTGGAGTGCCCTGTCTGCATCCAGTAGCCATGCCTTGTAGTTCTGAGTACCTCATTTATTTACAGATACTTGGTTCTGGTCCTGAGGGAGCTTTCATCCCATTTCCCCCTTCAGTGTATCTCATTACTTGTAGGTATACACAGTCATTTCATGCTCAGTGCCTGGGCTGCAGTGCAGCTGTTTGTGCTGGTGGTATTTGGTGTCAGGATCCTGTTAATCATGGAAATATTGTGTTTAATGACCTTCAACAACAAATAATCCTCACACATTCCTCTTACCAGTTTCCTTAGCATTTCTTGCCGCTCCCACACTGTCAGTGGTTACCTGGTGCAGGATGGGCAGTCACATCATCATTGTAGATGAGCTGCTTAGGGATGTGGTTTAGTGGTGCACCTTGCAGTGCTGGTTTAATGGTTGGACTTGATGATCTTAGATGTCTTTTCCAACCTTAATGATTCTTAATGATTAATGCTTCTATCTTTGCCTTGGCCTTTTTGGAGCCACTGGACTGTACAAACTGAGGAGCCATTTCCTGCTGTGCTGAGCTGATCTCACGCCGTGTTTCCTCCTGAGTCTCTACCACTTGCTAAAGACAGTCATTTAACCCTCTGCCGCAGGGAACATGATGGAGCGGATCACTGTGTCCTGCAGCACCAGCCAGGACTTGCACGAATGGCTTGACCACTTGCAAAGGCTGACCAAAGGGTCGTGCAGCACCGTCTCCAAAACACAGTCCTGGAGCCCTCATTCGGTAAGTGTCACCTCCTGGCCTCTGCTGCCTGAGCTCTCTGTTTCAGCAGCATCCTGACTCTGAGGTGACATGACAGCTGTAAGACACATCCTGCTCTTTGCTTTGTAACCACGTTGTGCTTGTACCATTTTACATGTATCCTGCCCTATTTTTGTTGCAACTTAGATGTCTCGGTATCTCAACACCTGTCCATCCCCCTCCACTTCTCTGCCTTGTTTGGTGGTTAACAAGTCTTGGTTTGCTTCTCATCTATTTTCTCAGACATTTAGTTCAGCTGGGCAGATCCGTGGGCCTCTGGAACCCCCCAAAATCCTCAAGCCCTGGAGCTTGAGCTGCCTCCGTCCTGCTCCTCCACTCAGACCTTCAGCAGCACTGAGTTACAAAGAGGTAATAATCCCACCTGCCTATCCAGGACCCTGATTTCACACAATCCCTAGACCTTGTGTGCAGGTTTCATATCCCACAGCAAGGACACTGAAATGTAGGTTCTTAGGGATGTTGGGAGAAATTACTCTGCCACTTTGGCCCTAGTCCTGTGATGGATGTAGGTTGCTGTCCTGGGCTTTGTGCTACACGGGGCTCATGAGTACATGTGTTTGCAGGCTGGATGTTAGCTGTGGGCTGCCATAGCCAGCGCTCTCAGCTGCTGGATTTCACCAGTCCTACATCTGGTGTCCCATTGAGCCCTGTCTTCTGGAAGTGCCATGGTGGAGCTGCCTCCTCTCCTCCTTCCTCCCTTGGTGTGAGCTATGGCCAGGGGCCTGCTCCCTGCTGATATGTGCTGCAGCTCCAGCTGTGGCAGCAGCTCAGTGGTAGAGGATTGAGAAGCAATAGTGCACCGTGAGGAAGAGGCAAAATGCCTGCCCATGTTTCTTGTGTCTTCCACCCTGTTTTGGTGGCTGGAGCAGGATGTGGGGCTTGACCCTCCTTTGCCACCCACCCGAGGGTTACACAGCAAGGTCCTGCTGGGAGGCAGCAGCCGAGGGATGGCTTCACCTGCAGGAATCACAGCCTGGCAGCTGGGAGTTGGTGTGGGAAAACCCAAAATACAGCCTAGGTCTGTTGTCACCCTGCACCACAACTGTAGTGCTCTCCTTCCCTACCTCACGTTAAATTTTTGGAATTAGTCACCAACGTTCCTCTTATTGAGTGAGCACTCTGGGTCTGAGTCAGCTGCCTTTCTTGGTACAGCAGCCCTGAGAGTGTTTCTGCCCCAGCGGGGATGGGGACAGGGAGGGGGCTTGGATCCCCTCAGCCCTCCTAGCACTTAGGGATGGAGAGTCTGGCAGCTGGCAGAACTGTGGGTCTGCTGCTCCTGGTAGAGGTTTTAAGTAGTCTCATTGCATCTTGTTGCATTTATTTCTTAGAATTTTAAAATTTTAAATTAAAGCTTGGGAATTAAATTGGTTAAATACCAACTGAGCAGACTGAAAATGACATAATCTGTGCATATTCCAAATTCCTAATGGAGGCTAAACCATTTCTTGCTTGTGCGGTGAATTAAAAATATTGGCTTGAGGTAAAAGAGAATTTTTTCTGTGAGAAAAACAACAGATTGAGTGATATCATTAATACCATGGTGCTTTGCAATTTCTTGTCCCCTGCCACTCATAGCAGGAATTAAACTCTTTGTGTTGAAAGCAGGGGAGAGGTTTTTGCCACTGAGGCCTAGCCCACAGCGAGTCCCAAGGGATGAGATGCTGGATGGTATCCTGCAAGATGTCATAGGACCAAAAATGTGGCTTCTATGGGAACAAGCTGTGCTGACCATGTCAGTAGAAACCCAAAGGCCAACATGTCCAGCAGAGTTGGGCAGATACAGCCTGGAACTCAGTCAGTCCTGCCTGAGCCTGAGGAGAGACTCATGGACACAAGCCTGTGATGACAGATGAGGAATAAGTTTGATGGCTGGCCCAAGCAGATGCACATCTGTCTCATTTCTCCCTCTGGGGTGCTTAATCCCTAAACAGAATCCCCATTTCACTGTATTTTAGGTTTTTTTAATTTAAAGTAGAGCACAAAATAAACAATGCTGACAGTTCCATGCAAGCACCTTCCTATAATGAAGATATAATGAAGGAATATAAATTTCAAAGGTTACTTGCAGGGAAGTGAGTGGGACAGTTTGATTAAATGAGCTGAGATTTTTAGACATCCTTTATTTGTCTTCTCATAGTGTAGGATGGGATGGCATAGTCTTGTACACTTCCTTGTACCCAGCTCAGGAAACCTCAGACCCTTCTTGTGTATGGCACCTCACTCTTGTTATTTCCATTGAAATTGGGTATTTTTCCTGTTCTGTTTCCAGTAATCATTTGAAATGACAGAACAGGTAAGTTCTATGGGTAAAGTGCTGTGTCTGGATTCAGTTTAGCAAAGGGAAAATGATTTACAGATCGTTTCTTCTACTGCCTTTTTTTTTTTTTTTTTTTTTTTTTTTTTTTTTAACTGGCTGCTTTCCATTAGGTGAAAACTTCATAATGTCAGGGTTCAGCACTTTGCTGGGCAGACCTGCAGGAGAGCCTCGTGGCTCCCTGGGTCAAGCATCCCAGGGATGGGATCCAGGGATGGAATCCTCCACAGGATGTGCAGGGAGCTCCCCGTCCCTGCCAGTGAAGCAAGGAGCTGTTGCAGTGCTGATGCCCAGCGTGGTCAGGTCTTCAGCGAGGATGGAAGGTCCCCTTTGAGAATGGAGTCCCAGGAGATTGTCACCAGGGTGGGCAGAGTGTCCTGACATCCTGACTAGGCTGAGTTGAGGCCCTTAGAATTGGTGTTGAGTGCTGGCCCTGAGCGCTTCCTGGGACTCGGATGGAGCCAGGCACATGGGGCTCCTGCAGCTGCAAGCACCAGTGTAGGCAACCAACATCCACAGGCACCCACTACTAACCAAGGAAGCATGTTCTCTGTGTTTAGAGTGTATTAATGCCCACTCATCCTGTGTCTCACATGTAAATTTTCAGTTTTGCATGACATGGTGCTCCTTTGCATGTTGATAGTGCTTTAAAACCAGGACAGAGGGTGTGTTGCATTAATCTCAGGACTAACATTGAAATGTGGTTTAGAATTGTGGATTTAATGGACTTGGTGATAAAAATCATCAGTCGCTCACACTCATCTTCTCTTTCTTTGCATATTCATTGTAGAGGATGTCTTATATCTTAAAGGTAAGGGTAGCTACATCTCTTTGGCTTGTCGTGGCACAGAATGCTTGTTCCTGTTAATGCTTCTTGTGCTTGCATGACCCTAATTTTGCCTTGTTGTATCAGTAAGTTATTGTCAGAGTCAGTAGCAACTGGCAAATATATTTTGAGATAACTCTCAGAAAGGATTTAGTGTTATGGTACTTAAACCTCCTGGCATGCCTCTTCTCCTTTAAATCTTTATTGCATGTAACCTACTAATACTCTAATTCTCTCTAAATCAGTAAGACTTTTAACTGAGTGAAGGAGATAAAAACTTGTGTTTCTTACTCACAGAGTCATAGCAAACACTAACTATATGTGTGTTTATCTGTTCTCTGTCTATATTTGTATGTGGGATTTATGCTCTCAAATTGTGGGCATTTAGAAGCAGAGCTATTTGCCAACTCTTTTATATTAGAAATTAAGTCAGTGGAATAAACCACATTTTAGGGTTTTCTAGAGTTTGTTAGCAACTAAAAGTGCTATGAATGTATTTGAATTCTTTGGCCAAAGGATTTTAGAGAAGAGTTGAATTTACTAGAGGAGCCTGTCCTGGCCCAAAGCTGCAGGTGCAATTCCCACTGCTGTTCCAGGGACCAGTGGGTCACAATTAGTACATGTGAAGGGCAAAAACTATAATTTTCCCCAATTTTGTCACCGTCTGCTTTGTAGTTTTATAAAGTGTTGTGTGTAGCATGGGTAGCTGCACCCATCTGTGCTGCTCCACTGTTCCAGCTGCCTTTGGTTCTGGTTAAACACAAGAGTCTATTTCTCTGTAGGATTCTAGCAAAAGTCCAAAAACAATGAAGAAGTTTCTTCCAAAAAGGAAAACTGAGAGAAAACCATCCGATGAAGAGTTTGTTATTCGGAAAAGTAAGTGTTGCCCAGAGATGCTTTGGCTCTCCCATCCCTGGAAGTGTTCCAGGCCAGGTTGGATGGGGCTTGGAGCAACCTGGTGTAGTGGAAGGTGTCCCTGCCCATGGCAGGGATTGGGATTAGATGATCTTTAACCCCAGCCATTCTGTGATGCTATTTTTCTTTTGTTTCTGGAGATTTCTGTGTTCTCAGTGATCTCCATGGGACTTTGCAAACACCCTTTCTTGCAGTACAGGATGTGACAGGATGCTCTCACTCTGAGCCTACATGCTCCCGAGCATGGGAGACTTCTCGAAGTGCACTGGTCATCAGCCTCTGATGGATTCCTCCTCCCTTCCCAATTCTGACTGCCAGACATGCCACCACCCTCCTTGTGATTGCTAGCACAAGGTCATGGGTTGTGGGTGGTCTTATTCTGAGTATGAAGCCAAGGAACTTCTCCCAAGCAGTTAAAAACTGCATTAAACTGCATATAAAGACTGACCAAATATGTCTGACAGCTGGGACAAGCCCTTACCTGGCCATGCCAGCGTGTCCTAGAACAGTGTCCGTGGGGAATTAGGAAACAAAAAGATCCTCATCCCGACAGGGGTGTTCACCTGCAAAGAGGGGTGTCCTGAGAACTCCCTGGAGCCCCCTTGGGGCACACCCTGGGGGTTTTACACAAAAGGCCATGGTCAAGCCACGGTCATGCTGCCACGCACAGCTCCATGATTAGCTCTCTCCCTTGAGAAGATGGCACTGAGCGGAGGCTGGAAATTAACACTTCATGTTTCCAAGTCCTGCTGTGGTGCTGCTGTACCAGACCTCCCACACTGGGGTTGATTTGCCTGCCCATCTCCTGGTGCTGCCTGCACCCAAAGTAGGGCATCACCCCCTGAGTTTTGCCAAGATGAGCAACTAGAGATGAGTTTTCACACCATTTGGTCATGGTGCTTGATGCCACAAAGGTCAGAAAATGTAAAGGACCAAAAAACAGATTGGCCGAAGTCCCAGAGGTACTCAGCCAAAGAAACAGCATGATCTCTTAAGGGGCTTGGGAGCAAAGACTGGGAGAGACAAGACCAGAGTACCTTGTTTTTTGTGCAAGCTGTTGTTTGCAATGTTTTACAGGTACTGCTGCGCTGGAGGAGGATGCTCAGATCCTGAAGGTGATTGAGGCATACTGTACTGGGGCAGGCTTCCAGCAAGCCCTCAGCTCAGGTGGGCACACAAACACATTATTTAGCTTCTACTCTGCCCACAATACTGATAACCCCTTTGGGAAAGAACAGATGTTGCATCATCAGCAACGAGACTCATGCTAGGAAACTGTAGTGTTCAATCTTTGAGATAAGGAAGCTTCATCTGCCTAGTGGTTTAGTTGCCATTGTTTTTCTCCTAAACACAGAGAATGAAGCAGGTAGGAGGGCAGATGAGACACTGCTATTTCACCAGTGATTACCTGATGATAATCTCAGGTTGCTTATAGCTTTAGAAAGGAAGCATAAGTATTATCTCTCAATCAACTGCGTGTTTAAGAGCAACCTGCTTCATAAGAACCTATCTAACATCTTCACCTCTGGAAATATAACTATTTATCACTGCTGGTAAGATGTCAGCCAATTAAATCTCTGAACTTTCAAATAATGGTACATAGAAAAAAGGGAGGCCATGGTTCTTTGGGGAGCTCTTGACCCTAGGCGAATGGTTTCATTTATAAGTCATGATATAACTTTAGGTGCAATGAGTACTCTTGAAAATTTTCCGCTTGCTGCTGTAGCTCTGGGTTAGTGGGATGTAGCTGACATCTCCAGCCTGCCCAGGCTGATGGTGGAGCAGGAAGAAGACAGAAGCAGAGAGCTTCTGTCTCTGATGTAGCATGGGCGCCAGGGAAGATGACCCCTTTTTCTCCCTCATGAATATTTCTTGTACACAGGCTCCCGTAAAGACTCCATCCCCCAAGTCCTTCTTCCTGAGGAAGAGAAAATCATCATAGAGGAGACACGAAGCAATGGCCAGACGGTCACGGAGGAAAAGTAAGTGCAGCTGCTCTCCACTTGCAGATAGATCCCTGTGTCACTTTTTGGAAGGGCATTAAAAACCAATGCCCTCTCCTGTGCCTCCACAGAGGAGCAGGCCTGGTGTCATTGACTGCTGCCTTAGTTCTGGCAAAGAACCACCAGACAATTTCAATGGCTATTTTGTCCCTTTTAAGGACAGGGCCACCCTTCCAGCTGCCCTGACATGGCCGTATCCCTCTGGGAGTCTGGATCCCCATTTTATGGCTTATCCAGATGTAGGATAATGGGGTCAGTGAGGACAGAACCGAACAAGTGGCTTTTATTTTTTAACTACTGCTGTACTGAGCTGTTGCTGCCCCTCAGGAGCCTGCCTGTCACTGCCTGTTCTGTAACTTGTGCATCTGGGTGGCTGTGTTGAGCCTGTCCCTTTCCAACCCAGTCAGCTTGTTATTTGCACATTTGATTTTTTGCAGCACAACCTCAAGGAATCAAAGCTGCTTTACAAAAGATACTCAAGCATTTCCACCTTTAAAGTCATTGTTATTTATTGCCATAGCATAAAGAAGGAAACAAGAGCACAGACCTTTGCTGATAACTCAAAGCAGAACAAGGTGTCAAGGTTTGAGAAAAGAGCCCTGAGTTTTAGACCAGTGGCATATAAATGCTCCTGGGCTGTGTTTCCAGAGTCCCCTCCCAGGCAGCAGAGAATGCTTGGGAAGCAGAGTCTGGCTGCAACTTTCCTGTCAGGACTTCTCATGCCATCACTGTTTTCCTGCACACCAACTCTAATTTCTTTTTTCTTTATTTTTTCAGAAGCCTTGTTGACACAGTTTATGCACTGAAAGATGAAGTCAAAGAGCTGAAGCAGGTAATTTGGGTGGGATTGTTTGTGCTGGGAGTTAAGTGACAACCAACCATTCTGTGCTGGATCATCTTTTCCTGGTCAGTGTCAGGAAAAGTCTTGCTGATGCTGGTCCAATCCTGCAAATTCCTGAATGAGCATTAGTTTTTTTCTGGTTTACCTCCCTGAATCACAGAATCATAGAATCTTTATGGTTGGAAAAGACCTCTGGGATCATGGAGTCCAACCGTCAACCCAGCACCACCACTATGTTCACCACTAAAGCATGTCCTGAAGTGCCATGCCCACACATTCTGTGAACTCTCCCAGGAATGGTGACTCCACTACTTCCCTGGGCAGACTGTTCCAGTGTTTGACAACCCTTTCCATGAAGCAACTTTTCCTAATATCCAACATAAACCTTCCCTGGCACTTCTTCTCATCCTCCATGCTTGAGTGCTAGAGAAAGCAGGAGGGAAGGAATAGTTGGTCTTTGTGGTAACTTGAAGCTTTCCCCCTATTCCAAAAGCTCTTTCATCTTGACCATTCATTTTACAAGGGTCTGGTGGGCACCAGTTCTTGTAGACTCAGGGGAAATATGTCCTCTTCCCTCCAGGCCCAAGTCTGGAGGTGGGAGAAACCATCAGAGGAGAAAAGGGTTCTTCAATCCAAGGTAAAATTAGGTTTTCAGGAGGATGTTTGTCTGCCCAAAGTCAGGGAACTTCTGTGCAGGTCTGTGAGGTAGTAAGGGTCTGTTTGGGTTACTTGTGGTCTGATCCACTTATGTTCTTCATCCTCACAAACTCCTGTCAAATGTCTCTGTTATTTCATCACCTCTGAGGCATCAGGCAGTGGATACATGGAAGTACCTCACTGCTTAAAGTGCTTGGGCATAACTGCATCTTTATTCCTTTGCTTTTCTCCTTGCAGGAAAACAAAAGGATGAAACAGTGTTTGGAAGAAGAGCTTAAATCCAGGAAAGACTTGGAGAAGCTGGTGAGAAGGCTGCTGAAACAGACAGATGAGTGTGGCAGGGAGGACACTGGGCGCAAGTCATCCCTGATCGCTTGAATTCGTGGAGAAGCTGCTGGCAGTGGTGTGTGACCTCATGTGTATTTTTGGGAAGTGGAACTGGATCCTTTGCCTCTTCTTGCTCCTTATTTTGTGGTTTGGGGTATTTTGTTACCAAAAAAAAAACCAAAAAAAAACCAACAACAAAAAAGTCCTAGAGAAAAAAATAACTTTTCTTCCGTCCAGTAAGGAAATAAAGCAGAAACAATCAATCACAACTGAACCAGTAAGCAAGCAGTCCATGATTCACAATTCATCTGCAGCAACTAATACCTCATTGTACCTGCTACTGGGAGCAAATACAAACTCTGCTAGTGATTGTTGCTCACAAAGGCTTGGGCAGCAGTTTCCTAGAAGAAGCTTAAGCACTTTTTAATGATTTCATTCTTTCCAAAAGCACCAGTACCTATTTATTGAATGAAAACATTGCTGAGGTGGCATTGAGCAGAAGCCAAAAAAGCGCCATGCTCCTCTTTTCAGATAATCACAACTGGGGAAGCTTTTCCCATCCATCTTTTTCCCCATTAGTTGACTGTAGCAAACTAGAGCCCAGCAATACTGTGGTTCCTGTGTGGCCTTGATACTGATTAAAATGTGCAATTAACATGAAGACATTTGAACTCCTTGGGGGAAGCCAGATCTGGAGCACCTGTCAGAGCGCATAGGAAGTTATTTTGCACAGTGCTGCCTCCTTACAGCTCATGATTAGCGCAACAGGTAACTGCTGTTTTGCCCCCATCCCTCTTCTTATGCATGATGTAGAATTCCTACCCCCTACTTTGTTTTTACATTGAGTGTCCAGGTATCCTAGAAGATGATAATTTTGTTGTGCTTCCTCTTGCAGGACATGCTTTTCTCCATATGAAATGTAAACACTGCTTGACAACAAAAAGCAACCCCAAATGTGCTGGTCCCCTGCTCCCTTCTGCCCACTTCATGCTTTCCATTGCTCCTTCCCAAAGGTTGGGAATGTTGCCAGTGGCCACTTCTCCCCACATCGCCCCACAGGGACTTTCTGCTAGGGAAAAGGAACTTTCTCTTAGGATAGGGAAGGTATTTATGCTTTGACAAGAGCTAGAACGCTCCTGAGGCAAGGGTGTGCAACACCCTCACAGATCCCTGCACAGCTCCTTGAACACAGCATACAAGCAACATGCATATGTATCAGCTCTCCTTATCTTATTTGGTGTTATACCCTAGTTTAGAACTGGTGTTTTCCTTCCTTCCTTCCTTAACAGCATTATAAAAATAACCTTCTGTTGAAGTTAATTATGTCTTATTTATCTCACAGGGCAGCATGGTCCCAGGGTGTGCAGAGGCACCACAGCTCATTACAGTCACACCATTATGTTGGTTGTGAAGGACATAACAGAGGCAATAATTACAACTCCCTCCTTGCCACTGAAATTCAGCCAGGTCATTGCAAATGGTGTTTTGGGAGATATAGACTCCAAAATATCTCAAGGAGTGAAATAAGAAACCCTCTTTAGGAGGTTTCTAGAGCAAATTCTATTTCTAGAGCAAAACAGAGGTCTAGCTACATTTGCCGTCTGCAGAGCATTCCAGCCGGATGGCAGCTCCCCACATCCCTCTCTGGGCACTCAGTTGTGTGATTTGGTCAGCAGTCAAGCCCTGCTGTGCTTGTGAATTGCCCAGACCCCTCGGTACTGCCTGGCCCTGCTGCCTGCTCCAAGCTGGGCTGGGGACTAGGCTGCTGGCATGCAGAACAAACCAAGGGCCACTGACGCTCCAGGGAGAGGGTGGAAACACATCCTCGCTGCCCCAAGCTCAGCTGAAACCCGTGCTATGTACATATGCATGTTTGTGAGGTGTAATGTGATGGAGGGCACACTGGGACTTTTTGGATCAAGCATTTGTCAAGAGCTAGAAGCCAAAAAAAGACAAGAAAATAAAATAAAAAGGAAAAGAAGCCATGTCGGATGGACAGCAATGTTTCCATATTTACTTTGTTTACAGTGCTTTGTAAATAGGTTCCAGTGAGTCTGTCTTTAGATGGATGTTGTGTCAGCTGCCTTCCAGTGTATCTTTGTCATGTAGGTTTATTTACTGTAAACTACTTATGCAAGTTCAACTTTTCTAACATGTTTTTATTTTGAACAGTTTTTTAATTGACATTTTCAACAAATAAAGGATAAAAGTCACTTCTTAGCCCTTGGAGCTGCTTCCTGTGTTTCTGCCATGAAAGCAAAGCCAGTGCTTGTTCTGGGCGTCACTGATTTCCTCAAAATGCCATGGCAGCATCATACTTCTCTGATTTACTGGTGGGAGTACTGGTGTGAAAGGTGGTGCTGGCACTTGGACTGTTGCTCCCATTATCACCCATACCTGCAGTAGGCCAAGGGCACCTGGTCCCAGGGCAAGAGATGCATTTCCATCCCTCAGGCCCCACGTGCACTCTGTTCACAAGGATGCTTTATGGAAAACAGACTGCTCTGCTGCACCAGGCAGTTGCTGTAGATAAGTGACTTCCTGCCTGTTTGAGATTTTATTTTTTTTAGTTAGTGTGTGTTTTTTTCTGGCAATTAGGTGTGGTGAACAGGATTTCCTTTGGTCTACCATCACTTGGACAAGACGTCTCCTGCAGGCTGGGGGTTTTAACTCTTCGGTGGAGATGTGCCACGGTCTGCGGTCTCAGCCCGCAGCAGAAGTGCAGGATCAAGGGCAGGAGGGCTGGACCCTCCTCTCCTTCCCCAAACACAGCACTCAGAGTAGGAAAAGGAACAAGGGTAAAAAGAAACACCAGTCTTGGGTGCATCATGGAAAAACACCAAAGTCCAAAACTTCCAGAGGGCAGAGTTAAATGGGATATTAGAAAGAAATTCTTCCCTGTGAGGGTAGTGTGGCCCTAGAACACATTACCCAGAGAAGCTGTGGCTGCTCCATCCCTGGAAGGGTTCCAGGCCAGGTTGGACGAGGTTGGATGTGGCTTGGAGCAACTTGATATATATATATATATAAAACATGTATATATACATGTAAATATATTTTTTAATTTTTTTTTTTAGTGTGTATTGAACCATGCAAACACGTCTCCCAGCAGATGCCCATGCTGCTGCTTGTTACTGCCACTGCTCATCCATCACCCCCTGTGCCAGTCCTGCTGATGTGCCCTGCAAACTCATTACCCTCTCAAACCTTTCTTAACTCAAAACAAAAATCAGTTTGGAAATGGTAAAATCCACAGCCTGAGGACTTGCATAAAGGCCTCATGTCAAGGAAAAAAATCAATGTATTGACAGCCTTTTAAACTTTGCTTGGGGAGAGGAAACAGTGCCAGCTACAGCAACAGGCAGCGCTGGGGGAGAAGGGCACAGCAGAATGGCAGCAATTGCATCTCTTCCCCTCACACACAACCTCACATCTGAATCCCATGGGCTATTTTTGAGAAGTCAAGAAACAGAGGCAAGAAACAAAAGCCCTGAGAAAGGCAGCCATGGGGGCAGGGGCTGGGGTTGGTCAGGCAGCCCAGAGGCAGGGGAGGTGACAGCAGGCATCTGCTGCCCTCGCTGCAGAATTTATGGACTTGTTTAGTTACTGTTTTTCTCCTCCCCTCTTTAATTGTTTTCCTCAGCCATGCAATTTGCAGCTCCAGGACCCCTGCTCAGTGATCTGGGGACCACAGCCCAGCCCAAGGTCTCTGGCAGGTGCTCCTGGCCATTGAGGCTGGGGGCTGCAGGAGGCTTCAAAGCGTGCACTGATCCCAGTTTCTCCCTGCCTGTGACGTGCAGGTTTTCTGCTCCTTGTTTTTGGCCACACACACACTCCTCACAGCTCTCTCCACCCCATCCACTTGCTCCTAGCTTTTCCCCCTGTCTCAGGCCATGCTAGTTTGCACCATCTTTGTTTTGTGCTGTTGCTTCCACCCACACTCCCACCATGACCGAGCACCTCCACCTCCCTTGTGGAGGTTTGTGGTTTTTCAGGCAGCCCAGCACTGCCTCCGGGAGCCTGGCCCACACGGCTGGCTGCATTTCAGCAGCAGCAGGGATGTGGTAAGACCCACACCAACACGGGGCACCCTGGGAGGCAGCAGTTGCCCAGACGCACACACAGCATGGGTAAAATCCATCCCTCAGAAGCAGAGACATCCCTGCAGGCTCCATGACCTTAGGACCGGCAGGAATAATCCTCTTTCAGTCAGGTGTCCTCAATCCCATTAAAACTAGTCCCACCTCTCTGTTTCATAGCTGTACCAAGGCTGTGCTTCAGCCTTGGTGTCTCATTGCCCTCCCAGGACAGGGGCTCTCTGCTTCCTTCTGCTGCCAAAATATCCCTAGTGTTGCCTGGCCCTGGCACCTCAACATGCCCCAAGGAGCATGGTAGAATGGCTGCCTCTGGGGGCTTCTGGGATTGGCTGTCCCCAGTGTGACCCCCAGTGCCACCCCACTGCCCTCTTGGTCCCCAGACCCCAAGCAGGACCCTGTGAAATCTCAGCCTGGGTTTGGGCAGGGTGAGCAGCATTCAAAACATACAGAGCCACCTATGTCTGAATGCATAAATTGTATTAATTGTGGGGTGATCAGTGGAAGAAACCCAACACTGTGGAAGGGGGAACCACGAACACTGAATCATGCTGCAAAACACAGCATAATGCACAGTCCTCTGGCGCTCAGTCTCTCTGGTTACAAATATAAGATGGGTTTAGTTAAATAAATAGTCTTCACACAAGATGTCAGACAAGAGTGGTCCACCCGCTAAAAGAGTTAGGTAGGTTTGGAGAACTTTCAAAAATACTTACTGAATTATAGTGAAACCAAACAGTCCCTGAGCTCTATTGATTTTGAAGGGGGCTGTGCTGGGCACCCAGCTCTGCAATGAGCTGTGCAAAGAATGCCCCTTCTGTCCCACCAGTGGTGGCATTTGGGCATTGTGTTAGGACTAGACCTGCAGCCTCCAGCACAAAAAAGCCTAAAGACTGTCCAAATCTAGAATCTCTTCCATTTGCAAACTCATTGGCATCCAAGATTATTTCCAAACTTTGACACTCTGTGTGACCTGTATAACCAAAAACCCCAGGCTTGTCACATGTTTCATCTTCAAATGTTTTTTAAAATGCAATAAATGTCCTTGTGCCCTGACCACCTTCCCTGCAGACCAAGCTGGAGAATGGGGTTGGGAAGACCCTAGTGTGCAGTGTCACTCAGGTACCCGCTGCCCAAGAGGGCATCTTCACAGTCCTGCTCTCCTGGAGCTCCTGGAAAAATGCCCCCGTGGACACGTCCTCACTGAGGATAGCCAGAAGACTCTCTGCACATGTGCCTTGGAGGGAAGAAGTAGGTGGTCCTGCCACCCCCATGGCTTCCTGGTTGTCCTCCTTGGGTAGGAGGGGTCTCAGGAGAAGATGCAGTTCCAATTTTGATGGTGGTGCCCAGTGCCCCTTCCACAGGGTAGTGAAACTGTCCACTGGCAAAGGTTCCTCTGCCTGCAGAGATGGGAGGACAGTCTGGTGAATGCATTCAGGTCACCAAGAGCAGACCACCACTAGTGCCCTACTTTCTCTCTGCCTTGAAATCTGCAGTCCTCCCTCAGCCACCAATTACCCCTCTGGTGTGGAGCGATTGTCACCAAATATGAACCCAGCCAAGGCAGTGCCACCCTGAGGAAACTGGTTGAGTTTCACAGACAAGCATGGATGGAAAAAAGGAGGTTCTCCAGATACAGCTGACAGTTGGGGAGGAAACATTGCCTCACCAGAAGCTACCATGTAAAGGCAGTGCTGGGCTTACTGATTCCTTTAGAGAAGATGTTCTTAAGCTTTTTTATGTTTTTCCATTGATGTTTGCAAGCAGATTGGTGCTGGAGATATGCATGAACCCAGCTTGGCTGAAGTGCCCTGAGCCATCCTATGTTCCTAGGAAAGAAACATTGATGGCAGAGTTTGGTAAACAAAGCTCTTATGACATAACAGGGACATCAATCCTGCCAGGAAAGTGGTGTGTGGTGGACCCAGACACACAACACCAGCGTGTACCAAATCACTGGCTGTGAAATAATAAAAACTGAAAGCAAGTAATAACAGCTTCAAACTTTGTTCCATTTGTGTTCTCAGGGCCCCTTGACCCTCATTAATAAATAACAAAATATACAAATTAAGAAACAAGAAATACAGAGAGGAAGAGGAACATAAATAAAGGAAAAAGGGAAAGGCACTTTGTCCAAGAATGTTGGGCTGGATTCCCAGCTCAGGACAGCCCTTTCCTCACTACAGCTTGAAGATGCCAAAGTAGGTGTTGCCGTGGCTGTACTTCACTTTTGTGGAGTCTGTCACATTGACAAAGACCATGTCATCTTCCCGGAGGTTGAAGACACCTCCCACACGGATGGACTGGAGTTCACAGAGGGTCTTCAAGTGTCCTTCTTCATGTGTCTTCAAAGAGCTCTGTGTCTTTTGTCCTTTCAGCAAGAGCCGGTCCTCTTCCTTGGGGATATGTAAATAAATATAGAGGGTGAAGGGTGCCAAAGACACTTCCGTGGTGCAGAAGCTGACTTGAGAGTAGATGTAGTAGAGCCCTGCTTCCTCCACTTTCAGTTTCCCCTCCTTGTTGGATATCAAGCTGTTTGTGGGGCCATACATGGTCTCCCTCCACTCCAGCACTATAGGGAGAAAGCATGGCAGGTGAGCTCAGAGAAGGAGACTTCCAGTTTGGCAGGCTGATTTGGGGGACACCCACAGACATCTGGCCTCAAAGCCTTTGTCTGTCTTTGGGGTGCATTTAATGGGGCACCCAGCCCAGGACACCAACCCCAGCCCAGGGGAGCAGGGACCCTTGGCCAAGGCCAGAGCAGATTTAACCCATGTTGCTGATCACTGGCTTTGTCAGCCTTGAGTGGATAGGTGGGCGGAGGTACATTTAGCTTCCTTCATTCAGCCCAGTGGACATGCTTAAGGAGGAGGATTGCCTGTGTTTACCACAACAGACCAAACACTGTGTCACTTCCATTTGCTGCCTTTATGGATTTCAGTGGGACACCCTCCAAGCCCTCAGAGCACTACCAATATATGCTGCAACTCTGCTCTTCAGAACCTCCCATCCCAGTTTTTCCCAGCTGGGGGCTGCCTTTCCTCCAGAGTCCTTCCTCGTCTCGGCCTCTGGAGATGGCAAGACTTTACCAAGGAAGTACAAAAATTAACATTGCACAGTTGCTATCCCTACCTAAGTGCAGAGCTGCCGGGGCTTAGCACTGTTTCCCATTGCCAGGACCATGGCCCACACAGATCAGGTGATGCCATGGATTTTGGGACACTTTTGGTGCCATCGCAGTAGCTCATGTGGTTAGTGCAGATAAGCCCATACAGAGATCTGGAAGCCATGGCTGTAGGGGCTGAGCTCAGCTACGACCTCTGGAATTTGGATGTCTGCTTTCCCCAGCCTACAGGTACACCTGAAAGAGCAGCCAGGGGGAGCAACTTGGCTCCAAGGGTAATAATGTGTTCGACTACCCCAGCCCAGAGACAGTGTGCCATGGGTAGTCCTGGAGGAGCCACGCAGCCCATGGGCCCTGACCAAGCATCCCACAGGGATATTTCGCCACATGGAGTTGAGCTCCAGGCAACTGCTGCTCTCTGGACCATGCTTTATAGGCTCAACAAGTATCTGAGCAGGGAGTTTTAAAATACAGCAAGTTTCTCACTTCTCTGATCTTATCTAACACTAAGCTTTCCACAGGTAAACTGAGCACTGGGTGAAATGCTGCGTCAGAGATGGAAAGAGCAGTTGCCGATTACTGTCAGTTACTCCAGAATTAAATCAGAAGTGCTTAGATTGTGAAATCCTTGCCAGATGGAGCGACTGACCTTGCAAGCTCATACTCACTTTGGTAATCCTTGCTGTTGTGGGAAGTCCCTCAGCTAAGGCTAAGCCAAGGGATAGAGCAACAAGGGCAACCATAGTTGATACAGTGGGATGCACAAATGCAAAAGGACTCAGGTGTTTCTCTCAAACCTGATGTGGCCATGGCTGTGAATAATTGCACCTCGACTAAACCAGTTTGGAGCCCTATGTTGTAAAAGCCCTCAGCCAGCCCATCTTACTACCACTATGGGTGAGAAGAGTACTAAATCAGCAGGTGCAAATGCAAGCAGAGCCCTCCAGCAGCAGCCACCCTGGCAAGAGATGGCCAGGAGACCAAAAAGATCTATTTTAAGAACAAAAGAAAAATGGGAGGTTGCTTTCCTTAAATACAAAGCTAAAGTTTTCCACTCATATAAAACACTGGAAAGATTAAGTCCTTGTGGTTCATTTCTAGGAAGGGCACACACAGGGCTACTGAGGACAGTTAGGATGTGTGAACCCCACATGGCACAGGTACACGTGGTGACGTGACTACTGGGAGGTTTGCTGTGTTTTGGGGACACACTTTTGTGCTGGAGTTGTTTTGTCCCTTTCCCTGCCCTTAGAGAGCCACAGGGCAGGACTGGGAATGCACACTGCTGTAATCCTCTGGCTCCCTGGTCAAGGTAGGACTAAGTGAGTCTGTCTTACCTGAGCCTGCCTTGTTGCTCTGCTGACCTGCCAGGTGAACTGCAATTGGCTCCCTCTTCTCTGCTGCAATTTAGAAAGGCCAGAGTTATTGATGCCTTGTCACTCACTGTTTCCCCAGTGCTCTTCTGCAGGGACTGCAGCACCTTCTGCCCTTAATGTTTCTCTACAGGCTAAGACATCATCTCCCGATTCCCCAGGCCAGAGTGAGGCAGGACTCCTCTCAGGAAAGACCTTCAGGTGCCTCTGAGGTGAAACTTCTGATGGATGAAGCCTGTGGAGGAGATGGTGCCACCTTGCCCACTGTTGGAACAGGACCTGGATGTGCCCACAGCTCACCTGCCAGAGATGTCTCATTCTTGCGCATCAAATGAGGATGCTCATGGTGCTCAGGACCTGCAAGGTAAAAAGGCCACAGATTTAATTTCGGGCTCGATTTCAAGAACTTCAGACTGTCTGCTCTGGCACCTAGAACAGCCTGCCCTGGGGAGACAACCATACCCAGTGTCCCCCTCTGCCAGCCCACACCGAGCTCAGTCCTATACCCATGGGGATGCTCCAAACCCCAACCCGTCCCCTTCCTCCACACCATGTCCTGAGAAACTCATGGACTGTTGAAGGAAACCCCTTCCCAGGCAAGGAACTCCTCCTGCCCCAGCAAGCCATGAGTGCAGTGGTTACACCAGGAAACTCACCTCTCTGCATTTCAAATTTGGGCTGCTCCTTGTGGGGTCTGTCCTGTTACAACAGCAAAAGTATATGGTTTTTTTTTCCCAAATCAATGATTTTTTGAAAGTTTCTATATAAAAGGTGCTCCGGTCATTTCTGAGGTTTGTGATATTTGGCTTCAACAGCCCTGTCAGCTCGTGGCAGAGGATACCTGAAGCCAGAGAGCCCCTCTTGTACCTTCCCCAGCTTCACACATGACCATGGGCTATTTGCAGCAGGAATTTTGTAGGGTTAATGTTCTTAGGTTTTATTCAATTAAAATTATGGGTAAAGTTTATTGAAAACAATAAGATAAACAAACAAGAAAAATCTCCTTTTCATGTGGGAGAGACATGAGGCAAGTGCTGCCAATGTGCATCCCTGCCCTGCAGTTGGGGTTTTCAGGACTGCTGAGCACAGCCTAGCTTAGATATAATTTTTGGTGGTCTGTTGGGTACTGTTGCAAACCCGAAGATTTAGCTGAGGCAGTTTTAGCTGAGGCATTTGTTGTCATCAGGCAGTGACAATGAGGAAGAAATGTTCCTCCCCTGTCTACTCTGGCCAGCAATAACCACTCCTAAGCAGTGAATTTGGGCTGAGCAGGATGAGAGCACCTCATTGCAATGCACATTGCGATGCAAATTGGCTCTTCTGCTTCCAAATGTGAGGAGCCTGCTCCAACTAGAGATGCCGTCCCTGAGTCCATGGGGTGGCAATTTAGCATGGGATAGCACCCTCATGCTACTCCTCACTGGTTGCCAGGAGCTGTTTCCTGTCCCAAGCCTTGCACTGTCATTGACACCTGGGCAAAGGGGGTGGAAATGTGTTCCCTGTGGCAGGTGACCACAAGAATCCCCACAGCCAGCACAGGATTGGAGCAAGGTGCCAGACAGCAGAAAATCAATTATTTTCAGACTGGAATCAGGGAGTAGTGCCAAGGTGTCTGTAGCTCCATCTTGCCCACCACAAGCCCCAAACACACCATGGCGTGTTGCAGCTGGATGTGCTCTGATCAAGGGCATTTTAGGAAAAAATCAATGAGATTTTTCAATAATATCAATATAGTGTAAAAAGAATACAGTATGAAAAAGGGCATGTGCTACACAGCCTAAAAGTAAAGGGCACCCATAGTTTTAAAAAAAAGCTTGGGGTGAAGCTCTGTGTGTGATTGGGAGCCTCTCTCCTTCTTCAGTGGGATCTTTATCCACCCAACAGTATGTACCTTGCACTGGATGTCCTGGAAGCCCTTTATAACCTTTTCACAGTCCAATAATGTTGACTTCTGACCTTCTGCTGTCTGACATTTCTGTACTTTCTTCAGGAAGATGTAATCTTCATTAAAGCTCAACACCTCTTCCATCTGCCGACAGAGGAGAGAAGGGAGGGTCAATGGGATGTTAGTAGGAAACCTGCAACAGCTGGCAGAGCCATGTTGCATTCCTACCAGCAATAAATCCAGCCTGGGAAGCTCAGGGTCGGATGTTCAGCACTGGGATGAGATGGGTAGACAAACCGTGGGCAACAGGACCTCCCACCAGACACCCAGCACAGCATCTGTGCCCTCATCCACTGGGAATTGAACCCATGAGATTCACCCTGAATGACAATGCTAGGTGACAGGAGGATTGCTCAGGATCTATTTTCTATCATCTTGATAATTTAAATATCCATCTCTGACTTCTCCTAAACAAACAGAAATCACAATGGGTGGCTCTGGGGCTCGGCCTTTGCAGGTCCTTCCCCAATGGCCTCAGCCGGCAGCTGGGATGCTCACTCAGCCCCTCACTGCCCTGTCCACCCAGAGGGGTTTTAAATTTTTTCTACTCACTTATTGACTAAAAGCGCTGCTAGCAAAGCAAAACAAAACAGCTTGGAGGTCGGAGCTGAATTGTGCCAAGATCTTCAGATTAAAAACAAAAAAAAATCAGAAAGCCAATAAGAAAATAATTAAATGCATCAAAATACTGATTTTTATATTTACACCTGTTTGGATTGGTTTTTTTTTGTTTTGTTGTTTTTGTTTTGTTTTGTTTTGTTTTGTTTTGTTTGTTTGTTTGTTTTTGTTTCTTGTAAAAAACCCCTAACATTCAATTAAATGGTAAAGAGGAAGTGCAGCTGGACATGAAGGCACACAGCCAGGCAGAGAGCTCAGCACAGGTAGCAATAAGATATGGAGGATCAGATTTAAGCCCTGCTACAAGCTCTGAAGGCAATTGAAATCTTCTTGCCACTTGTGTCTGCACTTCAGCTGCCTCTGATCCTCGGCCATGTCTCCCTGTAGTCACATTTCCCTCTGCCAGAGACCCTCTACACATTTCTTCATGGGAACCTGCAGCCTGCATGCAGTGAAGTCCGCTTCCAGCCCTCTGATATTAAAGCCCCTCTAGCTCAACATTGTTCTCCACCCTTGTAGATCAGAAACCACACATCTAAATTTCAATTTAAGTTGAAACAACACATGTAAAAATCAGTAACATCCACCGTATCAATGTATCAGGTAAGAAAAACGCATTCTGGGTTTTAGCCACATATTTCTTTAGCTGGCAGTCGTTTCTGGCTTGAAGGAAAGTAGCTTTAGATTGGTGATTTTAGGCATCATGCAGTGCAGCTGCAGCCATACCAACCTCAAAAACAGCTTGCTGGACTTTAACTTTTTGGTAGATATTGTCCCAAGTATGAGACAGGATCACTAGCACTGTGTACCTTCAAAAATGAAGTACTAAGGTCCAGTCTTTTCTTCCCTAAACTGCAAGACAGCACCTGAAGTGTTATGTTGATAAAATCACCGAAACATGAAAAAAAATTTATTTCTGGACCTTTCATCCTCTCAGTTGTCACAGTGCTACAAAGTGCTACAAAATCAGAAAAACCACCACCAAGCCTAAAACAGCCACTTGAATGTCTAAACCACACTCTCTTGTCCTCAGACTAGCCATCAGCTAGCAGATTTATTCTAAATGTCTCTTGGCAATTGATCATTCTTTTTTTGTTAGCAAGGGGAACAGATCTCCCACATATGTCTCATGGCAAATTAAAGCAGAAATGAGAACATGGGTGTGATAAATGATACTGCTGCCTCCATTCAGTGGTCAGCACCATATTCATCCTCTTGGTGTGCAGATCTCACCAGACCTGAAGTTAAAGCATGCCAGCAATCCAGCAGGGATTCAACAGACAACCTTCAATCCAGCAGACAACCTTCTCCCTCCACTTACCTTATCTATCCTCATGTGAAGATACAAACAGAAGAGCACAGTCCCAATGGTCTGCACTACAATAAATACAGTGAGGAAGCCCATGAACATTTTCATGGTGCCAGGAGATGTGCTGCTGATGGGACGGGGTGCCTCAGGGCTATACGGTTCGTTCATCCTCCGTGCTCGTTGCTGGGGCTCCTCCAAATGCGCTGCTTGCGAGTAGCATGAGAACTGTTGCACGAGCGCCTGCTGCTCAGGGGATACAGGGTACAGCAACCTACACTTCCTGGAAAAAGCTCTTCGTAGTGGGTAGGTTTGTTCACTACCATCTCCCAGAACAAACAACAACAAAAAAGTTGCTTAGACTTTCTTCTCTGTTGCACTTCCATGTTTTTTCCTACTGTTCTACCAGAAACAGAGAAAGGTTCTCATTTTGTATATTCGTATCTACCCTTGAATCACTCAAAAATATTCCCTGGTGAGTTTTTTTTTTTACTGTTGTGGATGAAGGTTTTGTGGCAAGTTGCCTTAAAAGAAATGTACACTGAATACAAGTACAGAGCTGCTGAGCAGTGCTGTGGGCTGCCAGGGGCTGGGAAGCACTCAGAAATTTGGTTGTTTCTCAAAAGGGGAAGAATGGCTTTTTCCTTTTGATTTCCTCTAAGAGAAGGATGATTTCTGCAGTGAAGATGCTTGGCTGAGGCAGGTGGGTTGTGCTGGTTTCTGCTTTCCCTTGTGCTCCTCCTGGGTGGTGTCTGTGCCTGGATAGGCTGGACGATCTGGGAGAAAGGACCATCTGTACAGACACTGTAAGCCTGGTGTGGGCACAGCTTTCATGCTCCTCAGCAGATAATGGGACTTCGAGCTTGGTGCTTGGCTATTAGTTTGGACAGACAAGTTTTAAGCAGCTTTCTTGATACCCTAGTGAGGTGCTCACCCTGCACCCAAGGGCACAAACCATCTCATACCCCATCCCACTTATCCCTGTTACCTGTACCTATGTACCTAGGCATGAAAAGGGCTGTTGGGA
This sequence comes from Pyrgilauda ruficollis, assembly GCF_017590135.1. Taxonomy (NCBI): domain Eukaryota; kingdom Metazoa; phylum Chordata; class Aves; order Passeriformes; family Passeridae; genus Pyrgilauda; species Pyrgilauda ruficollis. The sequence continues at coordinate 1,192,250 of NW_024511766.1, forward strand.
ATGCCAGATACTCCAGCCAGCTTCTGACCTCCCAGTATCACTGCCATGCAACTTTGAGAAACCCATGTCCCCTCTACACCCTGACCTCTCTTGAGCTGGCTGCAGGAGGTGAGGTCCTGCCCCCCAGCTCTTCAGGAATCCAACATTCATGAGTACATGTAATGCTGCTAAAATAATATAACAAGTAAATACCAGGGGGTCCTCATTGCTTGCAACAGCAGACAGACCTAATTTTCTCCATGTAAAGAGAATAAATGTGGGGGTTTATTGGGATGCAGAGGAGGGGGGCTACAAGAATATGTTGAGGAGGACTGGAGTGCTGGTTTGAAGGCTTCATCAACCATCATGCAGAGTTGTTTTGAAAGTGGTATGCTAGAGGAGATGTTCTTATCAGATGTGCACACCACCAATACAGGGTTGGATCCTGTTGGTGGGGAGTGCTGAACAGGTCCTGCTTGCCAACACCCCCAGGAGAGGAGGGTACACAGTATCTTTTGGGGCTGCTTAGAGCGTTGCAGGATGGAATCCAGCATCTGCTTTTCCTATCTGCCTTCTCTCCCGCATCCTGCTCTGTGCGGTTAAGGTGCTGTGAGCTGCAAATGCAAATGCTGGTAACAAAGCACAAACACCTCTGCAACTGAATCAGCGTTTGACCTTAGCAGGTTACTGTGCTCCTAAATATAACATGCTAATCACAAGTGTGGGATGGCTCCAGGGTCTTTGTGGGCAACATTTGAGTAACAGGCTAGAGGATGCCTTGGGGTTGAAGCCCTGGCTGGTGCTTTGGAGTCTTGTGACCCTTCAGCTTGCCAGGACTGTCACACCTCTGCAGAGAGGGGTTGGGCTCATCCTTTGGGAAGAGGCTGCCGGCTCTGAGGTCAGCTCCCCTGCTGCCTTCCAGAGGAGAGAGCAGCCGCTGAAGTCCCTCCCCTTGAGTGCCCTTCCTCTGAGGGCTGCCCACACACCCTGACCATCCCAGGGCTGCCTTGCTGCTCAGCTCACCAGGGCTTTCCAGTCTCCTCAGGAGTGTCGTCCCAGTGGCAACAAGGTGACCTAAGCAGTTCTGGGAATACATTAGTTGTGTCCCCAAAGAGGGTCTCCTCAGCATCACTGAGCTTTAGACCTGGTCCCTCAGGCTTGCAGCTCTGCTGTGCAGAGGACCAAGCCCCACACAGCCTGGGGCCACTGCCAAGTGCCTGATTTTATTTCTTTTTGTCTTAAAATTGCCATAATCTTAGGAAAGGCCAAGCCTGGTCTCTTCTCAGGCATCTGGTCTGACATCAAGCTCCTGCATACTGTCCCTATCATGGCAAGTTTGTCACAGGCAGAAAGCCATTTGAAAATCCCCAATAATACTCCAGACAGCTGAGGGCCACGAGGCCACAGTGGGGAGCAGCACCAGCTCCCCAAAGTTGTCATGCTTTGCCTTAGCCCCATCACATTCACCAGCATTTTCCAGGGCTCTTTAGAGTTTCCTCTAAATTTAACACATCTGGGGGATGTCACTAAATTACATGACAACTCATCATTTAATACTGTTCCCAAATGTGTTGGGACAGAGGCTGTGGTTTGAAACCACAGTGCTGAGCGTTGCAGAGAGTTTTTGCACAGCTATTCCTGAGCCCTGGCTTTCTCCAGTCGACAAAACCTTTCCAAAGACATTTCTGCAGAGCCACCTGCTTCACCGAAATGAGAAGAACCTGTAAGAAACGTTGAAAAGCCCAAGCATGTCACTGGTCCTGTTGCATGCTCCTTGATGGAGGCTGGAGCCTTAGCTGGGCTGACAAGTTTGGTGAGGAGGATGGGGAAGGGCTCCAGTTTTGGGTACCCAGCACAAAACACCACCGGTTGGCCACTGGTGCTGCAAGCCAGGAAATCGAGTTGTTCCTTGGCAGCACCCTGATAGGAGAAACCAGGTGGAAAATATGACAGTGGGGATCCTGGCAGAGGTTCAGCAGCAGCAGCTCCTCTTCAGGAAACCATTGCTCCACACCAGCAATCGAGCCCCTTGCTGCTGCAACTGGTGGGGGAGCAACCCTCGTGAGCTGTCCACTTTGCAGCACCTGGTCCTGAGGCTTCTACAGCTCAGCCTGGACCACCACAGCTGTTCTGCCAGGGGTGTTGGATCAGACAGGAGAAGGTGACCAAGCCCTGTGGCAAGCAGACCCCCAATGAGCCGTTCTGACACTGTGGCTGTTCAGAGCCAGGCAACCCAGGGACCTGCTGCAGGGTATGTGAGGTCATTGGCCTCTTGGAACATGCTCTATTGCCACCTCAAATGGACAGTGGGGATGGGGGGGACACATATCTGCAGCTGTTTGGCTGCTGTAGGATCATGGGGGAGCATAGCAAAGCAGGGAACACAGTCTTAGGGAAAGTGGGACATGATCCAGAGAGATGATGGGCAAGGAAAAGAGGATCCAACACCAGAAGGAACAGTCTGCCTTCATGGGATAATCCCAGGGAAGATGGAAGTCACATCTTCACCTGGTGATGAGCCCATCACCATGAAACCAACTGGGTTTTCTTTCACATCCCAAACTCTCTGAACGTAACCATACCCACCCACTTGTGGACCCAAACTGGTACAGTTCCTCCAGCCAGATAACCCCTGGGTGAGACAATGGGAAAATGTGATCCACTGCTTGCATTCCTATTGCCTGAGCTGTGGTATTTCCGCTGATCAGCAAATTGTCTCCATTCGTATTCGGGGTTCTGAGTTCTGTTTACTGAGAAAATATCCGGTTGCCTGCCCCTGTGATCTGTCAAAGGCTGGGAGCATCTCTGAAGGCAGCAAGGTGAAAGCTGCTGAGAAGAGAGTGATTTTTTGGGGTTTTTTGGGTGCACGCTGTGGTTTCTTGACTAGCTTTTTAAAATGTGATGCTTGCCCCACATGCTCTTTATAATTAACAAAAGCTGGGTGTTGTGCAGTGCTAAGAACAATACACTCAAAAAGACTTTATTCTGAGTCAGAAAAGGAGTTTGCCTGCAATGCCGTGGGAGTGATGCAGAAAGGAATCTATGAGAGAAACCTAAATTAAGTCACTTCAGGCCAGGGCCAGGGGCAGAAAGGAAATTTGAACTTTTCTGCCATTTGCTTTTTCACTTCTTTAGATTTTTCACTCTCCTGTACCTTCTGAGCTTTTATGTCTCCAGGACAACCCTACCATCAGAGAGGAAGAGGGAACAGAAATAGCCAGAGCACTGCAGAAAACATCACCAGCATCCAGATAAGGAAAGGTTGCATTACAGCTTCTGTTCACTATCTACCTTAGTCAAATAAGATAAAATTCTTGGAGTCCAGAGCAGCAAGAAGCAGTTTCAGGGAGAGAAAAACATGTCAATGCTTGTGAAAGTCACATTCTCCTGTGGAAGAGAAGAGCAGAATATGCTGGTTGTAGCCACCATGGTGGCAATGGCAGACTCCAGCCCCATTGCTTGCCATGGTCCTCAGCCACAGAGAAACCCATGTGGAGATGAGCAAAAGTTCCAAGCTCCAGAGATGTGAATACAGCAGGTAGATCAGCTCAGATGTACAGTGTCATCTCCACTGCATTCTCCCTGCAGATATGAGAGAATATCTGCCCCTCCAGACATCTCTACCACTGCCCAGAGCAGCAAAGAACAATAGAAACAGAGCAACAGGGGGTGGCACTGGGGTGCTGCTGTCCCTCTGAGCAACGCTGTTCCAGGGGTCACTGTCCCCTGTGCCCCCTTCTCTCCTTACCCCCTCACCTCCCTGCCCTTCTGTACAATCCATGGTTGCACCCCAAGCCAGCCTTTTCCACAGGGAACTGAGGTGGGTGGAGAGCAGGGAAGAGCAAAGAAACAAGCCCCAGTGACCCCACAGAGGATGGAGGGCCCCAAAGGGCATGTGGGTTTCATGCCACATCTGGGTGACAATGCCAGCCCTGCTGCGCTGAGCCACAGAGAGCACCTGGCCTCAGAACTGCTGATGCTGAGTTTTGTTTTAGCTGCGAAACCGCAAATGGCACTAGAAACTTCTTGCTGTGAAGACTGCACCTACTTCTCCCAACTTCCTAAAAATAGAGCCCAGTGTGGGGAGGCCCACGGCCCCGGCTCTGCCAAACAAGCCCCTCTTGCCTGAGTCATGGCGGAAGGGAGCAGAACATCCCGTGCCTTCCCTCATTCTCGGTCAAGTGTTGAAAGCTGCTCTCCCTGCACGGGGTGCGGGGGCCTGCACCCATCAAAACTGCACTGAAACACCCTGGCGAGGCTCTGCCTTTTCATGTTCTGAAAGGAGAAGGGAGGAGTGGGGGAAAGCAAAACCGGGGTAGCTGCAGGGCTGGCAGTACCAGCACTGCCTCCCACGGCGTGGTGCGATGGGTGGGTGGGGAGGGTCCTAGCATCACCTTTGCATCTCTCCTTTCTCCCTGCCTGTCCTGTTCTGCCAAAAAGGTAGACAGAACTGCCTGTTCAGCATCTGTATGGGACACAAACAAAACAAAAGCCTTGGAAGGAGAGGGAGGATGCTGCCGTTCCTCTCCCCACTGTGCAGCTTAGCCCAGTCCAGCCACGACTGCAACTGGCTCCAAGAACTTGCTGGGCCCCACAAATAAACCTTGCCACTACCCAGCCTTGCCACAGTAGAGCCTCCTCAGCTCCCAACACCCCACAAGGGTCCCTGGCAACCGGCTGGGACATGCCAGTGGATCAAGGCATTGAGCCTCATGGATAGCTTCACAGCTTTTGACCAAAGTCCAGGAGGAGATGTCATGTGCAGCTCTGGGATGGATGGGATCCCAAGGATTTAGTGGGGGTTCGTGTCCTGCGAGGTGGGTAAGACACAACCTGAATCAGCTGTCATTCTACTCAGCCTTTCTCTCCTTTCCCTCCCTCCACAGGTGGAGGTTTGCAGTGAGCCTTCACCATGGCTGAGTCCTGGGCTGGCCATGCCTGGTTATTCCACTAGGGAAGCACAGCGACACATCCTGCAGCAAGTCATCTGGATCCTGATTGGAAATTATCAAGACATGAGCAATCTCCTGAGGCAGATTTGGCAGCCACTTGTTCAATCTTTTTTCCTGTTTCTTCTCCATTACACCACAACCCCCCTGCCAAGGCAATATTAATGCAAATTACTCATCTTTTCCCAAACATTTCACACAACAAGCTCCACAAGGCTCTCATCACAGGGCTTTCTTCACTGCTACAGGAATCACATCTGTGGCTCTTCACTCATCCCCTTTCAGTCTTTGCTGTCATTTCTCCTCTCTCCTCGTTGATCTTTGGATCCCCTGGGGGGCTTGTGCTCCAACCTCTGGATAACTAGGATCCCGTTGGGATCACACACGGCCCCAAGGTAAGCAAGAGAGAGTGACACTGCTGTTAGTGGCAGGAGATGAACCAGGCAGAGTGAGCAGTCAAAGGTGTGAGAGGCAGACTCAGGAGCACTGCTCTGACCTGAGAGCGTAGGGGAGGAAATCCTCAGCTCCTACTTGGGACTAACCAACCCCATGGAGACGGCAACAGCAGAGGCAGGTGGAAATTCACATGCAGCCATCTCATCTGGGAGCCCAACCAAGACACTGTATGCATGGTCAGAGGCAGCAAAACCAATCTTGAATCTCTTGCAAAGCAATGCAAAGGCAGAGCAGCGCTGTCTTCCATGCACATTTAGACACTGCAGTGGTGTGACACAGCCTTTTTGCCTCCAAACTGTAAGCCAGGGTGCTCTGAGCACGTCATGTTGGCATCACATGGAGTCCTTTCCCTACATGCTTCCACTCCTGTCTCAGCTGTGGCATGATGGTGGGAATGCTCAACCCAGCTCCAGCCTGAGCTTGCTCCTTGGTCAGGCTGAATACTTACGGCTCTGGGGCATTGTCTTGGTAACAAATCTCCCAAAAAATCACTGTGAACCTGTGAGAGGAACAGCAAAGAGCAGAGAACAACTCTGCCATCTACTGATTCCTCCAGCTCCCCTCCCTGCCTGATCTACATCTCCATCGCTGCCTCACACAGCCACCCGAAAAACTGTGGCTAAAAATGAAGAGTCTCCATGCTGGAATGTGATGCCTCAGGAGATGCCAGGGAAGCCCTGCAGACAAGCACACATCCTGCCTCACCTGCCCAGTGGCCTAGGGATGTAGCCACAGTTCAGGCTGCAGAGGTGAAAAGAGCAAAATAAAGCTGCAAAAGCTGTTGCTGACGTAACATTGTTCTTTGTTCTCATGCCAGGGACAAAACCTGCTTAAAGAAAATAAGAAGTCTGGTTTCCATAAAACATGGATGTTTCAGGAATTCCTCAGGTGCAGATTTCCTTTGCAAGGAAGTGACACCTCATGATTGGCAAGTGTCTTGTCAAGGTTCACAATGGCTTTCCCCACAGTCCACGGGAGCAGGGCTGGCTCAGTGTGTACTCAGCCCAAACACTGGCAGCCACAGTGGGGAAGAGTGGGTGACAGCCCCAAGCCAGCCTGACAGCCCTGACCAGAGGGGGTGCAAAGCCTGGGCTTGGGCTGAGTACTGACCTTGCTCGGCTGATTCTGCTGATGGCCAAAGGAGCATAGACAACCCCCAGACAGAAGTGAACATCCTCCCTTTTGTAGAAACTCCTGACTGTGGGCTGAGTACAGACATCTGAGCAGCAGAATGCCTTACAGAGCCATCAGAGGTGGCTCCAGCCTGGGTGGATCACAGCTAGCAAGGCTCTGACATGCAAGCAGAGCATCTCCAGAAGGATGCTGCAGCGCCAGCTCCTGCATCCTCCTGATGCTGGGAGCAAAGCTGCTACAATTTCTAGGTACCAGAGGTTCTTACTGGCAGACAGAGGCTGCTTCTTGGAGCTCACTGTCTATTTATAGAGGCTTGGAGACCTCAGCTCATCTCACATTTACTACAGGGGCCAGACGTGCATCCAGGTAGCATCTGCAGAGCACCAGCCCTTCTTGTATCCCCATGCCCAGCCTCTCTCCCACCATACTCAGGCTGTGACAGGCCAGTGGCTGGAACATGTGTCTGCTGCTTCATCCTTGCCAGAGCTTTCCCATAAGATGTGAAAAAAAAATTGTGTAGAAAAACCAGAGAAACATGGGTTGTTCAAGCACTCTGTTTCAGGAGATGATGGTGCTAAGGAAACCCCAAAACAGAGATGATTATCCACATGCAGGTCCCCCAGGACGGAGTCACACCAGAAGAACAAGTTTCTCATGGAGAAGACTCCTGAAAACATAACTCATGCACAAAAAATCAGACACAGGGCTATGTGCCTCATGAGTGAATGCTACTTATGGGTCCAGATCACCACATCAAATTGCAGGGCCATGGGATTTCAGTTTCTTTGCTGGTGCCCAGTCTCATCCAGAGTCCCTGGCAGCACATCCCCACATCCCCTTGGAACAACCATGCCCTTACTTTGGCTGACGAGACCTGGCCTGGGGACACACAGATGCTTTTCAGGACAGACGTTTTCTTTACAGAGCAGCTTCCTAATAAGCCCAGCTGTTGGACATATTCTTCTCACTCGCTTGAATGAGTCACCAAACCCCAGAGGCTCTAATTCTCTTTTAGCAGAAAAGCAACCTTATTTCAAAGTGGAAAACCTTTGGCCGAAAACCCCCTGCACCCCTGGAGGGAAGTATTACACAGAGGTGATGCAGTCAGAGAGGCTTGAATGCTGGAATGGCCACTTGCTGTAAAATACAGTGAAAGGAAAACCCCAGACACCCTGTTCAAGGAAAACACTACTGGCACTAAGCCTAAGGACAGGGAAAAAAGGACCATTTCTCCCCAGTGTTCAGGGAGGGGAAGGTGAACATGCAACAATCACCATTTTGCTGAGCCACAAGAAAATCTACCCACGTAGGTATTGTGTTGTCATCTCTATGACAGTAATTGGGGGAACCATACCGGAAACTGGGTTCAGTGGTTGGACAGGAAGGAAGGCAAACCTAAAGCACATCCCAATCTATGCCCTCAGCATCAGCCTCCTTGCATCCCCCTGCAGGACATGGGCCAGCCAGGATGTGGATCCTGTTCGCCTTTGGGATCTGGGCATATAGATGGAAAGATCTGGAAGGCAGGACACTCACTTTCTCTTGCTGCCTGTGTCTGGTTGCTTATGATATCTTAGATAAGTCACCTAGTCTCAGTTTCATCACTGGTGAAATGAGGCATCTGTGTTGCTAGGTAAAGATCCAGAGATATAAACAGCCAGATAGATTCAGGATATATAGAAAAGAATCACTATGCTAGCTCTAATCTGCAGAGCAATATAATTTCGAAGTGTATTGTATCTCAAAGTGAGGCTGCAGGATAAGCAAAATCTTTTTTTTCCCCCATGCTGAATATGTTTTGGACATGATGGTAATGTCAGAGTCATGTCCAAGCCCTTACGTCAAATTTTTTTCATCTTATCTTCCTGCCCTGTCTTGTTGAGTGGATGGGCAGCAAAATAAACCCACCACAAGGTCTCAGCCCTCCTATGAGCTACTCTTGAGTTCCTACTCTGCAATGCAGCTTCTGAGGAACATCACTGCCCTTCCTGGCTTCCTTACTCAGGAATTCATCCGAATTTTCGAAGAACTGAGCTGAATCACTACAGCTACTAATGATGTACTGCAATGCTGGGTCTTAGTGCTGCCACAAGCACACAGCTGTGAAGCTCTGTTGCACCGACACATGATGCAGAGAGACTTTTTAAGTCACAACCTGGATTTGGTGCAGGAAGCCAAATTTACCCCAGATTCCCTTCATAACAGCAGAGCATGCGACCTCTGGAGTGGTTGTTGGAGGTCTTTGAAAAGAGGAGTCAGGTGGGGTTTTTTTTTAAGTTTTGCAGGGCAAAAAAATCAATGGAACTGAAAGTAGGCTCACATCACAGTGCCCACCCATGCAAAACTATCATGAACCACAAAACCAGGTAATTACACAATCTCCTTCCAATGTTTACTAGGTTCATTTTCTGAGCACTGGCTGCTGCTTACAGCAGCCTCAGAAGACTTTAGGTAGAAAAGACCTCTTGGTCTGCAATAGCCAGAAAACCCATTGAGTTTGTCCTAGCGGGTAGAAGCATAAGATTCAGGTCTCTGAGAATGAGCCCCCGTTTTCAAATTATCCTGAAAGAGTTTTGTATAAACCCAGAGCTCTCACATCACCTTCCGTCACATACCTGAGATCACAGGGAGAAGATATAAAGCAAAATTTCCACCCTGTGTGGTGAGGAACGACAGGCATCTCCCAGCAGAACAGAGCTGAAGTCCAAGGTGCCTAGAAAGAACTGTTTGGAAGGGTTGGATCTGGTAGACAGCAGGCAATGAGTATCTCTAAGACAAACTAAGACAAACTTTAAGCCCATTTCAGGAGCTGCCAAACACTGTCACCACTGATACGCACACCAGGTTCTCTTTGGTCATGGCCAAAGGCACTATCACACAGAAAAGAACTGGATAATCACTCCTTGCTCTAAGCATATTTACCAAAACCCTGATATATATCTCTCCAGACTTGGGAAGAAGCACAATTTACAATCCCTTCGCACAGGTCGGGGCATGCCACCCTGCTTGCATGGCACAGGAGAAGAAATATTCCCTGTAAACCTCCACTGCAATGTCCCCTTCATAGCCTGTGGATAATCTGTGTTCATAGGATGGGGCAACTTTCTGCTCCATCCCAGAATGAAGAGGAAATGTCTTCCCTAACAGCCACCACTACAACCCTTTGCAATGTGCTGGCTCCTGCTGGGTGGCCACATGCCAGTGAGTTCTTCATACAATTATGCCTCAGGTAGGAAAAAGGCCAGAACTCTACAAAAGAAATTAAATGCTCTTGAAATTCCATAGCTGTCTTGGGGATATTAATGTGCAAAATTAATGAGGAGCCCTTGAGGGTTTCATACATCGGTCCAGTGTGCAGCCTTGGTAAGTATGAAACCCCAGCATTTGCAGCTCTGGGATTAAGATTAAGGCCAAGGAAGAACTGACCAGACACAATTCCTGAAATTCTGTGTTCCTGTAGGGTGTGGTGGTGGCAGGAGCTCTCACCTGGATTGGCAACACATTGCCCAATGGTTTAGGTCCACACACACAACCTTAGAGGATGCAAAATGGGGTTGCCTGATGCTCAGTACACACCATCACATAGAGCAAGGGCTGGATTGTGACTCCAGCCCAGTCCAGCTGGAGCTCAAGAGACACAAGGCATAAAAGCCATCCTACATTAAGATGAAAGGTGCAAAGATGCTGCTCTTGGAGATGCAAATCTCCAAGAGCAGCAGATAACCAAAGAAATTAAGGATTTGTGCACATCAAAGTTTGCTTGTAACTTCCTGCACTGGGGGTTACACACAGAGAGCTGCATTTCGGAGAGACCTGTGCTTCCTGCTGTCTCCCACAGCATCCCTGAGCTGGAAGCACCACAGTTTGGTCACACACTGCAACAAAAACAATTCTTTCTCCTTGCTTTGCCTAATCTAATCCTTGCTGAGCTGCTTTACAGCTTTCATTTCCTCAGCCCTGAGAATTTGCTGGTTTTCCTGATGAAGTGCAGTAATGTGGCACTTCTCCAAGCTAAACCTGATGGAAAGTTTTCCTCCCACACTACACTGTTTGACACCAGCTCTGGGACGCAACGTGGCTCCCTGGGAAACAGTGGTAGCTGTTGAAGCCTGGACTTTAGGAAGAAGATCTGGCTTGCCTACAGCCTGTTACTGTCACCTTTCAAGGACTAAGGCATATGCAGAGCACTGTGCTCTGCAGGCATGAACTTTCCATTATTCCTCTTCCACTGTGCATTGCAGGTGGCTTTACCAAATATCTTCCTCTTTTATCAAAGGGCAAAAATATACTATTTGTGTTCCTTGCCCTAAACTATTACTAATTCTTGGGTCTTTTGCTGTTTATACAGCCAATGTACTGTTCAAACACTGCAGCAGTAGTAGAGTGTGATAAATGTCAAAGACTGAGCATCTTCTCATTCTGAACATCTCCACAGCAGATGAGCCCTGTCTGGATGGAGTCTCTTGGAATTAACATGCCAGCATCATGACATGGCATCTGGCACCCAGGAGCTGCACATGTATCTCTCAGAAGCCCCAGCAGCACCATGAGTGCACTCACAAACCAGAGGCAAACTTGTTGGCACATGTGCAAATACATTGCACACTCTTAGGCACACAGAGTGATAATTACCAGATGATGGCATTTGCAGAAGTAGTCAGACATTTGGATCTGCTGTTATGACTGTTCACCTTCCTTCCTAGAGGCTGAAGTAACAGAAGGCAGGAGATAAAGAGAAAAACCCCAGAAAGCAAAGAGAGATGCAGCATTTGCTTGATCCAATGACACAGGGGACTATGCACACGTGTGAAAACCTGTTGCAGAAAAAATACATATATAACAGGATGAGCTCAAGCAACCTTCCTGACTAAGCCATACTGACACAGCTGGACTTCCCAAGTTAGGAGGAGATGCTCATCCTCTGACCTTGCTGCCCACACACCAGCAGCACCCAAGCACAACACAAAAGCCCAGCAACCTCTGGAGTGTCCCTGCAGAATAAATGACCACAGAGAGCACAATCACAAATATTATTATTTTTTTCCAAAGAGACCAGCTAAGAATACATTACATTTCTTGAAGAGTGATTTAGGGAGGTCCAAGCTCTGAAAACAAACAAAAAATAATGGATGACGTTTATCCCTGAATATTCAGTTGCACAGTAGCACTGAGCATTTAGAAAAAATGCAAGACCAGACTAATTTCCTAAATGGGCAATAACAGTATCTTCTTTCATGGCATAAAGATTACACACTCTCAGTATTTTTCCTGTATGCTACATGAATGAAATAGAGCTACTTGATTTTAGAGCCACCAAGGAATTAGACTGAAGTGAGTGAAGCCATTGCTTCCAAAGGGCTCTAAGAGAAGTCCAGAAACAAACCAGATATGAATGCAGGCTAGCAAGAAGGGCTCTTAGTTTTACATCCAACCACATTTGATCAGTGAAAACCCAAAACCTGGTTATTATCTGAATAATTCATCCAAACCTACTTCTGAATAATCATAAATCACCAAAGTAGCTGTCAGCTGAGACAGCATCAAGAACACACATCGAGAGCCAATGTAGCAGCTTTAAAAAAATCCTGCAAATGCTTAGAATGGTTTGGCTCATTTCATTGCTTAAATCAAACCAAAATCCAATGTAATTACACCCTTATATACAAAGAATATGTCACAAATAATGCATCAACAGAAGTGCGTATTTTACACAAAGAAGTAAAACTGATCCTGTGGCAGATGCTAATTTACATGCATATTGATTTAATTACAGATTGCTCGCCCTCCTTTTAAGATTGCTAAAAAAAGATGAACACAATCCCAGAACTGCACAAACTGAGCCAGAGAGACTAGGGACAATAATTTCTTCCTTTGATCACGCCTACAGAGATGTGCAACATTCCTGCTCTTATTGACTTAAAGTCAGAGGCATGGGCAGGACTGCCACAGCTGCAGCTCCTGATGCTTCACTGCATCTGAGGGAGCCTGTGTCTGCCTTCATAAGCATAAAAGGCAGAATCAGGCCAGGAAATCCTGGGCTTTTCCATGTGTATTAAAGCAGATTTTTGTGCCTGCTGCAGCTGTGTGTATGAGACAGCAGGGCGTGGATTTGCACAGGGGTATAAATCTGGCTCTTGCGCTCCCTAGTTTGCAAAACCACAGAAAGCATTTTTACCAGTCAAGGAGTAGCAATAGAGAAGGCTCTTATTTCCCTGAAACCGCTCCCTTCCCAAGCTTCTTCATAAAGACAGACAGCCGTTCTCATTAGTCACTGTTACACGGTTGTTTGGTGCCCTGCAGCCTCTCAGTGTGGGAAAACTGCCTGGAATCAGAGCAGCCTGGCAGCTTGCTGCAGCATCAGCACCCTGCAGGATGATTCCAGAGCCGCTTCCTGAACTGTCATTTCTCAACAGCAGTTTAGGCTGCTTTCCTGTGAAGCAAGGCAAAAAAAAAAAACAAACCCCAAACAAATGTGATTGCTTTTTGGGATACCTCTACACAGTCTGTGGTCAGACAACAGGCTTCTGTGCAGGCAGGGGGTTCTTTTTTGTCTGCCAGGAGGATGCTGCCCAGGATGCCTTGCAGGGATGAGACACATCCCTGACTTGCTGTCTGCTCATGTGTGTGAGCTCCACTGTGACTTTTCCTCCTGATCTTCCCCATTGTCCCACCATCCCACGGGTGTTTCTGCGAGACACGAGGTGTTGATGCTCCGCAGCAGCGTGTTTTGAAGGGCAGACTTAGAAGCCTCCTCTTCAGACCCAGCTCATCCTCCAGCCCTGTCCTGACTCATGCCCTATCAGCATATCAGCCCTGGCTGGGGGTGGGGCAGGGGGAAGGAGTGCCACAGACCAAATCTGTTCAGTGCACCACCTTAGAGGTTATACATGTGGATTTTATGCCTTAAATCCATCTAATAAACCAAATTCTCTGTAATAATTTTTTTTTATTTTTATTTTTTTTTTTAATTTATTTAGGGAACAGTGGTGCAGCCATGATCCTGGTCCTACAGATTTGAACAAACCCAGAAAAACAGTCCCAGTCATCCAGGGCAGGAGTTTGGTAATCATTTCATGCTTTGTTTGCAAATGTAGATGTCAGCAAGAGGGTGCTTAAATCCTGCATGGAGCATAGTGGAAACAGGCCCATCCTCTCCTGCCCCTGCTCTTTTACTCAGAGTAAAACACTCACCTTTGTGCTATGCAGCAAACTCGGTTTTTGGGCACCCACAAGTGGCACAATCCTTAATGCTGTTTTTCTAGGATAGTCCCTTTATGGTTTGCAAGCAAAATAATGCCTGACTGGTTCCTTGCACACTTACAGTCAGCAGTCATTAGTGCAGCCTTGGAAAGGAGAGGAAAAAGAGTGTTTTAATGCTAACATTTCCTTAAAATGTGGCACAAATCCAGCACCAACAAACAATGTGGGGTGGAACTGTGATAGTATCACATGCCTCAAATGTCTTAGTTATGTGACAGCTTAACTAAAGCCAGGAAGTTTTCCTTAGAATCGACTTTGTTTACCTTGGAAAAGAAAAACCAAAAAACTTGATGCATCAAAAAGTCCAGCTGGAAGATTTTCCTTATTGCTGATCACTTTTAATTAGCTGATGTGTTTCCCCCTGGAGTGGGTTGAGCACAGCACACAGACTGCACACGTTGTTCCTTGGCTGCAGTGATGCACATGGCAAATTCTCTAATATATAATTTATCCTGCACATGCTTGAGACTTGATGATGTTTGGGCAGTTCACATGGAGCCCGTGTAGCATGGCTGCTTCTGCACTGCTCTCCAGGCTCAGGGTGACAGTGTCCAACAGACAGCTGGTACAGGATTATTTTCGGCTGTGCTCAGACACCAGAGATGCCCTTTGGGTGTTCAGTACATTCAGTTTCCTTCCATCCACTCAATTTGTTTTTCTGTTTGGTAGAGGGATCTATCTGAAGTGACACCTCGCTCTGGGAAAACATGGTATTGGGAGCTAATTGATTGCATTATAATTCTGAGCAGAGAAACTTTTTATTTTTGTGGGGGAAAGAGCTGTTATTTTATCCCTGTCTCAGGTGGAAAGGTCACAAGCAGCAGCTGTAATACTGTTGCATTCCAGAATGAAATGCTGCTTGATAATATTTTTATAAGCCTGCGCTGATTCCAGCATTAGCCTTTTGGAGAAAGATAGATGGGGAAAACACAAATATCCCTGGTCAGACACAAATCCAGCGCTCACAAATCCTGGGTTGGGGCAATGGAAGGAGATGGGGGTACAAGAGGTGAGGATGAAGGTCAAGGAAGCAGCCACTTTTCAGGGCTTTGCTGCGTCCAACTTAACCCCCACCTAGAAACCAGGCTGGGGGACAGCATGAATCAGCAGTGAATTCCTGGCACTGGGCTCAGCCAGGTTCAGGGTGGCTCACAGGGGACCCTAGGCACTCCTGCTGGACCCTGTTTTGGGGAACACTGCATCTGAGTTGGCTGACATTGGCTCAGCCAGCTCCATTATGGCTCCAGGCATCTGAAAACATTCTCTGTGCTGTCCTGGACAGCCCAGCTGCTGCCTGCCCAGCACTCAGCTAGTTTTGCACCTCCTCAGTAAATAAATTGTGATCTGTAGCATATGACCACAGTGCAGCTGCTTGTGCAGCAATATTGTCAGACCAGTAACACACAGCCCTCTGACACAGCCTGTGATACTGAAACCCCTCCCAGATACCAAGGCACCAAAACCACCAGTTTGCACCAGTTTTCTGCTGAAATCCTGCAAGAGTAGATATATGCTAGCTCAAAGGAGTACCAAACCAAACTCTCAGTGGGTCAGCAGCTAAGTGGAATAGAGGCCTGAGCCCAAAACATGCAATGTTTTAAACCAGACACTGCAGGAAAACAGAACGAAGTGGTGAAACAACACTTTTACCCCAGACCAGCACTGCCATGCTTGGTAAAACCTGCAAGAAAAGGGGATTAAAAACTACAAGACAGTAAAAAATTCCAGTGATGAGTGAGTGTTTACCAAAGGCTACATGCCAAATGGGTACATGAGGTGTCCCTTGCTCATCTGGGATGAGACAAATTAATTGACACCTGAACAGAAATGAAAGCAAATGAAATCCCTTAGAAAGGGATAAGCATTCCTAATTTTTTTTTTTAATATATATAACACTTTAGGTTTTTCTGTCACAGCAAAATAATCTCTCTTGTTTGTCTGGGGCTATTTTTAACACTGCTAATGAGTGACTAAAGTGGGGTGGAGTAGCTAAGCCAGCTTGCTGCTCCCAGCCACCCACAAGGTTTTTCTGACAATCAGAGGAGGACCTGGACCAGAGCCAGCTCATGTGAGGAGTCAGAGCAAAGTGCCTGCAAAGTGTCTTCGTCCTGGGACACACATGGTGGAAAAAAAATGCACCATGGTGGAAAAAATGCAGCTGAGTAAAAAAAGGCCTAGACTCCACACAGGGCAGGTATGTCCAGTGCTTGACATCAATCTCTGAGACTAATGCATCTCAGAGATGCATTAATCTCTGACCAGAGCTCATAAAGCATGTAGTTGGCATCTCATTTGTCCATCAGAAAAAGACAGGAGAAAAGCCATCTGTGCAAACAAGTTATTCCTGGACTAGAGGACATCCAATTAAAGGCAAGTAGTGATTTCTCACAGGGTCAGTAAATTAATAGAAAATCATAAAATCATTATGGTTGGAAAGACCTCCCAGATCATCAAATCCAACCAATAACCCAGCATCCCTGTGTTCACCATTAAACCACAGCCCCGAGAGCCCCATCCACACAGCTCTTGACCACTTACAGGGATGTAACACCTGGCCCCTGTCTGTCCTTCGGAATGGTCTTGGCAGAGGTCCATTGGCATTCAGGGGATTAGAAGCTCTTGAAAGGGGAACATCCAGCATCCCTTCTCCCATCACCTCCAGGACTGCTGCATTCAGAGGAGGGACCGAAAATAACTGGAAAGTACCAGATGGCAGCTGGTGGATGCAGCATCCCAGTTGCCAAGTCCTTGCCAGCAAGGAGAGTACACACTGAATGGGAGTGAAGACAGTCACTGGAGCACGACAGCAGCAGGGCAGCACAGGAACACAGCAACATCCTGGGCCTGAATGCAAAAAACACTCCACTCCAGATAAACAATATTCTAGAGAAGCCTATATGTGTATCTATATTGTTTTAATCTATACATGTTTAAAGAAAAGCCTACCTGATGTAGAAAACTGCTGTGAAATGTTCAAAACTCTCTTATGCTAAATCATTAAAGGCAAATTGCAGTGATGGGTTAATTATGTTTATTGCAGAAGAGCAGTGAGATGCCATAAACCCAGGCACACTCTGGTGCATGGTGCTGTGGTGGTATAAGTCAAAATGCCAGAGTAGCAGAGCCTCTGTGCCACAGCCCTCTATTCCATCCTCATTCCTCTAAAAGCCAGGGAAGAGAGCAAGCACCTGTGTGCCTGGTGTGGAGCCTGCACTGGCAAGGGGTCCAGACACCTTTGGGTTACTTGGACACTTGTTCCCTTTCCCCAGGTGTGCCAGGCAGCTGGACAATGGGACACAAACCTTGCAGCAATGGCTCACAGCATGACCTGTCAAGGCAGAGCCACTGATGCCTCATGTTCTTGCAATAAGGGACACCCATTTAAAAACAAATGCTTTTTTCCTCCCACACCGTCCAACCTCACTTGTCTGATTCACCAGAACCAAGGGCTTTATAAGCCATCTTGAATATTCCCAGCCTCCCAAGGGAAGCACTACATTTAAGAGCATTTTAATAGACTGTCCTTTCAGAGAAATTATATAAGCATTTTCCTTTGGAAGGGATGGAAGAGGGAGGGAAAAAAAAATCAATATTTTTAAGTAACAGCATTATAATTCACTAGAATTATAGCACATGCCAGTAAGACAGATGTACACAATACAGGCTGGAAATCTGTGCTTTGGCTCGTAGAGGAAGTCAAATTATATTACCATGTAGCCTTAAAAATCAGGTAATTAAGTGACTTGGGGTAACAAAACAAAACTACTTGGATAAGTATTTGTAAACTTAAAAGAGAAGAAAGGGATTTTTTTTTGTAGAAATATTAAAAAGAAGTGGGGTTTTTTTTTCAGTGCTTATCTATAGCGAGACAGGATATTTTTGTGTCTTTTATTAGTTTGGTTGAAACAATTCCCCTTGTGATCTCAGATTGATGTAACTGCTAGAGCAAACTTGTAAAATTAAAAAAAGAATTCCTTTAAAAAAATCTCAGTTTGTAAATAAATCCCATAAATACCTGATGTGGCTAAACTTGTATTATTTATAAAATTACACAAGTGTTATAACTGGAGCTGTGGCAGCAGAGATATCTGATGTAACAGTCATAAACATTTATACCAGCTCAGAATTTGTTCTATAAAAATCACAAGCTCTGCCATCTCAAAGGTCAAATTGCCTTCAGCAACTACATAGAGCTGTCAGAAAAAGCTAATCATGCTCTATTATATTAATGTATAACCAATGGACAAGGAAAAGATAAACCCACAGAGCTTATTTACAAAAAGAATCTCTTACACCTCCAGAGAGGCTGGGAAAATATAACACTCCTACCTGCAGACTTTTGCTGAATGGTGTTTTAATTGCACCTAATGAGAATCAAGATTTCCTCTCAAAGCTACTATGAATTCATTGCTTTCCAGAAGATGATGATACATTAGTGAGAGGACAAAATAGAGCCTTCAGGCATAAGTATATTACAGACCTTCTAAAAAGTATTCCTAGGAATTGCAAGTATGGTGATAAATTGCAGCACTTTCAAAACACAAATAATGTGCTTTGCTGGCCTGTGGTTGAAGTCTCTTGCCAGTGGCCTAAGACTGTTTTAAACAATATGGAGATATCAAATCAAGCTAAGAAGTTGCAGCATTGAATTTATGCTAACTGCATCCCTGCACCTATGGGTTATCAGCTGCATTGATAAGAATTGTACTTCTTATCAGGAGATGGTAAATTAATAAACACAGAAAGATTAAAAATGTAGGACTCCTTTCAAGAGGGCTACATGAAAAGCCTTAAATAGACAATCTGTGGCCACAACAAACATACTGCCCAGGTTAATACCACAAACATTAGAAATTATTTACTGTATAGAAAAGGATTGTTTTGTCATTCCCCAAACAGTATTTTTCCAGCTGAGAGAAAAAACACAGGATAGCTGCAGTTCCTTACTTCTTGATTCACAGTTGCAAATAATAAAAGTTCACAGAAATAACTCTCCCTTTCTGAAAAAAGTAGAAACATTCAGTTGCTAGAAGTACACATCTCGTCTTCTGTCCTGAATCTGAATACCTGAAAGACACAGCAGCATCAGGACAGTCAAGCAGCACAGTCCTTGCAATCTCTTAAGATGTTGTGCAAACAAAATTGCACCTTTGGGTTTGGCGCAAAAGAACCCTTACAAGAATAACAGAATGACCTGTTCAAAGTATCCCCAAAACATCGCACATCAAAGAATCAACAATGGGGCATGACCAGCACCAAGACACTAATAAAACTAAGGAAGCCTGAATGCTTTGGGAATAATTTCTTAGAACAACTCACCCAGCAGTATGGTGGGTTTGTTGGTGCAAACTGCAGCAGTGCTACCACATGTGAGTTGTTCTATCTTTCTGGCAGCCTGAAGGTTGCCAAAAAAATAATAAGCAAAAAAACTAAGGTGGATGGGGTAAAAAATCCCCATGTATCTCATTTTAATATAATGTAGTGGTTTTTTTCCTCTTTGTTAATGTAGTTATGGGAGGTGGTGGTTCTATCTGGGGGAAAAATGAGCTTTTGAAATACAAAAGCAAAGGAATATCTTTAATACTACATGCATAAGCAAGACTGCTGTCTGATTTGTTCTGAACCTGCTGGTTTCTTTACTCACCTGCAGTGGCATGGCTTACACTGGGATTTTCTGAGCCTTGGTAAGAGCTTGCTTTCCTCTCTTAAAAAAAAAAAAATACTGGGGATGAGCAGAGATTCAGCACAGAGCTAAAAGTAGACAGTAGTTACTAAAGAAACCTTGTGCTTTTGCAGCCCAGCCTATAGCACAGGTGCTGAGGAGCTCTGGGCTGTCTGGCACAGCAACATACACTTCCATAAATGTAAATATCAGCTGTTCTTAAACATGACAGAGAACAAGAAGTGTATTTAACACATAGAGCCAGCAAACAAGTACTCCTACAGTTGAACTAAATGTACACATCCTAGGGATTTGCCAAAGACTCCCTATGAACATGGATCAGCCATTTCTTATTTATCTATGTTGTGTTGTTTGATAATCACAAGGATGGTGTTACATGTGTGGTGCTTAGAGACTCTTGAATATTCAGAATGGCCTTGTACACATCCTGAAAGAAACAGCTTTAATTGGTAATGGCTGGAGAACACTGAACTGTTTAATTTCCTTTTCCATTTTTTCCTCACTCATTTTCTTTCTGAATTTTTGGGAAAAAAAGTCCACTGTTGTTAGCAGTGCTTCCCTCTTATCAACACAAGATTAATTTAATGAAATAGCTCTTTTTCTGAAGGAGTCAGCTCCTGGGGCTCCCAAGCCTTGATAGGCTCGCAATGCCCCCTTGGGGGAAGAGGGCACCTTACCTTGTTCTTAAATGAGATCCCAGTTCAGACAAGTGTCTTTAAAGAAATTAAACTCTCATTCACTACCTACATTCATTAGGGTGAGTGCCTATGCAACACATACAGAAAACCTCTGCTCATATACCCTGAGCAGAAAGTTTGCATTCCAACTGAAGATACAGACACTCTCCCTTTAACATGAACAGACAGGCATTAGACATTCTAGCAGTAATGAGTTAGCAAAACATGTACAGTCACAAAACACTCATAACAATATAGATCTGTTGTATCCTCAAAAGAAGAACTGTAGATAAACTCCTGCTTGTATCTGCAGGCAGTCTTTAGCCCACATTCTGCCAAATTCCTGCAGATGCAGTTTCGAAACTTGGTAACCAGAAGGTATTTCACAGCTGCTTATTTTTCAAAACCTAAGCCTCAGGATTGCTTCTTCACATGGCAAATGTTTTTTGTTCAGAAGCACCGGGAAGGACGCACTGTATTTTTCCAGCAGACTCCCTAAACAATTTCACAACCCTTTTGCTTGCAGACAAGTGTCAAGCTGCCTTACTGGGGAATGCCCAGGAACAGCAATGCAGACGTACCCCAACAGGCATCAACGCTTTGGCCAGGAAGCCTGACCCCAGAGACCTTCTCAAAGGCAGAATTACTTACAAGAGAACAATTTTATCCAGCAGACCTAGATGCTGTGGGGACATAAATGAACTTCAGGCATCTTTCTGCTGTGCACTGGTAGTACCTAGGATTGGGATTCCTAGTAATTGTGGATAAAAAGCAACAATCATCACTGTGTGAATGGCATTAGCTCTGGGAAATCTGCAGGGAGCAGACATAGCCTTTGGCAGGCAGGGCAGCAGCACCTCATGGCAGGGAGCTCTTAGCCAGGAGACAAGGCAAAGCTGGTCCACCAGCCCCTGTACCCTTCACCATTCCAGCTACAGACAGAGACTGAGAGGGAGAAAAACCCCTGGCCATGCTGGTAAGAGCTGCGGTTTCCCACCCTGTACTCAGAACATAATTAACAGCCTGCACAGTAAGAGAGGCTGCTCAGGGATCCTTCCTGGCCACCATGAGGGAGTATCTGGTATACACCACACCTAATACCTATAAGTATTAGAGATTAAGATAGAGCTATGAATAATGCTTATAGTCACTTAAAATGTCTCCCCAACGTAAGCTAGAAGATGAAATATTGTGTGAGTAGGCACAATTTTTTGCACATTTTTTGATTAACCCATACTATATGGCTAATTGATTCCAAGTACCACAGTATACACCAGGGTTATTTACTGTAAAATATTTCTGTGAGTTTGCCAGAAGTTGGATCCGGCTTGAAAAGCTTAGGAACAGACGGCATTATTCTGTCACTTTACATCAGATGTCATCAAAGAATAAAGTGATAGTATTTTCTTACCTCCCCCAGGAGCTGAACTTTGACTCATATTTTGTAACCTTGCAGGTCCAGTCATACAAGCAGAACTTGAGTGTTGCTTCATGGTGCATTCTTGCATAGATGTTAAGCATCTTTCCTGTTGCAGAAGGCCAAGAAGAGAACTGTATTTCCTGTCAGAGATCAGCTCATCGGCTGCATGCAGGTCAGGGAGGGTGTGAGGATACACCGGACCGGTGACACTGGGAGTCCCAGTTGGAGGGAAGGGCCATAAATCTGCAGGTTGAGCTGGACGACTCCGCAGAGATGATGGCTGGCACTGGCCTACCACACCAGCAGCAGAAAAATTCAGAGCAGAATTTGCCATGCTTGTTGAAGAAGACGATGGATACGGTTTGTAGCAATGCGAAGAGAAATTCCACTGATGGGGAGACATGCTGTCTACTTAAAAAGGAAAAAAAGCATCTGAAGTCTCATCAATTCTTACTTTTTCTTACTTTTTTCCTAAGGCAAATTCCAGTGGACTTCTAAGAGAATGCTACCAGATTGCATATTTATTTTTACAGAAATTCAAAATCACTTTAGTGCTGCTTATCTTAAAAATCAACCACAAACTCATAATAAAAGCAGATTAAACCACCACCATCAATCTTTCTACTAAGTATTTCTACTGTAGTATGTGTATTACACAACCACCAACTTATGCAGGTTTTTGACAGCTGCAGGCTTAGACAAATAAATTTTTGTGAAGATGACAACTTAAGTCATAATGCACTTATTGCATCCAGCAGTGACTGGGACACTTGGCTGGAAAATGACGATCTAGTCCTGCCAACAGGCCCATGAAAAGCTTAGGATTCACTCCAGCAATCACAGGGATTTACACAGGAATTCCCAGCCTAGGGCTTTACAAGTATGATTCTCTTTCTTTCTGTTTGCACACAATTTCAAATTTAAGATCAAGTGATCTTTAATTCCTTAGTAAAAGCCAGTCATCCCCATCCAACACCAGGCTCACATATGGAAAGGAGCTCACTGTTTTTCAGGACAACAGTCTCACCCTTGTGCTTTGTGCTCAGGTCTTGGGGGTTCTTGGCATTGCTGAGAGCTCTAGAAAAATGTTCATCTACCATGCTGTTAATGTCCCCTTGGAAATAGGTGAACACCACGCTCTGAGATCCCCATTCTGTTTTCACAGGCTCTTTGCTTTTACTCAGCTTTGGGGAAAGCTTCCTTGTTTCTTCCATTTTCAATGACCAACAGTCTCTGCAAAAAAAACCAAACCAAAACCCAAAAAACACAAACCAAAAAACCCAGACAGGTCAAAGAGACAATATTCAACTTCAAGTGCCTAGAGGATGGTGAGCCCAGCTTCCTCCCAAAAATGGTAGGGGCCAGAAGAACACTTGGTAGGAATGGATTCTCTGTTTTTCTGCTTTTTCCATGCACCTCTTCTTTACTGATTTCCCTATTAGATACTTCTAAAATGAAATACTTGGGTAGAATGGGCATATCTACTCACCAGCTTTCATTTCTCACCCTGACTTTTTAAGTCTGGGCTTAGGATGTATACTGTGCGAATGTGTCCTCTGGAAGAACTGAAACACTTAAAAATAATTCAGAAGTGGCACTATCCCTGAATGAAGTTCAGGGTAAAGTTATCAAAATGCTTTGTCCAATTTAGGTTTTTGTGTTCAAAAAACAATGACAGAGTGCAAAAAAACCCCAAAACAAGAGCAACAAAACCCCCAAATCCCACTACACTACATTAGAGCTGAAAATAATAATTTTTAGATAAGGTAAAGTCTGAAATACCTTAATGACTGTCAGCACAGATCTCCAAAACAAAAAGACTTCTAAGAGTAATTAGTTGCTTCACCTGTTGGAAAAAGACATTCAGAATAAATAATTGGAAATTCAAATCATGGCAAATTCAAGTAAAAACACACCACAAAACAACACCAAAAGAAATAACCTTTTCTTGTTTGAAACAACTTACCTAGGAACATGGTGGTTCTGCCAGCTGCTTAAAACTTTGGAGCAAGACTGCTAAAACACACACTGTGTGTTGACCAGAATTTACAGGTTTAAGGCAGGAACTCCACTAAAATAGTTTGCAGAAAGTTAACAGAAGACTATAAGTCTCCTTTTTGTTCTCTTTAAAAATCTCTGCTGCCAGGTATGGTAAGAGTAGGACAAGGAATGTCACTGCTTGCCTGGAGAAGCATCATTTTCATGCATTTGTACAGTTTCTGGCCACAAGGGAGCAACTTCCCAGCCAGAGCTCACAAGTCCTGCTCTAATCAAGATCATATTTAGCAAGACTCAGGCTACAAATACAGTGAAGTGCCTGCTGCTCCTGTTCAATTTTCCAGTCTCATTGTCAGCTCATGACACTGCATAGTATAATTGATTTACCTTGGGAGCAAAAGGAAGGCTGTTATTTTTTCAGAGATCAGGGCAACCTTTGGCCAATAGCCAGCTGTATCTCATAAAACCTCATGAATCATTAGATATGTGTTTCCATCCAACTGACTCTGCAACACACTCCACTGCTTAACCCAGTTCAACACATTTGTCTGATTTCTTTCCTAGTCATACATCCCGTAATCCTCAGAAGCTTCCCAATAAACAACACACTCATCTGTATCTCAAAGGATACCCTGAAGTGCCTGTGTAGTCTGCCTTCAAATGATTTCTCAGAATTTTCTTGCACATGAAAAAAACTGCTCAGGCTGCAAGACAAGTATTCAGAAAGTATTAGGAAACATGAAGATTAAGGTTGCCGAGCCATAATCTATCCCCATTCTAATGCTTATGCCTTCACCTAAAAACTTCTTGTCCATGTTTATTATTTCCTTCCATATTTAGTTTTGCTTGTTTACCTCCATCTCCCACCACTGTGCTCTGTTCAATTCTCCCTGACTCATGGTCACTTGCTCAGCCAGCCCTAATCTCCTGTCACCAACTGCTAACTCAGGAGCTCCTTAGTCCTGATTTTAGAATTTCGATTGCTTCGCCCCATCCTCCCAGATTCACCTAAACACAGCAGTGGAAGCAGGACTGCAAGGCCACACTCTGATTCAGAAGACAATCTTTCACAACTTTAAAACTGACCCAGCTTTCCCAGACATAGAAAACTTAAAGAAACATTTCCTCCCAATTTACAGGCACCTTTCCAAGGCACATGAGGGGAAGCAGGAACTAGCACAACCTAGCCACACAACTGGAAGGACTTTAAGCACAGGAAGAGACGCTGGTTTTTCCCAGTCTTGTTTTAGAAAGCATCCTGCAATTTGGGTTAAGGAACTTTACGATTGCTCAGCCAGGGGCCAACACTTGCCATTGAAAATTCCAGTCCAAGAAGTGAAATCTTGGCAAAGACATGAGCAACCAGATGACCTGAGAAAGGAGAAGTCATCTTGACAGCAAGAAGCAAAGCAGCTTTTCTTACTCTGAGCCAGCGCTACACATCAACATACAATTTAGAAAGCATTAGTGCTTGCCCAGAGTATCACTTTTCCCATTCTTCACTCAGTACAAGCCATTATGTCTTTGTACCACTTTATTAACATGCTTAACTAGCTCCTGACATTAATTCTGGGCTCCTTCAGCATCGTTTATTTGTGTGCAGCAGCTTGTGTGATTGTGACCAGTTTAAAATATATTATTTTTGCAGCATTTTAAGAAAAAAAGGTCTTTTATCTCTTTTTTTCTCCAGTGTTTCCCTTAAAAATCTCTTGCGCTTTCCAACAAGTAGGCAGAGGAAGGCTGGGAAGAACCTAGGTTAAATCTCAGTCCTCTCAGTGATCATATGGGCGTAAGGATTCCAGCATCCCAGGAGACAGGACCTGAATTTGCAGCACTATAGTCTTCTTTACCTGAACCTCCTATTATTCCATCACCCAGCACAAGGTCTGCAAAAGGCAGAAGTCCTTCCAGCTTGTGTCTGACACAAACCATTGTCAAAATAGAGTAGAAGTGGAGCTCAGGATGAAATGGACTCAGCTCATATTCTACTCTTAGAATGGGTTAATAATGGCAAAATAGCAAAAATATTTGTCCAAGTTATTTCTCCTTCAAGTGGACAAGGACACACAGTCAACACAGGCTTAAGAGTGGTGGCTTACCACAAGACCTAATACGTTAAAATATTTTTCACATTTCCCACACTTGCCAGCAGTATTAATTTACCAGCACTGGAGCATCTGACAAGGAACTCTTCATTCTTGATTTCATGTAGCTCAAACCAGTTTTAAAAACAAAAAAAAATCTCCCACTTCTCAAGCACTAAACCACAATTTAACAAACAGGCATTCCCTCTCATCAAGTTATTCCTCAAATAAGAGAACATTTGAGGAAGTCAGTGAATTTTCCTACCTTAACTCACTGTCAGTCAGATTTTCCAGATGTGGGACACTCATGTTGTGTCTAGCAGGCTGGGATCCTTCCTGGGCCCGGCCAGCTCTGTGTGCACTGCAGCGACTGCAGCAGAAGACAAGCCACGCTCATGAACTCCCCACACTTTCCAGCCTCCAGCTGCGTGGAACGAGGCGTTTCCTTCAGCCTATCTGCTAAGAATGCATGAAATGCACTCCAACGAGTCAACCAGGTTAGGAGGTTTCAGGAATGAGGAAAATAGGATTGTAAGTAGGTTTAGGTTTGTTTGGGTTTCTTTTTTTTTTTTTTTTTTATGACAACGTGTATACAATAAAGAAGATACTGTGGACTTTGGAAAAGTTTGGAGTAAGATGAAAAATAAGACATGGCAATGAACCAAACTTGCCCAGGATGATAAAGGACTTTTCCTATGTTACAGAATATTCACTCAAATTGGTAACAACAAACACCTATGAGAAAAAAACCTGTTTCCAATCCAGATAAACTGGACAATCAATTTTCTCACTTTTCTTTGCTGGATCTGTTTTAATAACTACAGGGAAGAAAAAAAAAAGAAATCATTCTTGTTCTGCAAGGGCTGTAGCAGGAAAGACTTTTTTTTTTTTTTTTTAATCAAGTGTACCAAAATCAGCAAATTGCAGCCATTCCAGAAATGGTGAAACAGGGTCAAACTTGCCAGTATCAGCTGGAAAAAACACACTGAGGAACCAGTCACCAAACTGGTGACATTATGTCTTTCACAGAGTGGCTTAGGAGTTTGTTTACTCACCCAGAAAGCTGGAGAGCACAATCCAATTCCCTCTGCCTAAATACGTATGAATCCGCCCTCTGCCCTTCCCAGAACAACTTAACTACCAGGCTGGGAGAGCTCCCGTGACGGTGCTTAGTCTTTTTTTGACACACTGTTTGTGTAAACACCTTTTCATTGTGAGACAGACTGGATTCCAGTCCAGCAGCAGGGCAAGTCTTCAACATCTCCACTGCTCTTTCTCTGACTCCCTTTTCTAAACTGTCTCATACAGCAGATTTCCTCTGCTAAAGCTTTTCAAGACCTTATTTGAGATCTTCCTCTCATGCTGACAGTTAAAGCTCTCCTCAGGTTAAGATGGCATCAGTTTAACTACAGGGTAAAATGGGATTTTAATCCCTATTCTTCAGTACAGAAATTGAATGACTGATTTCCAGTGCTTTTGAAGCAAAGTGTCAAAACTTTGAAGAAAAAAAATTTAAAAAACCTTTGAGAATAAAAATGAAAATTCTACTTGTCCTTATTAAAAACATCTTCACAATCTCAATTTTAACTACAGTGTCTGCAGTGATCCCTCCTGCTCCTTTTCTCTCCATGCAGGTCCATTAACACCCCAAGCCAGGAAGAAGGCTGAGACCAAATCCATAAATAGGGAACAAATACCATATTCCCACTTACAGTTCCAGCAACACGTCTGCTGGGTCCAGCTGGAAGCTCTGGCATGTTAACACGTGTTTTATAAACTGAAGCCCCAGTGTACCAAATGCTATTGTATCTTTTACTGAGGAAAAAGACAAATACGTTACCTTGAAACTAATCAGCAGAGACTTGTTCTATTCATGAGTTTGTTTATTAAAAAGGTAGTATAAAACACAACCCCTTTAAGAAACAAATCGAAGACAAACAAAGGGTATACTCAGATGCTGTCACAAGTCTAGACATTATTCAAATAGCATTTGCTTTGTTAATGTTGCTTTTCTAAAGGATAAATGAAAATTATTAATTTATTGAAAGAAAATCATCTATCAGAAGAAATTCCAAGTCTACTTACTGAAAAGTTTAATCTAATATAGTTTTCATACTTTTCATATTACAGAATGAGCAAAAAACCAGTTTTCTGCAAAAGATTTTATAATTCTGTAAATATTTTACAGAACTTTCAGAGTATTCTGACAGTAAGATGTCAAGCTATAATGAGCACTACAATATACACAAGTCAAATCAGCACAAATACACAACTCACAGAATTCATTTACCATACTGCAGTATGTTTTTCTCAAACGCAGAAATAAAAATAAGAATTTAAAATGCAACCAAAATCTATAGGAATGTATTTTTTAGGTTTTTTTTAGTCTAATTCGGTTTGATGTAGTTTCAAGAATTATGGGTATGAATATTGATGAAAGGCAAGTTTGGGTTTCTGTGAAGCATCCAACATCTTCAAGTCTTCTTAAGTGATTTAAGCTAATTATTTGTAACTGTTAATAGGTTAACCTTAACTGAATAACGTGTAGGACGTGTTTTAGCTAAAATGCACTGCATTTAATGTACTAAAGATTTTAAGTGAATTGCAACCCTTATACAAAACCTAAGCTGTACAAGGGACTGAAATTCAATTAAAAAAATTTAAAAAGCCAGCAGGAGAAACAGATAAACATTTTGATGCAAAATGAAACTAATTCTCTCTTTACATCAGTATACAAACATTTGAGAATCTGCAAAAAAAGAGAAAACCACCTAAAAAGCCTTTTATTTTGAGGCTTTTTGTCTCCAGGTGTCTACTTTGGCCATGCTCCTCCAGCACGTCATGTCTGGTGAATACCTGTAACTCCGTAAAAATTCATTTCCAGGAAACCACTGAACAGCATATGATTTTAAAGCCAACTACCAATTTATCCTGAAGCTAAGCAAATATTTTGGATGGTTCAGAGAGTGATTCTGCCAAATTATGCTGGAGGATCAGTTAATACTTTATTGTATTGTATTGAAGTGGCTTTACATCCATTTTATTACACTGAAAATTGGTATGAACATCTATTCCTCTAGTTCAAAACTGAGCAAAAATAATTATCCACAAAATGTTTCAGCCTGCTGCTAGTTACTGTTTTTATCATATACAGAGGAAAGGAGACAGATTCTCTTAAAATGAACCCTCACCAAAAGCACAGGCATGGAGGAACATGCAGTATACTTGAACATTGGAATGGGACCTAAAAAAAAAAACCTTAGAAACTGAGCAAAAACGTTGCTTTTTCACTTCTAATGAGCAAGGAAAGTAAATAGAAAACACTTTTAATTAAAGAAAAAATAAAGTGAGAATTCCTTTAGGTTTTTCATTTCTTACTAATTTATGTATGATGTTGACCACTAAGAAAAATACCTAAGTTTAAAAAGCAACTCTGCTTGTTCAGATTGGTTAAAATTTCTCATTAAACATTACTGCTCTATACTATAAGAATTTCATAATCATACTTCAAAATAGACATTTTAACTTCTGAGAAAATTCTTGATTTTTGTTCAGACTGATTTATACAAATTTCATAAATTCAAAATAATTTTATAAACCATTTCTAAAAGGAAAATATCTAAAGAATTTGGTTTTAATGAAAATCTGCTGAAAAGAGTCACAGCTGCATTAACCTCTCCTTGGACTATGAAATGCCTCAATAAATCAAAGAATAGTTTATAAAAATATTTTTTTTACATTTTACTGGGGAAAATGGAGGTAGACAAAAGGAAAACATAAGTTTGAGTATAATTCCACACTTGAGAACAACATATTTGCAAGGAAAAAGAGCTTTTATTACTTAAGAATCCTAGTTAATAGAAAAGCCAGTAAAGCATTTGGTCTCAGTCTTTGTTGCTGCTCTGCTTTAGTGTGAGGTCTAAAGGAGAAGGTGAAAGGACTAAGAGCACACTGAACTTCCACACCAAGCCAGTCAAATTTGCACATCAATTGGAGAGAGGAACATACAGCACATAGAGCAATTCCTGATTTTTCAGTCTTATTTCAAACACTAACCTTGTTCTCCATATCTGATATCATGATAAGACTTCATAAAAGTCATATTTCCACAAGTTTCCCTATATCAGTTGTAATTCCGCTGTAAAACAAGTGATTTAACTGTGTAGTATTACACAACTGGGCTTCCTTAAAAAAAAAAAAAAAAAAAAAAAAAAGCAAACAAAACACAAGAGTAAGAGATCTAAAGCCTGGAGTCTACAAGCTGGAAAGAAAAAAGGAGCACTGAAAGCAATATTCCCCACACTAAACTACACTCCTCATATGCAAACACTTCCAGCTCTCAAAGGTCTGTGGTGCTTCTCACCAATAAAAATAACTAAAGCAGAACCAACACAGCCCAGAACTGTGTCTGAAAACACCACTATGCGGAGCTGCTAACCAGGCAGTGATCCAGATTCCCTGAATTGTTCAAACACCTGCTTACTGAAACACACAATTCACACAATTCTTGGAAAGATGAGAAAATTGACTTTTTTTAGCTGGCAAGAGCTACATCTCTTCTTTTATCATGCAACTCAAAACGGGAAATTTGTCATATCAGCATACTAGGAGCCCCCAGACTTTTAACCCCTAAATTAAATTATGACAGCTATTTTTGTCACAAAAGAAATAACTTATAACCACAATGGCAAGTGTTAACTTAGATGCTCTTGTTGGCATAGTCACCCACACATATTGACTATATATTAAAAACTCAACAAAATAAACTTAGACAACCATACAGAATTCAGGAAAAAAAGTCTGTATGGTAATCACAGAGCACAAAGTTTGAAAATAACATTTTCAGAGTATTCCAATTACCTCATGATGGAAATACAGCATCTATAGTTCCCTGCAACCCAATAGGAATGAAAAAAATTAAAAGGACCCTCCCTGCAAATGTGTACTGGTAACCATCCATATAAACAGCATGCTATGAATTTTTAATTGTTTAGTGCCCAAATCCATGTTCTTCTATCCTTCCTTATCAAAACAGTGGAATTCTAAATTAAGAATGACTATGCCCAAAACAGCTCCCTTCAGTTATTTTTGAAAGCCTGCCACTTATTAAAATATCTTAAGTTAGAATATCTTCTAAGTCGTTGCTTTTGGAAATATTTTGAAGAGGACTAGCATTTGCTTTTTCTATATAAGAGCATTATTTGAAAGCATATTTTAAAGTATTCTAACTTTTGCAGAATAAACTGCAGTTTGAGCTGCCAAAAGCATTTAAATTTTATGAAATATGGAAGATCTACCCCACTGTGAAGAGCATACATAGCTAAATGAAAATGTTGAGGAGAACTCTCACTCATCATGCTAATAAAGTTAACAAAAAACCCTTACTCTAATATAAAAGCAAGAACTAATAAAGCCACCAAAAAATCAAAAGTCTATTTTGATACCTACTACATACAGACAATTAGAGTGTAAAACCAATGTTCTTATGGTCTATGGTACATGTGTTCATGCACTTCTAGTCTCCTTGAGACAATTTCAGCCTCTAACATCAACAGAAGATCTAAACAGGGCAAGGAAAACTTCATTTGCTGAATGCTGTGATTTAATAGCCTCTCTTCGCTCAGTTTGCCTTAGGGTTGTTATGGCAACACTGTCTGCCACTTTAAGCTTGTGACCTGATACCACTCATCTGCCACCTAATACATAGCAACACATCCAATGCATTCACCCTATCTGGAACATGGCACCTGCTCCATAAAATGATCCAACATACCAGGACACAAATGATTGAAATACTGAGTTCCAAGGGAACTTAACAGGAAAATTAACAGTACAATCCACAAATCTTGTAAAACCTTTGCATTACATAAGTTACGTATAGTTACATAAATTTAAGGGTTGGAACATATTTCACACTCACATCATGAAACACTAAGAAGCACAGTTAGAACAAAAGAAGCCTGATGAGCTTTACTGTGTTCTTGAAAACTTGAGTTACTTCACCTCAACAGCCCATTAATACAAACTTTTAGAACCCCATTAAATACTGTTTTTAATGAAAACTTCAAAGCACACAGTTGACGACATTCTAATACACCTATATAGGTAAGAATATTGCCTGCAGTCACCCTGAAGAAAGGGATACACTCAAACATCACCCTAAAAATCGTGCTTTCATAAAGCATTAGAGATGTTATGTATCAGCTTCACCATCACTGCCTGCAAGGCTGCTATCTGTGGATGGAGCTCCATCTTCATTAATACCCCCACCATTATTCTCCCTCTTATTAAGAGTTTCATCATTTGGATCCTCCTTAGGCGAGTCATCAACCACTGGAGGTTGTTTCCCTTCACGCTGTTTAACACTGCTTGATGCAGAATCTGAATCAGATGCAGTTTGCCGCTCCTTTGCATCAGGATCCCCTAAAAATGACTCCCACACCTTGAGCCTTTCTTCCCTTTCTCTCGCAGTCTCCTCCACCTGTTAAAGAAGTGTTTATACACATCATTAGAGTCATACTTGTCAAAATGAGTATTTACACAGATGAAATTAAACAAATATTTATATTAGAGAAATATTTTAAAGCTGACTGTGAACTAATGATCTGCATAAATCAGATAACCAGATATCATCAGATAACCAGCAGCTAATCCTCTAAGTTGACATTTTCAGTATGCAAACGGGTCATCTAATTTTTTGCCAAGTTGAATAATTGAGAATGATTTTTGGAGACGTTCTACAGCTTTTGAAGAGAGGCAAGGTAACGCAGGCATAGGCAGGGGAAGGGTATGGGGACAAGAATGCCAAGGACTCCTAGAATTCAAGGAGATTTACTGTTTGGAATACATATTGGATAAAATAGAACCACAAAAACTACCTGATAATCTGTTACACCATCCCATGTTTCAGCACTGAGCTGACGGCCACCAAACCACCTTCCATTTAGAGTCAGCTTGCACAAATCAGCTTCTGTTGCTTCTTTAAATGACACAGAAGCAACGCCATCAGGGTGCCTCTGTAAGGACAGGCAATTTGCACTTAATATTCTAACCAATGCATTCATTCCAATACCCTTTATATTGTCTTAGAAAATCAATCAGGATATAGCTCCATTCTGATCATAAATAATCATGTTTGAAAAGTTCAGTTTTCAAGTTTCCATATGTTGTTCTACTGGCACACAGAACACAATTTTTGAACACAGAAAACAAAAACTATTTCAGTTAGCTTAGCTACAAATAATGTATCCATACACTTTCAAACGTGTAACATATATCCAAGCTCCTGGAAAGAGCTAGTTGCCTTTACACAGGCTGAAGTATACAGGTGCTTAGACATTAAGTTTCAAAAGTTTAAAAGTACTGAAAGATTAAGTCAAGTTTCCATGAAGTAAACACACCCAAATGAATGCTCCACTCATATTTAGAGCAGCCTAAATGTTTTGCACCTTTGCATATTACATCAATTCTGCCAACACAACATATAAAAATACCTACATCAAATATGAGAACCTTCTTTACTTGACCAAACTTTTCACACTCTGTCCGCAGATCTTCTCTTATCTCATTTAGCACTAGAGGGTCCTCCTACAAAGCAATTACACAGCTTTAATTAAACACAAGCACTCACTTATCTCTATTTTAGCTCCATCAGCAGTGGTACATATCTGTCAATCTGTTAAAAGTCAATAAATTAAGTGCTGTTATGCTGCATTTTCAAAGCCACCTAGGAGTTGGCAGACAGTTCTCATTTGAATTTCATAAATACTACTTGTTAATAAAGCTATTTTGTTCTCATTTCTCCATTCTAACTACTATTGTTGTTTATTCCTCTTTCCATCCCAGTAAAGAGTATTGTCAGAGATATAGGTTTTCCAGACAGTGAAAAACCCCAACTTGAAAAACACATTCTTATCAACATTTTCTCCTTGCTTTTGGAGAGAGATGAATGAATTTAAAGCAGATGTGTGGCACAGGAGAACACCCTTCCCAAATAGCAATTCAATTTTGTTTAATTTTGTTTTCATCTGCTTAGAATTTTGCTACAACTTGTATGGCAGAAAATTGAGACATGTTAACTTCTAACAGCACAAGCTACAGAAGCGATCCGCATCTTCCTACCTCAAAGTCCTTGGGGTGAAACATGTTCCTGATAATAATGATGCGTTCATGCCGCATTCGAGCTGCCCCATCTTTCTTCTCTGGCCTCCAATCCAGCTGTCTAATGAAATGAAGCAACAGTAAGAAGATATTGTTGCGGCTCTCTTCAGTTTCTACAAGTATTTGTTGAAAAAAAAAATCATTAATTTTGCATTTCTTGCAATATATTAACATATATTTTGACACACAGAGTTAAGTTATTCTTCTAAAAAACACAGTAATTACCCAGGTTTACTACTGCTAGAAAGCATTTGAGGTTTTAAGGTACTTAAAGGCTCATAGAGGGAATATAAATAATTTTTCAAAGTAAAGTATTTTTTGAAACACTGAGAAAATATTCATGAAGTACTAATTCCTTCCTAATGTCAACTCAGATAAAGGAATCAGCTGTTTTCATGTGCAATTAAAATGTCAGTATTTTACCATTTTTTGCAAACTTATTCTGGACAAAAGGAGATCCACTATACCCCTAGGTAAAATTTAACTGCTTTTATTTAAAAGAACATGTAAGAACACATCAACTCTTATGCTGGTAACTCCCCATGTGTGGAGACACGAGGCTTGACTCCATGTTTCTCAGAAGGCTGGTTTATTATATTATGATATATATTATATTAAAATACTACATAAAAACTATACTAGAAGAACAGAGAGAAAAGATTGATCAGAAGGCTACAAAGAACAAGAATAGAATGCATAACAAAATCTTGTGACTCTCAGAGTCCGATGCAGCTGCACCTGTGATTGGCTCTTAATTAGAAACAACCAACATGCACCAATCACAGATGCACCTGTTGCATTCCACAGCAGCAGAGAGTTATTGTTTACATTTCTTTCCTGAGGCCCTCAGCTCCTCAGGAGTGGAAAAATCCTAGCAGAGGATTTTTCATAAAATATCATGGTGATACTCTTACACAGGTAAGACTACATGATGTATTTTGCTCCCCAGTGTAGAGCTACCAACATAAACTAATCACATAACCCAGCACATCTGTTCTAGGACTTTGCCTTCTCACAGCAAGTCTTACTTCTTGTAGAAATTTCCTATTACAAAAACCCCCACAGGTTTACTTACACTTTTAAATCTCAAGATCATACACTGGGGTGGGGAAATCTTAAGTTTCTTCTTGTACCTGCTACTTTAGCTGAAGAAAACTTGGATTTCCAATGAGAGTAGTTATACCACTAAATTAAACTCTTCAACTCAAAAGGAACACAGTCCTTTTATTCACACAAATTGCTGTCAAATGCAATTTCATAGTTTTCATACACCCGCCTACACACTGGAGACTTCTTACAGCAAGAACCATCAGTGTATTTTTGGGGAAGATACATTTCTGGCTTTAATTGATAAGATAACAAGTAGCCTTGCTCCCCTTAACTATGGGAAAACATTCCTGCATTACTATTTACAATGCTTAGTGAATGCTGCTTTCATTGAAACATCAAAAATATTCAAAGTTTTTTCTTCTTTAATCTGCATCTTCTTGGTTCCAAAAGCATCTTCTTGGTTCCAAAAGGAAGAACAATTTTTAGGAGACAAAATTAATCAAAGTACAACTCAAAACCCAGTATATTTTATAGCAGAGAGATGTCTGGGGGAATCTACAGAGATAATTTAGTATTTGCTCCTAACAGCAAGCATTTCTTGCCCTTTGCAACTACTGCAGTATGGCACTAAATATATGTGAGTAGCCAGAGTGTTAAGACCTTCCAACAGTAAGCCCAGATACTGTGACAGGACTTGCATGCTCTCATCCACTGAGGAGGAAGAGTCTTACTTCCCCCCAGAGTTTTACTATTTCCTTCTACATCTGAAGGCATCATTACTCCCTGTGTATCGATTTAATGTGTGAATCACAAAGAAGTTCATCATATAAACACTTAATTTAGGAGTTAGCCCCCTTCAAATGTGCAAGAGTTAAGCTACTGCACTGTCAGATAAGTCTGCAGACCTTAGCACTGTATTTGAAAGAAAGCACCGCTTTACTAATAGCACTTAGAATTCAAGCAATATTTTACTGAAATAAAAAATACAAACTTCTGCTGCTGCGACAACTTCTTCTTGTAGTCTTTACATTTCTTCTTCTTTTTGCTTGCATCATACTCCCCCTTCAGTTGGAACTTTGCAACTTCCACATGCAATTTATAGCCTCGGATTTCTGCTTCATCCAGAAGCCTCAAAGCAAGTTGAACTGATTCTCTCTATTTGAGAATAAAACACAGTACAAACTTTAAAGCACATGGCAAAAATCAAGTTGTATTCCAATAACATGTCATTAAGTATACTGTGCTAAGAATCAAGTCCCTGTCACTGAAAACCTTAATGCTGTCTTCTGACACACAGCTGGCACTGATTTCTTGATCAAAACCCAGTATTTCTTCACTTCTGTTGTAATTGATTAATACTTGCAAAAACAGCTGCATATATTTCATTCAAATATATCACAGACACTAATCTGCAATATCTAAGCAAGCTGATGAACTTACAAGCAAGAATAAAAAGGTTTCAGGGGACCGATCTTCTATAAAACCAGTATCACTTTTCCAAGAACAGCAGATGTTGAGACTCTTAAGTAATTTTTAATGTTTTCCTAAAAGTCCTTCAGAGTGAAGACAGTGTTTACGCTTGCGCACTCCACCGTCCTAACTACTACAATTACAAAAATAGCACAGACTACAAGCCATTTGATTTAGTACTGCCTGGTGCTTCTTGCAGAACTAAAGCCAGCTGCACTTGCAATCAACTTTCCAAATGATTCACAACTGCAACAAATAAGGAAATAGTACTGCAGCCTAAACTTTTATGGCTTAATAAAGAATGAAAGCACAGTTCTGAACCAAGACAGCTCTTAATTAAAAGCTGTAAATACAGGACTCCAGTATGTTTCTTCCTGGCTCATAATTTCTCTATTTTTGGTGACACAGTGGCGTATTTTCAAAGTAAAAGGTGAAAATCCTCCCATTTCAGCCCATCACTTCTAGCACCCAGACAGGAGCATGTAGACACACGTTCAGCAGATATTATGGCCATTTCCAGGCCAAGGGTGAGGTTTTATAAGAGGAAACAAATGATCTAAGTGGGCATTTCTGTGTAAATGATTAAAACAAACAGACACCTATATTCCAAATTGTGCTTTAGATTTTCAAGAATCTTCTGAACGTGATTCTGAAACAATGGCCATATAGTGCCTTCAGCGGGAGGGAAAACCGCATTTTAGCGTGTCACTGACCTTCAGATAACAACAGAGGCCATCTCCTTTAAGATTTCCTTCCTTATCTTTGTAGAGTTTGATCTTGTGTTCTTCTGTCTGAGGATCTCGCATAATGATGCCACATTTTGACATGACTTGTACAAATTCATCTTTTGTAATGTCTGGAGGTAAACCTGCAAAATAAATTCAAAGAGAAGGCTTAAGTATGGTCTATTTAAAAAAAAAAAAGCCTCATTAGAACAAATCTTCCCTTAGCGTTTATTTAAACTAAAGATATCTAAAAGGACAACAATTTACATACACTGCAAGAAAACACTGCCCTTGGGCCTTACCTTCTAAGCACTACCTCACACTAGTATTTTGAAAATCCTTGTACTTTATAATAGGTGTAATGCACTGAAAAATCTCAGTGCTCCCTAACATGCACACCTAGAGATTTATCATCACACATCATCAACACTGCAGCAGACAAAAAGGCCTCTGCAAATGTAACTCTCCTGCCCAAGCTTCAAATTCCACTGCACTTCTAGGTATCGGAGAAAAAAACCCCAAAACATAAGAACACAACCTATAAACAGACAACTGTTTTCTCCATTCACAAATTCAATAAAAAGAGTAGCTGATAATGTATAGAGATTTTAAGAACTGAACTCTCCTTGAGGAGAAGAAAAAAACCAAAATGGATGAGAAAATTGTGTGGATGTCCCATGCTAGTTTGGCCTGCATGAAGATTTTTGAATCTTTTTGAAAATGATTGTGAAAATGCAAATATGTGCACTCCTGCGACTGCTCACAACCACCAAGTGTACCCAAGTACAGGCATCTAAAGATAGCACTCCACCATCCAAAAGAGGTAGGAAAACACTGTAATAAATAAGTGAACAGATAATTTCATTTGAGCTTTCACGTTACTGTCTCACTGTGTTCCCAGCATTTTTTTACTGTTTCCTCCTTCTTACCTAATAATTATTTATTAGAGCAAATGAAAATTATAGATTAAGTGATGCATATAGTTGATCCACTGTCTCATCATAAACTTGTCATTATCCTATCCCTTAAAAACCTGCAGAAACTGCTTTTCTTAGAATAAATTAGTGACTTGGCTAACACAGCTCACAGAATACCCCATTTAACAGACAAAAGCATGGAATACGTCCATTCTACTTCCTTCCCACATCTGCAATTTAAAGGTCACAAGGACATTACTCAGTCAGGAATATAACATTAAGCAGCTTGCAAGTGACAGATTGAATAGATAATATTAGAGACATATATGAGTCTTTTACCATCTTTAGCTCAAAGTAGATAAATAAACACTATTACTTACCTGTCACATAAACATTTGTGTTCCTGTCTTCTTCAACATGAAACCACCCTAAATACAAGAGTTTAATTCAGTTATGGTAATACATTAAACATAGGACCATAAACGTTTATATTCCATCAGATTTATAGGAATTTTTGCTTGCTCACAGAAAAGTTCTGAACATGCCTTGCTGTTTCTCCTTTTGTATACAGATTCAGGAAGATACCTATAAAGCACCACACAATTATAGAACCATTCTGCAAATTGCCAGCACAACCTTATCTTTGCTGTACCAGATAACAATGATCAACTGCCAGTTTTCCCTCAGTACAACACAGGTCACAGCCTATACAGAGGGAAGTGCTTTGTCACTTACCTGGCTCTAGCTTCCTTTTTTCCAATTTTTGTTTTGGATCTGTTTGTTTTCGTCCTGTCTCAATTGCTGATGGCTGTGTTCCTGACTTCTCAGAACTTACTGGTTGCTTACTTTCAGTGGCTGTACCAGAAGCAGATGAAGCATCTGTCTCATCTGCATGGAAGCCATAGTTGGCATGATAGGTTGCCAGGAAATCTTCTGTTATCTGAAAATAAATTAGGAAAATTAATATAAAATTTCAAAGAAGTACAAATACACGTTTATATTTTAAAGTTAGTTAGGTGACGGTCATTTTCTTATCTGGCAACATAGAAAAGAACAATATTTTAAAACTTTTAAAATTATCTTTGCAAAGCCATACACACAACAAGAACCATCAGTTCAGGCATTACCTGAACTAGACCAAAACAAATTTCAAACATATGCATATGTAATTTTTACGCAAACATTTCACAAGTTCTGCCATTTTTCAAACAAAGCTTTCTGCTTTCCATGTGAGTTCAATCTGCCTGAAGGACAGAAACCAAGTGCTCCTGTACATGGTGAAGTGTTAAAGTGATACTGATGGTAAGCCAACAACCTATCCACAGATGATGAATGACATTTGCAGGCATCTGCCTTTTCATGGAATCATTTCCAGAGATGACATATTTTTGTGTTGACAGGCAGTAAATATTGCACTTAACCAGACATGTTAACACATTGCTTCTAGGGCAATAGGCTTTACATTATACCCTACAAATAGATAGAGAGAGACTATATTTGGATAAAATATAAGATTGGCCAATGCCTATGCTTTAGAGATCAAAATAAAAGAAAAAAAAAAAAAGACAAATTACACACAGTACATCCAGCCACTGGCAATCCCAGGCAAAGAGATATATCATAGCTCCTTCTGTTAGCATCCCCACATTATGAAGTAATTTCTGAAGTTGCACACTCAAATATTTTTTTGCAAAACTGAGCCTTAACCTTTGAAAAATCTTATCCAACTCTGACCTTCACTGCACTTGCTTCATTTGTATTGAAAAGTAAACAAAACTTCATGCCATTAAGCTATTTTAAGAGAGAAATTTCAAGTGTCAGTGATGAAAATGTAATCTCTTATCTTCCACAGTAATTTGAAGCTTGATGTTTGAACTCTAAAATTTCATTACGACAAATCAGAAACACAAAACTGACAGTAACAAGCTTGTCAGGAATAATGCAAGATGCTATGGAGTCCCATAACTTTAAAGGTTAACACAAAATTACTCTTAGGCTAAACAAGATTTGCCACACACCTCAATGAAGAATGTCAATGGCTGCTCTTACAGGTATGACGTAAAACAGCATAAAGACAAAGGAGAACCACATTTAGTGGAAAAAAAAGAAGACTCTGCTCTGATCAGGTTCATTATCTTTGACATTAGCCATCTTAGCAAATCCTTAGTGCCACAGTTTATGAGATCCAGAGAATTAAGAAGCTTCTGTACTTGATGGGGAACAGCATTATTAATTTTCATCAGAGAACCTACTCGTAAATTAGTGATTAAATCTGCAAAAGCATTACTTTTCAGCTTCTGGGGGAAATGCACTCTGTGTAAACCTCCATTTATTTTTAGCAAATTATCTACCACAGACTACAAAATTTTGACACTCCATAACAAAGATGTTTTCTGCATAAAACGCTATCATCCTACCATATAACCATTTCCACTACTTCACCTCAAAATGTCTTTTTACAAGCACAGAGGAGTTTATACACATAAAGGCTTTTATTGGAACTCCTGTCATACCTGACGGCACTAGAGACAAATAGTCACAGAACTACTTACTGGGCACCTCAATCCAGTTCTGATCACAGAGATCAGTCCTATCTACACACGCACACAGTCACGCAGTTTGGGGTGATTAAGCTCATAGAAAAAGAAACACAATACTGGAGGACGTGAGCGTGTAATTAACTGCTGGTGCCACTGAAATGGAAAGGAAGAGAACAACCAAATGAAGAACAGATATCCTGTGCTTGCAGATGACAGCCAACGTCTGTATTTTCACACCAAGTGATGCAAGCAGCAGATTAATTTCATGTGTTATTTTGTGCTATGTCTGTGAAGCACTAAAAAAGTTGGTATTCATCAATACAGTACCATTGAAATAAAAATAATTAAATAATAAACAACATTACGGTTACGTCTATTAAATATTTTACTGTCTCCAAATTTTTCTGGGGAATGCTTGTAGATAATATCATCACTATTTGCCCCGCTTTGAAATATGCATTAGTGGAAGTTCAGCAGACACTGTATTCCCAAAGCAGAGCAACAGTGCAATCCCAGTCCATATAACAATTACTTAGACCAGTCAGAATATTTTAAGCTTTTGTCAAGAAACAGAGATTAAAAATTTCATTACTGCCCAAGGAGAAAGAAGTACAGCTTCTACTTACAACAGTCTCCTCAATTTATCTGGATAAAAAAAATTCTGTTAGTAATCATCAGAAAAACTCTGTGGCATCCAGCTGGGTAAAGAATGCCAGTGCAGCACTGTGGGTCATGGATAGGTCACCAACTTCTATTATACATCATATTCACTAATGAACTTTTCTGCTCCTATTTAACCGGTCCAACCCTTAATGCTATCTCCTCTCCAAGACGGAACAGACAAGAAAAGCACTTAGGAAAGACAAATGCTACTGACAAGAGACATTTCAAAAGAGAGGTAAGAAGGGGAAGAAATGGGAGCAAAACAAGAAGAACCCTCTTACAAATTGCTGTACTTACTGGATATAGCACCACACAGGGAGCCAGGAATGCTCATTTCTCCACTGCTCCACTTTCTGAGTCTGTATTTTTCACATTTTTACCCCTCCATAAGCCATCTGCTCCTCAGACACCTTCCTAGGTTTACACACATTCAAACTTGGCACGACAGGCTTCACTCTCACTCAGATTCTCTGGATTGCAATGAACTCACAGTCACAAACTAGAACTGGCACATTACATCCATCAAGTAGACGCTATAAAATGTCTTAACATTAAGTACTTGCCCTCCTTCATTGCAATATATAAGAAAAACTACTATTTTGCTCGCAAATCAGTAGATTGGCTCAACATATTAAATTTATGTTCACTCGCCCCTTGAGGAGTGTTATTATAGCAAGATCATACTTCAAAGTTAAAACATTTAATAAATTATTAAAAAAACCTAAAAACTGTAACGTATTTCCATGCTGTGGAATGCCACTAAGACAAGCACACTTATTTTTCAAGTGCACTTCTAAGACTGATGGAGATGGAACAACACACCTCTTATTTGACATAATTTTCAAATAACAATGAAAGAGACATAATACTACTCTATTTTCATCTAGACTGCGCAATATACTAATTAATTTCTACAATACCCACAAAGAGATCGCCAAAGCTACTGTGACAGAGACCTAAGCACATCCCAGGCACCTCCGATCAACATCCACAAATATAACCGTGACTTCATCCCAGGCTCGAACAACTCTACAGATTCTCCGCCCAGAGGAACAGCCAACGCGCAGCTCCTCACGACAGCGCAGCCGGTCAAGGACGGAGAAGACACCGTGGTTTTGTCTGTAAAAAGGTGTTTCGGTGCTGCTGAGACTCGCAGCAGACACAACGTGGGTGAATGCGGACACCTCCGTACCGACGAGATCCGTCA
Source organism: Pyrgilauda ruficollis (assembly GCF_017590135.1). Lineage (NCBI taxonomy): Eukaryota > Metazoa > Chordata > Aves > Passeriformes > Passeridae > Pyrgilauda > Pyrgilauda ruficollis. The sequence continues at coordinate 1,234,622 of NW_024511766.1, forward strand.
TCAACCGCTCCTTCTTCTCCCCCTTCCTTGGGGCTACCCCGTACCTACCTTGGGGAACCAGGCCTTCTTCTCCAAGTCCCACTCGTAGGCAGCCCCGTCCGCCGGGTCCACGTAGGTAAAGGGGTCGGACTCGCCCTCGCCTTCGGCTGGCTTGGCCTCGTACTGCTGCTGGAGCTGCAGCTGCCGGTAGAACTCCTCGTTTCCATCCTCGCCACTCATCCTGCCCCGTTCACTGGCCCTCGGGCACAAGCGCTCCTTCCGCCGCCGTCGGAGGCACGCCGGCCCTGCCCCTCTCGGCGGCGGGAGCGCGCGCGGACAGCCCCGCACCTCACGCGGCCGCCGCAACCGTCCCAGGCCCCGGCGCGCGCACAATACCGGAAATACCCCCACCCACCGCCGTGCCTTCCGCCCATCCCGCCCCTTTACCCCGAGTTGAGGCCAATGAGACGAGCGGTATTGGGTCATGCAGGGTACGGCGGAGCCAATAGGGAGCGGGGGGGAAAGCTTTTCCTGGGGAGGGCGGGGCCGCGGGCGGGGCCGCGGGCGGGGCCGCGGGCGGGGCCGCGGGCGGGGCCGCGGGCGGGACATGATTTTCCGCCCCTGGGCGGGCTCTGAAGTCAGTGCGGCCGTCCGTCCGTCCGTCCGTCGTGGGCCCGGGGCGGTTGTCGCAGGGGCGGTTGCCCGTTTTTCTCTTGCCGGTTTTTTTTCCTTTCCCTTCACCCTCAGGCTGCGGCGCTGTTTCACCACAGGCAGGGGTTCTGCATGAGGACAGCTGCCCCTGGCGCACCAGATTGCTTTGAGCGAGAAGCTGTACCTTGATCGGCTTTGCATGGGGACTCCTGCAGCTTTACTTACAGGAGAAATAAAAGTTTAGGGCACAGAAAGTCCTCCCTGCTGCATGATTTTCCCTATTGCGCCTACGACAACACTGGACATTGAAGCTGCTTGCTGCCAGTGGTGCTGTGCAAGGCTGGCTGCCGTTCGGCACTGGAAGTGTACTCATGTCCTACTAGAGGCAAAGGTAGAACCAAAAATAGAAACAGGAGATTGAAATGGCACTCTAAATGTCAGTAAATCAAATTGCTTCTCTCTGCTCTCTTGGCTGAGGGTGTCCAGTTTTTGTGTTCCCTTAGGAAAGGGTTGGTACATCGTATTAGTGAGATGAAGCTTGACTTCAAAACACTCAATTTCCTTTGCGTTGATGAAGTCTACAATTACTACTCTGTCTGTGGATACTTAAATTTTATTTTAAATACAAATTTCTCCCAGTTCTTTTAAAAGCCCTTCATGTAGTGCCATCTATTGGTTTTTACGGTGTAGCGCAGACAGCATTACATGAAAACTGAATTTTAATTGCTATTGTATTTTAAAGTATTTCTATTTAGAGGATGAAGCAGCACACTCTTCCTGTTTTCTTTTGCAAACCTTAACCTAGAGTTCTAAAACCCCGTGTATCAGTGTACATATTATAAATTAAAACTGAGCTGAACAGCCACAGCAAAGTTGGCAGTGGCTGGTTGCCAGGGATAAAGCAATATTTCCACTCAGAAATAAAAATAATAAACAGAAGTTTTCTGGAAATCAGTATACCAGGAACAAATATACAGACTGGAATGACAATAAAATCAAAGACGTGATTGTGAAGCCATGCAGGGAGAGGTGAACATCAGCTCCCTGACTGGGCACCAGGCTGTCAGACAAAATTGCTCAGGATATAGAATTCTAGTAACCTTACCTGTTGCACAAAGAACATCCAGCCTAGTTAATGACATTTTTGATGCTTCAAGAATTTTCTCTAGGCAGGTCTATTACGGTAGTTGTCCAGAGATTGCTTTGTGATCCTTTATAAACTTACCACCTAAGGGACGTTTGTCTTCACTTTCAGTTACTGGATTTTGGAGTGGAGCATGTGAGGCTTGACATAAATTGTGCTTGCTTATAAAATTTGGAATTGGGTATATATTTGGAAATCAGATAATGATCGCCTTGAACTTGTAAGAGAAATACAATTTAAGTCTTAAACTGGTTGCTTTATTTTTGCAAAGTTTTTAATGTTTATTACCTGAGTGTTTGCAGTGAGGTCTGTACAGCTTGCTCTGCTGTGCAGATCTGTCTACAGCAAGGCACTGGGTTAGTCCTGGTGAGCAGGAAATCCAAATTTATTCTCAATCTAATGGGAGTGAGAGAGTGCTTCTGTGCAGCAGGGTTAATGCTCAATAAATCTGCTCTGCACAGTTTGATGTAGTTATGAGGACAAACTGCCTCGAGTTCCCTCACACTCCATTTGCATAAGAGAATGTGTGACAGCAGCTGCTGCAGCACAGCCTCCAATGGTGTCACTGCCGTCTGTTACCTCATCCTTGGAAAAGACATAGTGAACAGCCCAGGGAGATTACTCAGCTGGAAACTCATCATTTTGTGGGGTCAAGACAACTGTCTTCTCAATCTCACCCTTGAAATTACATAGATCGTGGCTGCACAAGCACTACTGCTGCAAGCTTCATCTTCTGAGGAGGGCACAAAGAGCTCAAGCGTTCCACATCTTGGATCAGTCCAATATGTCAAGAAATGATGTTTTAACTTCTGGCAAAATGTCTCAAAGTAAGTATCAAAATGAGGCATTAGCATGATGATTCTGTATCTGTGTCTGTGCGCTACAAGCCAATTTTGGCTCATCGGAGCTGATTGATGTTCTAAAGATACAACCTAAATGTTGTTCTAGAGGTACCACCTACTAAAAATACAGATAAATTGGTTTTCCTGAACTGTTTTTCTCCCTTTAATAGGGGAACCAGCAATTTGCTGGCTAATCCTTAATGAGGTAGACACTATTTTCCTGAGCTGCTTTGTTATGTTAAGTCAAGGCAGTAACTAATGACTAAGTACAGACAGGCTACTCCTCTTTGAGCTTTTCAGGGGTCTGGAGCCTGTAGCTGTTACACAGATTACTGAGAGTGATGAGGAGTCTTCATGGTAGGAAAAATTACAGAACCAGTACAGACGTACTAAAAATTTAATATTGTGTCCCATGCATGGAAATTCCACATCACAGTTCACCTTGCATTGAGGGAACCACCTGTGGCAGAGCAAACCACCAAATGCTGATTAAAGCCCATATTACATTTTTAAAGTAACACTGACTGAAATGTGTAAGTGCTGTAGCTGTGTGTACCTTTGGGTTATTCTTTAATTGTAATATTCTCAGCAGAAACACAGGCAGCCCATGTAAAATAAAACAATTTTTTATGGGAACAGGAGTAGGAGTTTTAAAATGGCTGTAATTGTGTAACTAACTTTTATACCCCAGTCACTCTCACTTCAGCAGTGTTTTGACATAGGTTTCTTAATTTTTGTGGATTATGGGGGGGATTAACTAACTACTGATATTGAAACTGTTGCTAATGTGCACATGAAATGTGTACATCTCATTCGCAAAGCAAACTAAAAAAAAAAGTATGTGCTAGAAGTTGTATTTACTTTCTCAGTATGATTCCATATGGACAGAACCTTTGAGGGAGTCAGCCTTTCAGTACTTTGTGCCCTTTTTTCTACCTATTCTTACACTGTGGACATAAATAGTGAACCCCTAATTATTCATCCCTTTTATTTGCTAGATAATACTCAGTATTTAAGTAAAGAGATTGTGTTCCCGTACACTCTTATAGAATTACACTTGTATTACTTAGGGATGAAAGAATCTGGTTTTGGAACACTGAGAAAAGATTGCAAAGGAAACAACCCTTTTCCCCTAAATCCAGTTATGGTAATGTGGAGGCCTTTTATGCATTATGATATTGTGGGGAGTAGATGTAATAAATAATATCAGATTGGTTAGATAAAAATATACATTGACCCATATATCACTCCAATACATCATGCCATGAATATTTGAATGTACATAATTATCAATGCATAAAGTACACAGAACAATTAAATTGTGGCTTGAAATATTGCCAGTCTTTAAACAGAACATGTGCAGAATGTAACAAAAACATCAGTTTCGTAACAAGACATATTCACAGTAGAAAGACAATTCAGTTAGAGGAGGAGTTACACAAGCAAAAAGTAGCTACATGCAAAGGAAGAAAAATGGTGAATTAGGAAACTGGGTTTTAAGGGTTAGCCAAAGATTTTGCAGTGGGAAATTTGGTCTCTGACACAGACAAATTGTGAAGTCCAGAAACACATAGATCTGTTTCCCAAAGGCATTACTAAGCTAAAATAAAAAATGCTGTAAGCAAGGGTATTATTGGTGGATATTTCTTTTGTTTCTAATTCCCTATAGTAAGAGCCAGGAAGATAAATGTAGGTTCATAAGTGTGTATGCTTATCTACTTATTTCAGTCTCACCCTCCAGCTCCATGAAGGAAAGAGAGAAGAAGAAAACAGCAGTGCAACCTGTTCATATTTGTACATGGCTCTCTTCCAGGCAATGTGTTACATTGAGACAAAGAGAAAAATAAAGTCTCTGGAGTCTGCTTTGCCATAAATTATATTTCTGTATTATTGGATTTCCATTTATTTCAGTGATCCTATCCTGGTGTGCAATTGGTACAATAAAGGGAGGAATCCATTTGAAAATTAGTGTTTGCAGCCTTGCAGCTTGTAACATGAGGACCATAGTAAAACAAGGCCAGGTCTGATGGGATTAAACTGGTCCGTCATTAACTGGTTTACGATGATGACAGAGGTTGTCATCATTGCAATGCCCCTGGGATTTATAGTTTGGCTTTATTTTTCTGATTAGAGCAGGCAACAGAGAGAGCCTATAAATACATTTTCTCATCTTATAATCGTCTTAGTTAATGATGCATAAGTGGATGGATTTCCAGCCATATGTTGCTAAGGGCCTCTGTGCAGTTGAAGGGGGATATACCTTCAAGGGTTAGTTAAAATTGAAGCTTCTGTGACTGACAGAATTATTTTAGTTCATATGCTGCAACTTCTGCTCTATATTTTAACACACAAATTCTTTCTTGGAATAGAAGTCCCTTAGTTTAAACAATGGAAAATCTATTGTGTTTTCTATCACCAGCTTCCACAGAACAAAATGTTGGTTCAGGGAACATAAAATTCATAAAAATAAGTGTCACTCAAATATTTTGTAACATGGGGTAGGAAGATTTGCCTCCTGTACTTCCAGATGGGAAAGCAGTCCCAGCCAGCAGTGCTGCTGAGCATGGACAGGCTGTTCTGATTTGCCTCTGCAAACCCAGTCATAAAATCAGTGGATTTGGGATTAGAAGGCCTATGGCATTGAGACAGCCTATCCTAATGTTAAAAAGGGATACAACTTGAAGAATAGAAAATTAGTATAGTAGAAAAAAATCCAGCTCTCCCAGTGTGCTCGAAGATGTGTAGGCCACTTAGATACAAGCACATACACTACAGCAGGAGTGGATCTATGCAGGTAAAGGGTCAGTCTGACTCTCCACACTGTACATTTTTCACTTCAAACTCAGTCTAGTCTGGTTTGGTGGATTGGACACACAGTTCCACCTTAGAGAAATCCAGGTTGTGCACTCAAGACTACTTTGGGATATAAAGTAAGGAAGGAGGGGATCAGAAGTGCACCGTAAATTCCAAATAGAACTCTTGATACAGATCCACCCCAATTTATTGATATTAAATCGCTGTAACAATAAAAAAGCCTTCACTATTGAGATATTTTACCCATATATCACAAAGAATTTTACAAGTGTGGTTAATGGTGATTATAAGTTTCTCAGAGAAATTATCACCTGCTTGTTCCCTTGACCTCCTTAGGAACATCCATCTCACTACAAAGCAGTCAGCTCTTACCCAGAATTTCTAAGTCACAGACAGAGCAACAACTACTGTGGATGTGGCTCATAATGCTTTTTCTTTTTTTATTTTACAGTCCTATAAACTTTAGCCTTCTTTCATTTTAGCGTTCTTTCTCAATGTGTTTACCCATTTTTAACATCCAGGACAAGAAAATAAATAAATCAAAAATGTGCCTGGTTGATCCTGTTATGACCAAGTGGCTTTGCTTGCTTGCTGCAGATGCAAGTAGTTGTCTGAGGGAGCTCTCAGTCATGATTCAAAGAGCAAGTCACCAAGAACAAAACTATCCTTACAGCCAATTCTCTGCTAAGTCCCCTCCTGCCCAGTCCAAGACTTCCAGCAAGGAATCTGTGTTCATGCCTGGGAACATGAGTAATCCCTTTGAGCTTATGCTGGAAAGGTCAGTTGTTGCAGCTTCTTCCCCCACACAATTTGATTTCTTTATTCTATATTTTGAAAAATGAGGAACTCCTGATGAACACACTTTCACAGACAGGGCAAGCCATGGCACCTTTTTCCAAGATACCAGTAGCAGTGACTTGATAGCAATGATGCAGTTTCTGTCCTTCTTCTTCCCACACGGATTAAACACTTTCCTCTTCTTTCGTGATGCTATAATCTGTTAGCAGTGTGACACTGATTTCTGAGCCATGCATGCTTCCTGTGACTGACAGGGCTCTGGTAGGAGAACTGCTCTGGGGAGCACTGGGAGACTTTGCACAGAATGCTGCCTTGCAGCATGAAACTTGCTTTTTAAAATGTTGCCGGAAACTTTTACTCAGCCAATAAAGAGCAAAAGGATTGACGCAGGAATTGCTGAAGGCCAAGGCACGGGAAAAAATAGTTGCTATCAGATGAAAGGCAGAAGCATTGACAGAAGTGTGGTAGGTGAAAGAGCGGTATAGGTACAGGATGTGGTTGGGCAGCCAGCAGAAGGCAAACAGAGCCACAAGCACCAGCACTGTCTTTGCAACTCTCTTGCGGGATTCAATCTACAAGAAAGAAATGCATAGCTGGTGTTAACAGCAATTAGTAAAATGTTTGTGTTGTTGGTGCTGATTTGCAAAGCAGGGTAAAAGTCTAAATGCTTGAGTAACCAAAAAAGCAAAAGGTAAAAATAAAAAGAGCAAACAAATAAAACCCCAAACCAGAAGACCTAAACCAGAAAATAAATCTATTTCATATTTTTTTAACATTAAAGCATTCCCAGTGAAGAGCACATTTCTTTTCCATTATACATCATATGACACTCTCATCTAGACAAGGACTTCAAAATACAGTAATTAATGTGTCAGCTGACATGGATGAGGTCCCAGTGTTTAAAATTCAATGTTTTAACTCTTGAGTTTACAGGGTCATGATAAAGCACAACACACCCGTCTCTCTTTAGCAAAGAGTGGACTCTCACAAATGATGAGTCATGAGCATGTGCCTAAGTGCACAGATTAGTTTGGATTCAAATTTGGTACGGGCTAAGTTTGTGGAGCTTTTTACTCCATTATGAGGTAAAATTTTGTACTTAAGAATTAGTATTTAATCAATACAATAGACTTTGGAAAATTGGAGAGTTTAGTGCTTGATCAGAGCTTACCTGCTTACGGGCATGAGAGTGTTCTTCTGCTGGCATGTTGGATGTACTTTTATATAAAGTTCTGGCGATAAGAAAGTAGTAGACAGAAATGACAGCTAAGGGCACAATATAGAACACTAAGAAGCAAACCAGAGAGTGAGCTTCCTGCAGGATCTTCTCAGATACAGGATAGGGGGCACACGCCTCAAAAGTTACATTTTTCTCAGGATTGCTGAAAGAATATAAATCTGAAAAAACAGCCTCTGGGATAGCAAATATCATGGAGACAATCCAAACACAGCCTGCTTTACAGCAGGTCTTCAGGAGTGCATCTGAAGTCTGCAGTTCCAAGGGTTTAACGATGGCTCTGTACCTAAAATGACCAACATCGCTGTCAGAATAAACACAGAAATAATGTGAGCACATACTGCAAAATTCTTAAGGCTAAACCCATTACTGTTCTTGCTAAACTAAAGGGTGCTGGAATTCTCTTGGAAGTGAAAGCAGACACTAGCTCTTTGGAATTAAAATCAAAATGTAAAAATTAATTTCAGGCATGTATTTTAATGGATTGACAGGCAGGAGTTGCCATTAAAAACTTCCTGTGTAAAGATGGCTTCTAAAGTTTGGATTGGGATCACTAAGGGCAATCATCACTCCTAATTTTATGACACTGCCTTGAAAGATAAATGAGGGAATTAGTATGCAACATTGATGACCGTATGAAGCAGGTTAACTATTTTATAAATAGATGAAACCAAGCATGTTTGCCCCTCCTTTCTTCTGTCTCCTTAAGACCCCTTCTGAGTGCAGTGATCTGACTCAAAATAATGCTCCAGGATTCATTCTTATTTATAAAGCAGGAGAGGGCACTGCTGTTGATTCATGCCTGTGATTTTGCAGCATATGGACTGAGTCAGGCACACAAGAAGAATCTGGATTAATCTCTAGATGTGTGATAATATGTGTGGAAGTGGGACGTGGAAAAAGACCAGTTTCCATGAAGGCGGATGAAGCACAGGAGGATCAGGGAGTCTTGATAATGCAGAAAGAAGCAACCCTTCCAGGGAAGCACAAGGCTGGCATGAAAAGAAAGGTGGTGAAAAAGGACCCAGAAGATAAGAAATCTTAGTTGTATCATTTTTCACAAGCTGAGGATCTGGTCTTTTTCTCCTCTAGGCAAATTTAAATAGAAAGCTGGGAGCTGGCTTGCTGTCTATCAAATACCATTTTTTATTGACTTTGAGCTCTTCTAGCATATTGGAACACAACAGTCTGGCATTAAGCCCATGACTGATCTGAGCTTGCTTTGTAAATTTACGATGTAGTTACTCTGTGAGAATGTAGAAGAGAGTATTTATATAACAGCTACCATGAATAATTAAATACAGAAGCAAGTGTCTAAACCATAGAATCAGAGAAGAGTGGGGGTTGGAAGAGATCTTTAAAGGTCATCTAGTCATGGTGAATTCTGAATTTACATCTTACACAACCAAGACCTTGGAGCTATAGGTATATAGCTATATAGGTAGTTCAATGTAAACATTAGTTTATCTTCAGCAGTAGTTAAAAAACCCTAAAATAAACCCAAACTAAAACAACAACAAAAAAGCCAAATGTTAGGTAGTATTAGGGAAAAAATGGAGAACAAAAAAGACAATTGTGCAATTACCTGTATCCCTGATTCATGCAACTTTTGATTATCATGTGTTGCTCTGTACACCTTAACTAAAAGAAACACAACCTAAGGATGGATTATATGAATAGACTGGAGGCATGAAGAAGGATCACTGTCTCTTCCTACACAAGCACCAGCACCATCAAATGAAGCAGTGCAGAAATAAAAGGAGTTACTTTGTACAGGTAGTGAAAGTCATTGCTGAGGAAGTTCAAGAAAAAGCTGAACAAGTATCCAAAAGAGAAATCCTTTGAGGTTATTAAATAGACAGAAACAACATCTGTTTAGTGTCATCTGAAGGCATAGGGTTAAAAATGTAGTTGGATAGAGGTTTTTATTCTTCCTATGTGTCTTTTCTTGTCCTTATACTACCACTGCTGGAGGCTAGTATTGGTCTACATGGATCCTTGATTTGACCCTATGTGGTCATTCCTGTGCTGGCTGATTATTTTGGCGTACAGCAACAGTACCACTGGTAAAATTCTGAACACATGAACAATTTGCTATTACATACAATCCACAATTGCTGGCAGACAAGATGATCTTTTTTCTCTCTCAATACTAAATTTAATTTTTTGTTTTTCTACTCCTCAGTGGTCCTGCTCCTGCTGATTGAACTGAAATCTCCTCTCAGTTTTGTTCATTCGAGAAAGAAGTACACAGAAGACAGATTCAGCACTTCCTGACAGCAGTCAGAATACTGATCCCTCCTAGCAATGCTGTCATTACAACCTGAGTTTAATTTCACGACCTCTGGGCTAAAATGTTTCTGTAAAAGACAGAAGAACTACAAGACAAAAAAATTTTTATATATATGCACTTCTCAAGGTGAAAATTACATTAGCCATCAAATCATGAGAGTCATTCCTTTGTCCCCCAGTCTGTTCTGTTTTCTTTTGGCTTTTTATCCCATGTCAGTCTTTTATGTTCTAGGATTTTAAAGCATCCCTGAGTGCATAGGTTATAGAATTTCCACTCATAATCAGTTTTATTTTTCATCTTCCTCGACTACTTCACTGTACCACTAGATAGCACCAATATACTGTCTTTTTCCCAACTTAAGCCATTTCCTTTTTCTGTGCAATTGAGAAAAACCCTTGTAATGTACCTCAAAGTAATAAAAGGTCAGAAGAATTAAAGAGTTTTCCTCACCTCACTCCCTTAAAATAAGTACTACATTTTTACTAACATGCATTTTTAAATTACATGGGAGGCTGGTAGTTTGGTATTTTTAGTCTATTACAATGTGCTGCTTAAGACTGTGCAAAATGATAATATCTACTATGTTATTAATTTCTAATTTCAAACCTGCAGCATCTCCTGGCAAATCAGTTGCACAGACCCACCTGTCAGCACTGAGAACAGTCAGGGTAAACACTGATACTCCAACTGATGTTAACTGGATAAAAGACAGCAACTTGCACCCAATTCTTCCGAAGAGCCAAGTATCCACAATGTAACGTGTTGCATCTATAGGCACACATGTTAACAAAAGCAGCAGGTCTCCAAATGCCAGGCTGGTGATGAAGATGTTGGGAACCGTCTGCATTGATTTAATCTTGAAAAAAACTTTGATGAGTATTGCATTTCCAAGGAGACCCACTGAAATGATCACAGCATATGTAACATAAATTGTGCACAATATTTCTAATCCTGGAAAGGAGTCTTCGGTCCATTTTTCCTTTGTGGTTTCATTATCAGAGCTTGATTTCAGTTCTGTACTATCCACAGATGCACACAAAGTCTGATTAGCTGATTGTAAGTATAATTGAGACATTTCTTTAACCGTTTCTTCTCCCCAGGCTGGACTTGAATTGATAAAAAAAATGTTTAATATTTAGCTTGCAGCATGTCAGCAGGGTCAATGGAAAGGTACAGGTTTGTGTCTGAAACTCAGATTCCTGTTGCACATTAACTACTTTCACCCTCTTCTGGATCTCAAAACATGCCTAGGAGAAATGCACATAGATCTTGTTCTGAACTGGAGAGGAGGAGAATTTTTTTATTGGCTTTTCAGCTAGTGGAACAGAGAGGGAGGAGGAAAAGAGAAACGGAGTTCCTTTAAATACATTAGCTGAAATGAGGTGAGATTTTTACTGGAGATGTCTGGCAAGTAAATATCATATTGTATCAAAACTGTAACATTAGGGTTTGTATGTTACATAGCAGACCTTTATTACTGTTGTTCAAAATTTTCTAAAATGAGAATATAATGAAAACCTGAAATAGTTTTCTCAATAGTATGGGTCAGCAGAGAATATACTAAATTAACACAAAATTCTTCAGTACACATTAATGGCAGATAAAATATGTTCAGAATATAGTTAGTATTTTCTGACAAAGCTATAGAAACAGACTGTGCTCTTGTTGCAGCGTGGCAGGGTGGTAGAAATGCTGCAACCTCCTTTGAAATATCTCTTTCATAAGCCGCTCAAAGTAAGGCCACAAGAGCAGCCATTTCAAGTCCATGCACAGACACATGCCACAGACAGCCCAGCGAAGGAAACGCAGGAAGGGTCTTTTCATTATATATTCCAGTGAGGGGTTTATTGCATCCACCATGCCAAAGGCACAAAGAGACAAAAGACAAAACCATGTGGTCTGCAGGACTTCAGTGTGGGGTCAGTGACCGATGACCTGAGGGCACAGAGGTGGGGAAAGGGCAGGGCCAAGGGCAGCAACCTGTAGGGGGATGAGGATGAATAATTGGGGTGGGCGGTGTCCACTGGCCAGTGGGGGAGGCAATCTCATGTAGACTGACTGTAGTGCTGCAGGGCATCAGGGGTTGTCTTCTCTATCAGCCTAGGTGGGGAAAACTCTATGATATAGTCTTCCCTGAGGTGGAGGAGTAAAAGGATTCCACATGCTCTGATTAGCCTTTCTATCACAGAAATGCAGTGACCTTCCAATAGGCAATATAAAACCAAAATTTATGGGCACAGTCTTGGTAACACTTGGGTTTTTTTCCTTGAAACAGTCCCACTGTTTCAATTTATGCCAAAGTATGAAGAAGTTTATAGGTAGTTGCTGGATAGATGCCTGTTATCTTGCAATAACCCATGTACGTATTGGCTTTGAATGGTGCAAATGATGAGTCAAATCTTCTGAGAGAAGTTTCCTGATTTCCTGATGCTTTCTCAAGCAGACATGTTAGTAGTAGTATGGGTTTTCTTATCTTTAGATAAGTCAGCAGTCAAATCTCGAATAATCTCATTATGCGCTCAAATCATCTTACTTTGATGAACTCCTGATTAACTTTTCTGTAAACTAAGATACAAGAAATGTGGTGCATTGAACTAAATCTCCTAAAATTAAGAAAGCCAAGATCTAATTTCTAAATAGTGGGAGTGAAAAAGGGATCAAAGGCCTGAAGCTTTATGACTTGAAAATTAAGATCAGTCACTGGAGTATTTTTCCTTCGGATTGTTCCTGAGCTGTGACATTGGAGTGGCGAAGGTACCCTGCTCAAATCACAAAAGCAACCTTATAGCTGAGTCCCTTTAGCTGCACGTATGCAGACACACAAATCAAGCTTGTTTCATTTACTCAAAAAAAATTCTCTAAGTACTATGCATGAAAAGCCTTATTTTTCCTCCCCCACTCCCAATCCTTTCAAATATAACCATGCCATACATATCAGGTGGTGAAAGACCGGGTGGAAGAATGTACATCAAATGGAAGATCTGTGCTGTGGCATGGTGGGAGAAGGAGTCACTGATAGAGTATTCATGGGTTAAAAATTCCAATTATGCTTTTCGAAAGTGCTTTCAGAAGAGAAGCTCTTGTCATCATCAACCAGAATATGTCCTTTCACGTAGGCGCAGTATGTAGGTTGCTCACAGATTAAGGTACCTTTGAGGATCCTGATTATGTTGTCCACCCACACTGGCATAGTACCATGCATTATATTTAATAGAGAGTTCAGTAACTGTAGCAGATTGTGACAGCTTAATGTCAGATACTTACATGAAATGTTTCATTTTCCTGTATGGGAGATGCAGGGTGTCACCAAACATTGGGAACTAATTGTACTCCACCAAGTGTTGAGTACTCAAGGGTGGCATCTGAATGACGCATCAGGTGTTTAGCTGAAACTGGAATTGATCTGAAAGAAGGTCATTGCTTGTCTTGAATTGCAATAGAGGTTGGATGATGCACCAATGCTCCACCAGCAGCAGAGATCCCAACCAACTCTTACAGTCCCTGAGCTTCCAGAGCTGTCCAAGAGATTCGGGCTGGCAACATGGACTCTGAGGTTTGGTAGCTCTGTCACTTGAGCATTTTGTATGCTGGGATGAAGGACCTGAGCTGAGATCCCTCTGTGCAACTCATAATCCACAAGACTGGATTCTTGAGCTGTGAGTTGCTCCCAGCGGTTGGTATGGGGGATAATTCAGGTATGACGGGAAAACAGACAGACCTCCCAACCCATATTAAAGCCTCTTGAGGACATCAACATGTGCCACAGATGCAAGCAGCTCCAGAAAGTGGCAAAAGCTTAAAATTCTCTTTATTCCTGGTACTTCATGTGCTGTCCATCCCAAACTGGACCAGAGTTTGTGTATCTAGAGCCGAATGCCCATTCTGATGTTTGATGCTTCAGAACCCCCCACTATCTGGAAACACAAGACTCATTTTTCCCTGCCCTCTCTCTCTCTCTATCTGGGCACAGTCACATGTCTAACCCTGCTCAAAGCAGCATGAAATTCTACTTGATTTTCTCTTTCCACTGAAAGACTACTTTCCCCCCATCTTTCTGCCTACCTGGGGTAATGTGGCAGCAGGAAGTTTCATCATTTCTCACAATTCTTTCCTCAATCCTTATAGTGCTGGAGGTTTTAGGTAGTTGCCCAGCTTCCTTCTTTATGGAGCCTAAAATACTGTCTTAGTGGATCAATAGGAGGTGCAAACCACTATTTTCAAAAAGGACACAAAATAACAATGTCTAGACCCAATAATATCTGAAGGACAGACAGCAAACCACATCTGCAATTTGTTTACAATAGCAGAATTTCAGCTATTTCTTATAGCTTTCTGTTGTTCAAGTCTAGCTCTAAAGGAAGAGAATCATACTGTTATTCCAAACTGTAAAGTACTCGAAGACATTATTTTGGAGTTTTGCCTCCTGGCCTAAAAAGCAATTTAAGTAATTCTGTCTAGTTTTTCAGGTTCCAGCTTCACAGAAAGTAAATGCTCCTTTTGAACTCCATGCTGCAAAAAAATACAAATAAAATACTCAAGAGTATATAATTTAGCTGTATTTTTAATGTAAATTTTCTGCTTTAATGCAGTGTGACTATTGATTTAAATCATTGCTATGTGATGCATAGTGTCACACACTCATAAAAATCTTTCAAAACCATTTGCTCTGCACCAAGCCAAAATATGACGAAAACAGCCAAAATCTTAATTTACTCATTAAAGAAAATTATTTTCCAAAATAGTAATTTTTTTGTTGCTTATTTTTGGTATTTCAAGGAGCATTGGTCATGCTGCATTGATCGTTATTTATAAAAATATGCCAGAATGCTTTGCAGCTAAAGTGCTAGGAGGACAAAACTGATACATACTAAACTGCAGCTACATTAACCAGCCTGGTTAAGATAATTTTATTAAAGTTAAGGTAATTGTAACTCACTTTTTTTCAGTTGTTATTTGTATCATTTCTGAATAGAGCTATTTAATAGTCTTAATTCTTCTTTGCCGTCTCAAACTCATTTTAAACCCTTTGATTGTCTCTCCTAGCAGTTTCACCATCTGTTTATTGCTGGCTGATGCATCCTTATGTCTCTCCACTGAGTGAACTGACTTTTATGTTTGTTGAGTGTTAAACAGCAGAGTGATTCTGAACAGCTTGCCTATCCTAGTTCTGATTTGGGTAGACTCTGTTGTGTCATCTTTTAAAAAAGGCTTTTCTTAGGTTAGGATCTCTCCTACAGGTGAGCCTGGTTGCTGTCCATGTGCCCAAACTCTTTAGTGCAAAGCTAGACTTCCTGCTGGGACACCACAGGCACATTCCTCCTACTCCTCCCATGATGGAGAAAACTCATTTAAATCTAGCAGTCTGAC
This sequence comes from Pyrgilauda ruficollis, assembly GCF_017590135.1. NCBI lineage: Eukaryota > Metazoa > Chordata > Aves > Passeriformes > Passeridae > Pyrgilauda > Pyrgilauda ruficollis. The sequence goes on from NW_024511766.1 coordinate 1,249,747, forward strand.
ATGATCAATGTAAATCGGTCTCTTTTAGCAAATCCCAGTAGCCTTCCTTTTAGGTCATGTTTTTCTGGCATGATGGAAAGCTATTTTCTCCTTCATCAAAAAGTCCTGACCTGGAGTCCTTTAACAACTCCAACTTGTAACACAGACTTTTCATTTGTAACTAAGATTTCTGAAATGTATTTTTCTTCCTAGTGTTTTCTGAGCTGGCTTTGCCACATTTGTTTTGGGAAGAGGAGTCCCTGCTCTAGACACAACCTTCTCAGGGATGGGTGTGTGTAATTGCCTTGTTTCTGACTTACATCAGTCAAAATGTGCTACAGCTTTAGTGTCTTTTCCTTAAACTGAAATTGCCAATGGCGTGACACGTAACGGCAAGATGAGGGAACAAAAAGCCATTTTATAGCTGTGTGATTGTTCCCAATCCAGTTTCTAGTTTCAGGCAGGCAAGTATTAAGTGGAAAAGCCTGAATGCATGCTGGAGTGAGCATCCATGTCGGAGTGAGCAGTCCATGTTCAGAGCAGATTACTGAAACATTCAGGGCTGTGTTCTGTTCTGCTCTGTCCTTCTGGGAGGGTGGGAATACGTCATTTCCATGTACCGCATCGAATGCCTTGCAAAACATAGAGAACATCACCTCCCTGTCTTGCCAGGCATCTTTTTCAGAGCGAGGAGTCTCAGGCAAAGAGGAGGAATGTTGCAGAGGGCACTGCCCACGCTGGATTTCTTCACTTGTGATGACAAGAGCTAGATTTCAGTGTCTGTCAATCTGATGGTTTTCACCACTAAGTGGGAACACCTCCTCTATCCTGTATTGATTTTTTTTACCATTGCCCAGTCTCCTGAGCAGCTGGAGACAAAGCAACTTTGAGCTATGAAAATGGAAAATGTTTTTAGTACACTTCAAAGACAATTTCCTCATCTGTGTCACATTCATAACAGAGCATAACCATTTATTGTAAAAGACGACCTATTTAGGAGAAAAAAACTTTGGTTTATTTCTGGGTTTATCTGTGTGGAGCTGATTTTACAGCAAGGGCAAAGGGAGCTGTGCAGGTACTGAGACTCAGAGCATCAAATCTTGCAGCAATGTTTAATTGGAACAGTGTCCCTGTCTTTTGAAACTAAGATGAGATATCCAGTTAAACTTTCAAATATCACAAGACTTATCAGCATGCCTAGGAGCAAAAATAACACCATCCCAGCCCTCACTGTTACAAAAGTGAGATGGAAGGTCAGTTCGGAGGAGCTGTCCAAAGGAGCATTTGGTGATGCAGCAACAAGATGGGGTAACTTTTTGGTTAAAATACTAGAAAAGAGTTTCAGATCTTGTTACAATGCCCAAATCCAGATGGTTCAGTGGAGTAATTGTGATGCAATTTGCCTGCAACAGTATCTCAAATGCTGTCATTAATCTATGGCTCCACATGACTTTTATCCTGTTTTTCCATTCTTGCATCCCTTCCAGACCCTTTCTCCAGGACTTTCCTCATGCCAGTTTCAGTACGGGAAAGGCCAGTGAAATACCGGTGTCATTTCTTAGAAAGGAGAGAAAAATAAACACTGGAATGAAACCCTTGCGCTTCTCTACCATGGAGAGTTTCAAGGGTGCCCAGAAGAATTATCCTTGCTATATGACTTCATTTCCTAGTTACAGGAGCAATCAGGCAATGAAGTCATATAGCAAGGATAATTCTTCTGGGCACCCTTGAAACTCTCTATGATACATTTAATTTGGAACCATTAAAGTGCCATGACATGCTAAATACTTTCTGATACCTAAAAGTACAGAGAATTGTGCATTAAGGCTCAACAGTCATATTATGCAATAGGCAATTATCTTCCCAGTATTTTGATTTTTAATCTCAAATCATTTCCCATAATGACGTTTCTTTCGTTGTACCAGTAATAACTGTCTGCTGAATGCAGAAAGAATCATACATCTTGGGTGTACTGCTACCAATACTGCAGATTCACACAGGCAGGAGAAAGCTTAAACAAGCTGTACTGACCTTTAGCTGTCATCTTATGTAAGATTTATCTATCCCAGGGCTACCAAACCACTGTATATATACTGAAATAGAAGACAGCTTCAGCTACTTGTCCATGAAGAGACTTAAAAAGTCTCCAGGAACCCATGAATGAGCTGCCTACATCTTAGATCTGCACTCCCTGACTTAGCTAGGATGAAGAATAGTGGAGTTTTGTGCCAGTCCAAATAATAAGGCAGGAGTGGGGAGATTTTTGTTCTATTTGCCACAACTGCTGTTGTGATTTTACTGTCATTTATTTCTTTTGTATCATCTAACCTATTGTTAACAACCCACTGAGATCTGACTTTAAATTATTCAAATAAATATACCTTCTGAAATTCTTTCATTGCTTTAAAATAGAGCATGCATTTCCTAGTGTTTGTATCACTAAAAATAAACAAACCGGGAGTAAATTGAGAACAACTTAGAAGTCAAGTCGCTTTTACATTGAGTCATAGAATCATGGACTGGTTTGGCCTGAAAAGGACCTTAAGATTATCTCGTTCCAGCCTCTTGCCCTGTGCAGAAGTCAAACTGATAGAATCCAAATGGGGAGGAGGGGGATATACTTGGTCACACACCGGTCACAGCTTCAGCCAGAGCTGCAGAAGCTGCTCCCATCATTTAAAATTATCAGGATGTGAAAGACAAATTTCTTAGAAATTTTATTAGATTTGTTTCTGTGTGTGTCCTCTCCCTGTTAAAATCATCAATGACCAATTCTGTGACAGAATGTCAGCGCAGATATGCTGGAGAAGAGCAAATGCAACAGTGCTGCTGTGGAAGATATTATTTGAGCCCAGGGAAAATTATACATTTTCATTCCAGCTGACAACCTACACAATGCCATGCTTGAAACATTAGGCATGTGATGGAGAGTGGAAGTGAGCTAACCGCCTTCCCACAACAAATAGTGCTTTGCATTTTATGTAAGCAACTTGACAGGTTTTAAAAAATTGACTTTCAGATTTTGCTTAAAAAAAAAAAAAAATCAGTAGGAAGAATGGGCACCTTCACTCTGTGCAGCTTGCCCTCCTCCCACTGGTACACCTCCAAAGTGTGAAGCATGCTGATGGATCTGCCCAAGAAATGGCATTTCCAGACTTTTCTCGGCAGCCTGAGAAGTCTTCTGTATTCCAGCACTTTTCTTGCTGCTTTTCCAGCTTTTACCTGAATCTTTTCTGCTCCTAACCCTTTACAAGGGCATGTAGCAAAAACTTTAGAAAATCAAGGTACATTTCAACTTTTATCAGGAATGTAGAAAAAAAAATTACAGCATGCACGAGACAAGCCAGTCTTATGTTGCTCTCATGGTTTGCCCTCTTCCACTGTTTTTTTATTTTAAATTAGAGTCATAGAAAATACATTTTGGAGGACTTGCTCAAAGGCAAAATCAATCTATACCAATTCTAGCAGGTATTTATTTTATCACCCTGAGTGTTTTTTAAGACCTGCATTGGTGGCAATTTCATGTGCTCTCTAGACCTCTTAGTCCTTAAAAATAGAAATTGTTACCTAACGTCTATTTGAAATGTAAGCCTAGTATTTTCTGTCCTCTGAAGTGAATGTAGTAAGAATTGCTGCATGGAGAAAGTGTAGGTCAAAGCAGGTTGATGGAGACATATCAGACTGTCCACCCACTTGGTCTTATTGATGTAGTGGAGACAAACTGATCTCAAAGGGACTTGCGGGAGGACTAAACTTCCAGTTCCCCCAAAGAACTACATAGCCTCCTTCCTTAGTCTCTCAGGATCCCCATGGGGTGTGCAGCAACCCGGTTAGGGGTACAGGGGGGGTAGGCACAGCTTTAGCACCACAGCACAGTGTGTTGTGCTTCACAATTGAAAGCAGGGAAAGCTTGTATTAGCAGCAACAGATTGTGGAACAAAGAGTTTTCTGAAGAAAATAAAAAACATGATAGTTCATGCCCAACATAATGAACTACCTTTGTTATTGAATTTCATTTCCCTTGAAAGCAATTTCAAGGTATAAACACGTGGGTACAAGGTGGAACTTGTTTGCATGTTTTTAATGCCAAGTTTTCTCCCATAAAGCCAAGGAACTGAAGAGGATCAAGTCTGATTTCAGTAGATTGAAGGCTGATTTCAAGTAGATTGGCTGTAGGTACCTTAAAATATTAATACTTTTCCACGAATTGTGATGTGGGAGTTATTCACTGACTGAAAGAACCTTTTGTGGCACAGAGCCATGGAACCAAGTAAGCCCGAGGCTCCTGCGTGCTTGCTGGGAGCCTCGAGCTATAAATATAATGAAATTATAAATGTAAATGTGAATAGAATTAT
>NW_024511767.1:0-6330 GCF_017590135.1 Pyrgilauda ruficollis
CCCTTGCTGAAGTGCCTCAGGCACTTTCAGGCATTGGAGGGAGAACCCATAGCTATCAAAGCCGACACTTGATACAGAGCAAAAGACCTGAGGGACACCTCGCCTTAGTCAAACCATTTGTGTTACCAGTTGCTTGCCCTTTTTCACAATGTATTTTATTGTGAGTCTTTCAGTACAGCTATTTAGTATTATATAACTAAATTTTTATTGTTATAGCCTTCAGTGTTATATCCCATTGTTTTTATTAAGCCAAACTTAAATCTATCTTACTAGCAATCTTTAAAAGCTACAACAGTTTAATTACTACAGTAAATTCATGTTGCTTTAATTACTACAGTAAATTCATGTTGCTATCTGAATGCAGTTGTTTACTTGCATAATTACCTTGATGTTTAATTGTTATATGTCAATTTTTCAATAACCTTTTTGTAATAATAGTTTAAATAAGTTAATTCCTGTTAAGATTAATTTTCTTTCATCTCAGTGATGCTAACTTTAAGTTCTTTTAAGTATATTTTTTTATGTTTTACTGAAGTTAAGTTTTAGTGAAGCTGATTTAAAGTTTTGTTGAAATATACCTGTTTGAATTATAAAATTCCTTTGCTATACAAGTGAATGACATAAAACCTGAATGAATTTTTGTCAAAATTTGCTCATTTAAATTGCGATATACAGCTATTTTGTTATAGAAATAAGAACAAATTTTGCTATTTTATTTTTTATAAGCAGCACTAAAGAATGAGTAACATTTTCATATTATGACTGCTATCAGTTGCAAGCTGTTTGACACCTATTTTATTACTATTTAGCTAAAGATAAATGACAAAGCCAGATGCTTTATGAAACTTCACATACTGTTGTATAGCTATTTATAAGACATGTATTATTTTACAGAACTTTCCTAACTACTAAGAGGTTTTTAGAATACTTTAAAAAGGCTCTTCCAGTTAAGTCCTGGACCCTGGCCAAGTCCTAGCCTTAACTAGTGAAGAAATATATCAATAAACCCAAGTGTTTCTACACCAAAACTATACTCAAGTCATTTTGACTTGCCAAATTTAGACCTATGATAGCTAAACCTCCTTTTAAAGTGAACTTGGAAAACTTACCCAGAAATAGTTCTCCAAGCCCTCACTTTAAAATGAAGCTTGCCAATTACTACAGACTCTAAGTAATATTAGAATTATTTAGAAATTAATAATGCATTGTTTTAAATCACCATTCTATTTTTCATGTACTACTAATTGTATATATTATCTGATTTATTTTTATTTAGTGTAAGTTTATTGTTTTGCTTTTATGTTGCTTTCATGTTCATAATGAGAAACACACATGCTATTAAAAAACAAAAACAAAGGGGGGGAGGAGAGTATAGCTCCTCAAGAACTTCAGTATTTACAATAAAAATTTTGAAACCAAATCGCATCAAATTTGAAGCACCCTTGGAGCCCCAAGAATCAGAGGTCTTGGGTTCTGTGAAAATGGATTTTTGTGTTATATTTAAATACATGGGAAAAAAATCAGTCTAAAGCTTGGGATGTTTCTCCCTATCACCCTGTGTATAAGAATCAAACCTTTTGGTACAATTACACTTCTGACAGTCTTTCTAAATCCAGTAATGCCCCCCCTGTGGCTGCCATCAGGAATGTTTTTGGTTTGTGGAGATCGGGCCTGAGCCTTTAGTGGCTGGGGTTTGGCACCCTGGCTAAAAGATTTTTTAGGATGGGTATGCATGTGATGATTTTGATAATAATTGTGTTAATGATGATACCTTGCTTGATTCAATGTGTGCGGAGATTAATTAATAAAGCCATTAAAGGAGTGGTTTTGGTGGGAAAGAGAAGGGGGAGATGATGTACTTTGAACATGATTAGCATAAGAGATTTGATAATCAGGATGCCTTGGCAAGGACAAACAGAGCTTTGAGGATTGAATCAAGACTGGCTGACCAGAAAAGAAGATTGAATCAACTTCTACAAGCAAGAGATATTGAAAAATGTATGTTTGTTTATGTGATGATGTAGTGGTTTTGGTTTGCCAGTTTAAGATTTCCCCAATTTTAACATTTCCCAACTAATGTGTTGATGAGTGTGGTGGGCTTCAGTGCTGGCCAATTACCAGTGCACTCATTTCCTGCTGTGAGATAGGATTAGGAGATAGGCAAAGCAGGCTCAAAACCTTTATAAAGGGTATAAAGAAAATTTTATTAATAGCGACTTAAAGGAAAAAAAGTAGTGAGAATCAAAACAAACCCTTCAGAACACTTCTCCCCCCACACCCTTTTCTTTCCCACTGACAATGTAAAGAAACCAAACCTAAAATTTCCAGTCAGTTTACCACCTCTAGAATAGTCTTTCTTCAGTTCACTTAGGGAGACAAGTCCCTTTTGTTAAGGTTATGGAGACTTTTCCACACGAGGAAAAAACAGTTCTCTCGTGGTTCTCAATTTCATCACAAATAACAGCCGCCTGGGGAGCCCTGTTATCATGAAATCCTTCCCATTTCCACAAACCCTCCCACAGCTTGTCGATGGGCCATGTCGACTTATGGGGTATTGGTTTAAAGAGGAACTGTTCAAAGGCAACAGTTCTTATTATCTATCTCTAACATCATCTTCATCCCTGAGAACAGAGATCTTCTTCTCCTGTGGGCACGGGAGAAGCTACCCTTCTCACTTTCTCTGTTCAAACTTCTCATGGGATCACAGCTACTTTAACATGTGCTTACTTTAACATGGAGGCCTTTGCTCAATAGCAATTGAACCCTTCATCTCCCCATGGTTTCATGCGTTATAGGGAAAAAGAGTCTTTTCTCCATAGCTTACAAGAGGATTTCAGCCACAAAACCAAGGCATCTCCTCACCCCTCCCATCTAGGATTTAACTTCTTCCTCCCTGACGTCAGTGTTTTCATGTTCTTCCTTAACATGCTTGCATCTTGTTCTTTATTCCTGAGTGACTATTCATAAGAACGCTGAGCAGGTGAGTTGCTTGCATTGATAGCCATTCAGGAACTGGAGGAGGAGCTTCCTTTGTTCCTGAGTGACTGATTATAAGAGGCCTCTGGGGAGTGCGGCAAACAGGAGCAGGCAAACACAGGTGTGGCATGTCTCTGGGGCGTGGTCATGGCAGTTTGCACAGCAGTTTGCGCAGGCAGGGTTGCAGGTTTTCTTGCTAATAAGGTGTGCTTTGTGTTGTTTGAGGTGTTTCTGTTGGCTGCTTGATTTTGGGCTTTCTGCTAGTAATGGTTTTAACACGGTTGAAAACTGTGGCTGGTACAAGTGTATGTGACCAAGTGGAGCTCTCCAAAAAGGATGTATCTGTACAGACCCATTCCTGCCTGGTGTGTTTGAGCTTATAGATGGTTTCAGGGGGTGTTGTGGAGAAGCCTGCCTACGGTGTGAACAGGTGAATGACTTCCTTTTGCTGGTAGCCGAGCTTAGGGAGGAAGTTGAAAGGTTAAGGAGTATCAGGGAAAGTGAAAGGGAAATAGACTGGTGGAGTTCAGCCCTTACATCTTTAAGGGAGGCCCACCAAGAGTCAGAGGACTCATGCCTCTCACTCTCAGGCAATAGAAGGGCACCTGGTAGATGAAGGGGAGTGGAAAGGGGTCCCTGTTTGGGGAGGTAATAATAAAAATTCCTCCCGACCCCCATCCCCTAGCCAGGTGCCACTTCAGAATAGGTATGAGGCACTGGATCTAGAGACCCAGCCAGATGATGTAGAAGAAAATTATCTGCCCAGTTGTCATGGGTTGGTGCTGACACAGTGCCAGTGGACCCATGAAAATATATTTTCTCAAATGGCTGCTGTGTGATGTGACTGGAAACAGAGCAAAGCAAGCTCAAGCTTAGAAATAAAGAAAAAAAACCTTTATCAACCTACAAGTATAATAAAAGAAACACACAGAATTCGGGATGAAAACTTTCCAAAACATTCCTCCTCCCCCCAACCAGTTTCCACCAAGCACAGTGAGGCAAAACCATGGATTCTCAGTCAAGTTACCACCCCTCAGATAATCAATTCTCAGTTTGTTACCACCCCTCAGATAATCGATTCTCAGTTCATCAAGGGAGAGAGGAGCCTCTTTTGTACTATAGTATTCTCCAGGAAACACAGTTGATACCTCTTGTGTTTCCATGTCATACATGGCACTTCCCGGAGAAAATCTGCCATTGTGACATCCTCCTTCTATGTAGAGTGCTCTCACCACTGTCCATGGATCAAAACTGCTTATAGGGTTCTCTTTTAAGGATGCTTGACCAAGTACCAAAAAAGCAAGTTTCTCACTTTAGGGACAATCGTCCCTCCCATTTTCCACCTCCCCTGGGGCTGAGGGTTTTGAGAACAGAGATCTTCATCTTCCCTGAAGCCAGAGGGCACCACCACACCCTCCTCATCTTTCTCTGTTCACTTCACTCTTGCACATGGCGTCACTGCAACAGGTTACTCTCTTGGCTGAAGCCATTGCCTCCCCCTAAATGCAGTATCTGTGTTACAAGAAAATTGGTTCAGTCTATGGCTATATAAGAAAAGTCCAGCCAAAGGCCACTCCATCATCTCCTCCCGCCTAGGATTATTTCTCATCTTCTTCTGACATCTTTCACTTGCTCTGACCTTCGACATTTGCACATTTCCTTCCATTTCATGTCTGTCTCTCTTAGGATTAGTGTTTCGCAAAGTTTTCATTGTCTAAGAAAAGCGTTAAAATCTCGGGCTCTGCCCGCCCAGAAGTCCCACGAGCACCTTCCCCCTACTTTCTCTTTCTCCTCTGTCGGCCATGCTGCCAGCACATGATATCAAATTTCAAGGTGGCAGGCTCTCTCTCTCTTGGGGGGGCTCTCTCTCTGGGGGCTGACCAGGACATCTCAGTGTTTCTCCACCCCTCCATCCTGCAGGGGCCTTCACCCCCCCTTCTCTGTCCAAGGCTCTATTTCTCATCTTCTTCTGACATCTTTCACTTGCTCTGACCTTCGACATTTGCACATTTCCTTCCATTTCATGTCTGTCTCTCTTAGGATTAGTGTTTCGCAAAGTTTTCATTGTCTAAGAAAAGCGTTAAAATCTCGGGCTCTGCCCGCCCAGAAGTCCCACGAGCACCTTCCCCCTACTTTCTCTTTCTCCTCTGTCGGCCATGCTGCCAGCACATGATATCAAATTTCAAGGTGGCAGGCTCTCTCTCTCTTGGGGGGGCTCTCTCTCTGGGGGCTGACCAGGACATCTCAGTGTTTCTCCACCCCTCCATCCTGCAGGGGCCTTCACCCCCCCTTCTCTGTCCAAGGCTCTGGCCTACCTCAGCCGAGGCCACATGGCTTCCCCTCCCCCATCCAGCCTGTGGCTGGGCAGGGGAGGTCTGACCTCTTCACTGACCGGAACAAAGAGAAAGTTCCCCTGGGAGTTCTCTGCTTTTAACCCCCTGTGTTCTTAGAGGCGTATCCATGTCTTCAGTGGCCACACCAGGTACCAATATTCAAATATGACCACTGATTGGTTTGGCTACAACTTCCTGAAAAACTCACTTCCTTGTCAACCCATGACACCAGTGAGTCTCCCAATTATTACTCATCTGTAAGATGGATCAAAACCTTTAACATCAAGAAGAAAAGAACGATAATCGTAGTGGGTGATTCCCTTCTGAGGGGAACAGAGGGCCCCATATGTCGACCAGACCCATCCCACAGGGATGTCTGCTGCCTCCCTGGGGCCTGGGTATGAAATATCACTGAGAGACTTCCTGGGCAGATTCAGCCCTCTGATTATTACCCACTGCTGATACTCCAGGCAGGCAGTGATGACATTGAAAAGAGGAGTGTCGAGGAGATTAAAAGGGACTTTAGGGCACTGGGTCAAGTGGTCAATAGGACAGGGGCACAGGTAGTGTTCTGCTCAGTCCCTTTGGTGGCAGAGAAAAATTATTAAAGAAATAGGAGAACTCACATCATGAACAAGTGGCTCAAGGGTTGGTGTCATCGGCAGAATTTTGTATTCTTTGATCATGGGGAAACTTTTAAGGCACCTGCTCTACTAGAACCAGATGGACTCCATCTCTCTGTTAAGGGCAGAAGGTTTTTAGCTCATGAACTGGCAGACCTTGTTGAGAGGGCTTTAAACTAGGACTGAAGGGGGAAGGGGATGCATCTGGGCTGTCTGGAAGCAGGCCCAAGGGTGGTAAGCCTGAGTTAGGGGTGAAATCAGCAGCCCAGCTGAGGTGCGTGTATACAAGGAACACCAACAAGACTTTTACACGGGATTTCCGGAGGGCAGACTTTGGCCTACTTAAGAAACTTACTCAAAGAGTTTGTTGAGAAGCAGCCCTTAAAAACAAAGGAGTT
>NW_024511768.1:0-477 GCF_017590135.1 Pyrgilauda ruficollis
CCCAGAGTGTCCCCAAAGTGTCCCTCCGTAGGGACAGGGGGGGCTGGGTGTCCCCAGAGTGTCCCCAAAATGTCCCCAGAGTGTCCCTGGGTCCCTCCGTGGGCACAGGCTGTCCCCAAAGTGTCCCCTGGGACCCCTCTGGGGAGAATGGGGGGGTCTGGGTGTCCCCAGAGTGTCCCCAGAGTGTCCCCTGGACCCCGCGGTGTCCCCCGCGGCTGTGTGGAACTCAATAAACTCCTCCCAGTTCCTCCCAGTTTGTCCCCGTTTGTCCCCAAAGTGTCCCCGGAGGCTCCGGGCGGGGGGAGGGGCAGCCAATGGGAGGGGGGGCGGTGGCGGTGACGTCACCGGGTGACAGGGACAGGGACAGGGACAGGGACAGGGACAGGGCCACCCCCCCAGTGTCCCCTGGGGCGTTCCCCCCGCGTGGGGACAGCGCGGTCACCCAGCGCCACCAGTACAGACCAGTACGGGCCAGTA
>NW_024511769.1:0-477 GCF_017590135.1 Pyrgilauda ruficollis
CAGTTAACACGGAGTCAGGCTCGGGCCTTTGTGGCCACCTGTCCCAGCTACCAGCTCCAGGCCGTGCCATCAGTGGGTGTTGGGGTTAACCCCCGTGGCCTTGGGAGTTGCGAAGTATGGCAGACAGACATCACACACATTCCCAGTTTTGGTCGTCTAAAATATGTACATGTCAGCATAGACACACATTCAGGTGCGGTTTATGCCTCTGCCCACGCAGGGGAAAGGGCTGTGCATGCCAAACAACACCTGGTGCAAGCCTTTTCAGTGTTGGGGATCCCTAGGGAGATTAAGACAGACAATGGTCCAGCGTATGCCTCCAAGGAATTCCTAGAGTTTGTCCAGCAGTGGGGAGTGGAACATAAGACAGGCATTCCCCACTCCCCCACAGGTCACGCTGTGATCGAGCGTGCCCACCAGACGCTCAAACAAGTGCTGGCTAGGCAACAAGGCAGTTCTGCAGTGTAGATGACACCA
>NW_024511770.1:0-477 GCF_017590135.1 Pyrgilauda ruficollis
GGGTCAGGATCATTGGTGGAGGAGGCAAAACTGATTGTCTGAGCATCTCGAGCTGGGATGGTCTTCAGAGATCCTATAGGGTGTAACTCAACCCTAAACATTACAGGACAAGGCCCTCAGTGCCTGAGCTCACAGCATTTCGTGTGAAAATCCCTGCTTCTGGTTCATAACCTCCGTGGGTTGGTTTATCTTCAAAAAATATATTTGTATACAGCTTTTCTTTCACACTCCCAGAGGGATGGACAAGAGGTCAGCCTGCAGGGGTTTCAAAAGTGAAGGAGAGCAGCCATGGTGAGGAGAAAGAAGGAAAAAAAATTAAGATAAAATTAAAAAAAAAGTGAAAGAAAAAAAGAAAAAGAAAGAAATAGGAAAGAAAGAGAAAAAGAAAATGAAAAAGAGTAAAAGACAGAAGAAAAAGAATAAAGAAAAAAGAGTGGAAAAAGGAAAAATAAAAAGAGAAAAAAGAAAGAAAAAGAA
>NW_024511771.1:0-477 GCF_017590135.1 Pyrgilauda ruficollis
GGCTCTGAAGATGGACATGCTGTTGGCTCAGTTAGAGAGGGTGCTAATGCCTCTCTGATGACACAGTTAAGAAGGAAAATTGAAAGAGCATGCGCGCAGTTTTCTCCAGGGGTGGTGAGGCGCCGCAGCTGCTGCCATCCTGGCGCGGCGCGTGGCAAGCCTCTACTGCCTGGCATCCCCAGCCAGCCGTGCTGCGGGAAGAAGGGCAGGGCCAGTGGCAGCAGCCTCTCGTTCCGAGCGCCCCGCAGGAAGAGAGGCGTTAAATAGCGCCAGTGCTGTGGTGGCCGTCACTGCCCACTTGGTGGTGGCGGGGCCGCAAGGCCAGCAGCAGAAATATGGTGAGAGACTCTCCGGCACGGAACCTAGACGAGATCAATCTCTCCGAGCAGCGGGATCCTGTAGGAATCTTTGAATTAGCAGAACTTGTTATCAAAAGTACCTATGAGCAGCAGTCTTACTTCTAGTCAGAGAAGAGGA
>NW_024511772.1:0-477 GCF_017590135.1 Pyrgilauda ruficollis
TTCAATTTAAAGCTGCTCTTGGCACCTCAGACAGCAGCAGAGCCAAACTTTGCTCCTGGATTCGAGATGATTTTAGGATTTTACAGAAACACAAATCCTTTACTTCATCAGCCAAACCCACAGAATGGTTTTTCCTGGAGCACAGGGCTGGCTTTTACAGCCGGGAAGAAACAACTGGGACATGACAGGGAGGAGACAGCTCCAGGTGACTCCAGGAGTTGCACCACAGCTTTTTTTTGGGATGGGAGCAAAGTGGAATGAGCTCACCTGTGCTGTTTCCAGGATGGCATTCTCAAATTCCCTGTAGGCTTCCCACAGGGCCGTGCCCTTGGTGACGTGCAGCCCCACGGCCGTCAGGGCCCGCTCGAAGATGGAGCGAACCCTCTCGATGCCTCCTTCCTGCCCAATGCCTCCAATGGAATACTGGGCATATTCCAGCCAAATCTCAGGACCTAAACAAGGTTAGGAGAACAAGGT
>NW_024511773.1:0-476 GCF_017590135.1 Pyrgilauda ruficollis
CAGAAGGATCCTGAGAGAGACAGCATTGAAAGCTTTGCTGAAGTCCAAAAGGGCTTTCCTAGATCAGTGAGGTGGGTTGCCTGTTACAGAAGGAAATCAGGTTTGATAAGCAGAACTTTCTCCTCATGAAGCTGTGCTGGCTGTGACCAATGACTGTGTTGACCTCAAGGTGTTTTTCAATACCTCCCAGAATAATCTTTTCCATGATTTTACCAGCACTAAAGTGGGACAGACAGGTCTGTATTTTCCAGGGTTCCTCTTCTTGCCCTTCTTGAATTCGGGCCAATGTTCACCAGCTTTCAGTCAGCTGGGACCTCTCTAGATTCCCAGATCAAAAATCATCAAGAGAGATTTTGCAATGACATCAGCTCATTCTTTGAGGATTCTTGGATGAATCCCATCAGGCCCTATAGATTTTTAGGGATCCAGCTGGAGGAGTAGATCCTGCGCAAGTTCAGGGTCAGCTGGGATTTGAT
>NW_024511774.1:0-476 GCF_017590135.1 Pyrgilauda ruficollis
TGGAGGAGGAAGAGGAGGAGGAGGAGAATGGGAAAGGGATGAAGAAGGGGAGGAAGAGGAGAAGAGCGGGATGGGGATGAAGAAGAGGAGGAGAACGGAATGGGGATGCAGAATAGCAGAACAGAATAGGGATGAAGAGGAAGAGGAGGAGAACGGAATGGGGATGAAGAAGAGGAGGAGGAGGAGAACAGAATGAGGATGAAGAGGAGGAGGAGGAGGAGCCGCCTTTAGGGGCGGCACTTCCTGGGTCAGCGGCGGCGGCTCCATCCGCTCCCGGGCGGAGCTTCCCGGAGCGGCCGGGGGAGCCCCGGGCCCCCGGAGCATCGCCGGTCCGGGGGTCCCTGGGGGTCCCCGGGGGTCCCTGGGGGTCGCCAGCCCCCCTGCCCGGCTGGGGAGGAGCGGAGGAGGCGGCACCATGCAGGAGAGCTACGAGTCCCTGATCCTGCTGGGTGAGCCTGGGGTTAGCCCCAAAATCC
>NW_024511775.1:0-476 GCF_017590135.1 Pyrgilauda ruficollis
GGATCGTTCCCAGCTGGATCCATCCCAACATTCCCGATATTCCCAATCCCAGCTGGATCCACCTCAATCCCGGCTTGATCATTCCCGTCATTCCCAATCCTGGTTGGATCCATCCCGGTTTGATCCATCTCAGAATTCCTGATCCCGGCTGAACCATTCCCAACATTCCCGATCCCACCGGGATCCATCCTGACATTCCCAATCCTGGTTGGATCCATCTCAGAATTCCTGATCCCAGCAGGATCCATCCCAATCCCAGCTGGATCATTCCCAGCTTGATCCATCCCAACATTCCCAATCCCACCAGGATCCATCCCAACATTCCCGATCCTGGCTGGATCCATCCCAAACCCCGTTGGTTCATTCCTGACATTCCCAATCCCAGTGAGATCCATCCTGACAGGATCCATCCCAATCCCAGCTGGATCATTCCCTGTTGGATCCATCCCGGCATTCCTGATCCCAGCTGGATCCAT
>NW_024511776.1:0-476 GCF_017590135.1 Pyrgilauda ruficollis
CCCAAATCCCAAATCCCTCTCCCAAAATTCTCCAGAACGTTAAAATTGGGTCCTGAAATTTGCCATTTTTTGGGCTGAAACCTCAAAATTTCCTCCCGAAACCCTCTGAAACCTTAAAATTCCACCCTAAAATTTGGGATTTTTGGGGTCAAACCTCCAAATTTCCTCCCAAAAAACTCCTAAATCCCAAAATCTTCTCCCAAAACCCTCCTCACATCTCAAATCCCTCTCTGAAAACCCTTCCAAAAGTCCAAATTCGGTCCCAAAATCCGCCATTTTTTTGGGCTAAAACCTCAAAATTTCTTCCCTAAATCTTAAAATTCCACTCTAAAATTCAGGATTTTTGGGATCAAACCTCCAAATTTTCTCCAAAATCCCAAAATCATCTCCCAAACCCTTCCCAAATCCCAAATCCCTCTCCCAAAACCCTTCCAAAACTCCAAATTTGTGTCCCAAAATCCGCCATTTTTTGGGCT
>NW_024511777.1:0-476 GCF_017590135.1 Pyrgilauda ruficollis
TACCCCAAAAATTCCCCAAAATTCCCAAGATTTCCCCCAAAATTCCCAAAAATTCCAAAAAAAGGCCCTGAAAATTCCCAACATTCCACAAAATTCTCCCAAATTTCCCTCCAAATTCCCCACAAAAAAATTCCCCAAAACTACCCAAATTTCCTGCCTAAATGCCTCAAAATTTCCCCAAAAATTCCCAAAATTTCCCCAAAATTACCCAAAAAATTCCCCCAAAATTCCCCCAAAAATTCCAAAACAATTCCTCAAAAATCCCCCAAAATTCCCAAAATTTCCCCCAAAATTTCCAAAAAATTCTCCAAAAGTTCCCCAAAATTCCAAAAAAATTTCCCAAAACTTCCCAAAATCCCTCAAAATTCCCAAAATTTCTCCAAAATTCCCCAAAAAATCCCCCAAAATCCAAAAAAAATCCCCAAAATCTCTCCCAAAATTACAAAAAACTCCCCCCAAAATCCCCAAAAAATCCC
>NW_024511778.1:0-6322 GCF_017590135.1 Pyrgilauda ruficollis
GAGAGCAGAAAGGAGACAGTTTACTGGAGCCCCGTTCCTGCCAAACACTGAGGCTCCTTCAGGTCCTGGGAGAAAGCAGAGCCAGGGAGAGCCACCCCTGCTCTGCTGGGATTGCAGCCGGCACTCTCGGGGGAGAGGTGTCCCTGTGGAAATCGGTCTCATTGTTCTTATGCCCCGCAGTTCCCATGAAATGATTTTGACCAGAACTGAGACTGCTGAGCATCACTGAGCAGCAAAGGAGATGTTCAGCAATTCCCATAACCTGGCAGGAATGATTGCTGGTGATGGCCTGAGCCCTGGGCTGAGAGTTACAGTGGTGACAGCAGTGACAGCCACCCCGACATTCCCCAGAAATACGAGACACTGCCTCTTCCCTTTGTTGGGAATGTCTGCTGTGCATCTCCCAGTTACACCCTCAGCACTCCCTTGGCTTCCACAGACATTAATTCCTTACACCTTCCTCACAAGGCATCTCCACCAGTTCCATCGTCTGCCTGTTGGGCAATGCTCCCCTCCTTATTTCCAAGGTGAGAGCGAGGAACTTGGCAAGTGCCCTTCACTGAGCTCCTCTCACATCATCTCCCACTCCTTTCACTTCCTCACCAGCAAGGAAGTGAAAAGAAAAAAAGTAAAAGTGTGTTATGATCTATGCAAGGCCAGAAAGTGGCCTGAAGAGACAGATTTTGGATCAACTCTGGCTGTATAAAACCAAAGTCAATTAGGGTTTCCTCCAAAATAGAAATTCAGTGAGGAGATATTGAAGTTATTTAAATAGAGTGATTAGGGTCTGCTCTTTGTGCTCCTCAAGGTTTTAGCTTTTGGCACTTCTGTAAGCAACACGAAACAGACTGTGGGCAACTGTGACAGACAGAGGAGGACTCGGAGGAGGAATTCATTCCCCATCCAAATGAACTGAATTGACTGGGACAAGGACAGGATTCCCTCTGGATGTCAGTGCTGCCCAGGTACCGGCAGGGTGACTTGCGCTGCCACCACCGGCACCTCTGGTGCTCCCTGGGCACGGCTGAGGGAGCCTTGGGCCTCACTGAGCTCGCTCCTTTGGAGGGAAACTTTGTGGGATTGCTGAGAAGATGCCCTTCCCTATTTCCCATGGGTCTCCTCTCCCAGAGGAGCCCCTGCTGTTCCCACAGGGCCCCTGCCTGTTGCTGTGAGCCAGCAGAGCAGAGGCCTCGCTCCCCCTGGAGTTCCCGTTCCCTGCTGGGATGTCACATCCCAGGGCTGAGCGGGGAGTGGCACGGGGGAATGCTCTGCTCGGGTGTCCCTGCAGCTCCAGCACAGCTCTGCTGCCAGGGAGAGGAGCCCGGTCCCAGGTGGCTCCGGCACTGCTGGAATTCGGTGTCACCTCACCATCAGAGGGACTCCATGAACCCCATCCAGCCTTCCAGAGCCTCTGCCTGAGGGCTTTTGGCAACGGGGGCACGGCTCTGCCTGAACTCCTCTGAACGCTCCCTACAGGAAGGAATTCCAATGGATGGATCCTTTGCTTTGGCATTATCTGTCAAGTGGCCCAGTTAAGTTTTTCTGTGTCTCAGTTTTAGACTGAACCTTTACAGAGTTAGATTAATTTCTTGCACAGGATGATGTGCCACATCACTCCTGAGCTGGGCTCAACTTGGAACAGCCTCAAGTGCACAGCACTGCCAAGACCCAGGGCAATAATTTCTTTGGAGCCAGCCCAAAGCCCATTTAGTATTTCACCATTGAACCCAGGGATCATAAGGGGTTTTTTCCAACCTAAATGATTCTATGATTCCATATTCCCAAACTCTGAGAAGCCCAAATATCCATATTAATTTTACTATGCCAAACACTCCAGCTAAACCTGCAGTGCCACTATGGACACACATATGGACACACACAGAATAAACTGAGTTGGTTCAGGGTTTCTTCAAAGTATTTTTAAATTTCTTTGTCTATTTTTCAGCTCCAGAAACAAAGATTAGAAAAACACCAAGTACCTTTTTTGGAGTTCTTTTGCCAGTGAGGTCCTGCAAAACCTGCTCTGTGTGGAGGGCACCTGTGCAGGTTTAGTTATGCAGTCAGGGTCATTGACAGAGTAATCCTGAGTGACTGGGAACACTTGGCATCTGCCTTGATCCCCAATATTTCCCAGCTGTGACATCCATCAGTTCCAGTCTGTTTCAGCAAAGCTCAGGCTGAGCTGCTGACAGTCTCAGAAGTGCCTGTGGTGAATCTCCCCAGTCCCTTCCCCAGATTCCCCTCTCAGGCTCAGTGGATAAAGAGCAGATTAACCTATCACGGATATTCTCACCTGTCAGATGTGGCCGGCAAGGAGCAGCTTGGACCTTTAAGGCAGGAATGTGTCAGGTGCTGTCAAAATGAATCAGAAACTCAAAGCAGATGTGATGCAGCCTTTCCAAGACTGGAGAGAGATCATTCCTCATGCCCCCCGGAAGACCCCACTCTCTAGAAACAGCAGTGGCAAACACCAAGAAATCCCTGCCTTACTCAAATGTATTTTGGTGAACTTTACTGTGCTTGCAGGAGAGGTGACAATAAAACAACGAGTGGTGCAGACAAAGCTCTCCCCTGGCAAAGGGACCCGACCTTCTGCAGCTCTGTCACCTCAGCCCTGGAAGATTCCAGCCTTGGCACTGAGGATTGCTGTGTGCCGTGGGGAGTTTGTCAGCTGAGTTACAGGAACTGGCAGGGAAAAGCTCTGCCTGCTCAGGTATCACTGAGTTCCACACACCCTCAGGTTCCTGTGGACAGAATCTGTTTCTCCTGGAACTGAAAGATTGAGCCTCTCCTTTACAGGAAGCAGCACTCGCTCCTACCCCATTATGTGGTGCTTGGGAAGGGCAAGCTTTGAAAATCACAGAGTATTTCTAGACAAGAATCTATGAGGGACTGAGATACCAGTGGTGAGGTTTTATCTCATGTCATCACCCATCATGATCAAATGGAATGGTGACAGGCCTGGCTTTGTCTGTCTGACTAATTGCACACCTCTTCCAAATCTGCTGAATGATCACTTACTGTTTCCTACTTTGGATGATCAAGCATTTTATTGATAAAGCTCACACAGCATGGTTCAGAATCACAGAAATTCCATGTCAAATCTGAACATTGAATAGGTGTCCCACAAACACCAATCACACACCTCCTCATCCAACCACACCATGCCCTCAAGACAATCCTCTGCCCAGGAATAAAACAGGAGCCCCACTCCTGGAGAGGGTCAGCCCTCAGCCCAGGGCTAGCTGTGAATTCCTCTAATGGAACACAAAACCACAGGGACTGATTTTCACCTACACCCAAACTCACAGCTCTTGGCAAGGCCTGAGCTACTGACAAATAATTCCAACTTCTGGCACTGAGTGTGGCTCTAAGTGAACACCGCATCCCAAACGTGCACAGCCAGCCCCCTTTCTCTGCCTGCTGCCCCTGCTCTGCCTCTGGGCCAAGCACAGAAGATGCAGGATGGAGTTTTCTCAGCAGGAAAGGCCAGAGGATGTCCCTGCATCCTCAGTGAGTCAGAGGTGAGATGGAGATCAGCACTGCAGCACTGTGGCACTCGCACAGAGACAGGTCACCTCTGCCTGCTCAGACTGCTCCGGTCACAGCGCCACTCCCACCCTGTTTGCTCAAAACCTGGCACCAGAGCTCACCACAGCTGCCAGAGCAGCCTGCCCTCTTCTGCCTGCCTGGATTCCTCCCACGAACCACTGCAGCACCAGGGTCCTCGGCCTGTGTTTGAATCTTTGCTAACTGCAGCTGTTTCAAAAATAAATTAGAACGCAGAATATTCTCCTTCCAAAGCTGCAGCTACAAAATATTTCTGCTGTAGAAAGCAGAGGCACCAAACAAAAACACTGACCCAGCAGCCACTGGAGTTAAGGGCAAAGTTGTGACAAGAGGAAGGAAAACGAGCACCAGGATTTTTTAAAGACAAACATCTCAAAGCTTCATCGTGTACACGTCTGCCCTCGCTGATGCCATGTTATGGGACACATCCCTGCTCCCAGAGGCGCAGAAAGGATCAGCGGCAGCGCTGCCGGATCCCGGCTCCCAGCTGGAGCTGCCGGCCGCCGCAGGGCCGGGATTTGCGGCGCTTCCCTCGGCAGAGGGCAGGGAGCGGCCCCGGTGCGATCCCGTTCGAGCGGCCCTCGGCCCGGCCCGGCACTGCCCACGGGCACAGCCGGTACAGCTGGCACCGCCGGCACCGCTGGCACAGCCGGCACAGCGGGCACCGCTGGCACAGCTGGGCACCGCCGGCACAGCCGGCACCCCCGGCACAGCTGGCACAGCCGCTCCTCGGCTCCTCCGGCCCCGGCCCCGCTCCCTCCCCCGCGCTGGCTTTGCCGCTGCCCCGGCCCGGTGCCCCCGGCGCTGCCCGCAGCGGGGCCGATCGCTCTGACCGTGCCCGGCGCACATCAGAGCCGGAGCGCTCCGGTTCCTCTCTCGAGCGCCAGAGCTCCTTCTGCTCCTGGGCACAAGGCCAGGCCCAAAGCCATCGCTCCCCTCTCTGCTCACCTCTTCGTTACTCAGCCAAAAAAAGAAACGTTTATCATTGCAGTTCTCAAATAATGTTTCATTCTTCAAATTATTTCTTGAGATTTGGCACAAACTCCCTCAATATAATAAATAATTCTAATTGGTTCACTAACAGAGGATTTGGCTGTACTTTTCCTAATAAATCCAAACAGTTTCAGCAGAACATGTTCACAGCATTTTCTTTTCTATCCCTTGCATCCTGACTTGCCTCTTCACGTTATTATACTCAATTTTATATTTCAGATTTCAAGCTGAAGAAAAATCCCTCTCTCTGAAGAAGATTTGCCCATCAAGTGAGCCATATATATTTTTAATAGGGATATCAAACCCAGCCTGACGGAACAAACACCCTGAGACACCTTCCGGACATGAATGTCTCTTAAAAAATATTAAAGCTCTAAAGGTTGAATTGTTTGCAGGTTTAACTGAACTGAAAGAATAAGAGACATTGCAATAGCACAAAATGATGACTCAGGTCTCTAGGAAATAATCAGTTTTATAGGATTTCTCCTGCAGCCCTCATCCAGAGGGGTTTGCACTCCTGTTCACTCATTTAACATGGAAAATATGAGCACTTAAAAAAGGGTTACCAAAATGCAATGCCCTTTCTTTAATCTATTGACAAAAGCTAAATGAGATATTTGGGAAAACCCTAATGCAAAGAAACATTTTGAGTGTAGCATTTTACTAATGAATGAACCCTTACTCTCTTAGCCAGATTACTGGGCTGGAATCTGGCCTTTAACTGATATTTTTAACACTAATATAGTGCAATGGGACGAGAGGACCTCTATCTCCAGCTGCCTCTGCCGGTTGCTGTTGCCCCTGTACTGACACCAAATAAACACGGTGCTGGGTGTACATATAAATTAATGTAGGATAAAGACAACTGTTATTTCCTCAGAAAGAGTCCCCTACAACAACATAAAATTTCTTCCCAAGCCAAGGGAAGTTTATTTCCCCTCTGGTAATTTTACTGTGTGCGTGCTAGGTAAAAACACAGAACTGTGAACAGGCTCATTTCAGCAGGGATAACAGCTCACAGAAGTTATTCTGGGCTGGGCTGGAATGAATCCCATTCCCACATGTGTGTGCTGGCTGGCAGCAATCAATGCTTCCTCTTAGCAAGGCTCCTCTGGGGAATGGAGAAATCGGAGCTGGGACAAACCCGGCAAATCCTGCCTGACAGCTTCTGCAGGCACAGCGCCTGCTGGGCACTGGGAGCACGCTGGGATGGGAGCAGCCATTCCACAGGGGCTCCTTCGGGATCCCTGGGGATCCCCTAACCCACTGCCCTCCCTGGGCCCAGGGCACAGAGTGGGCTGGGAACTGGGGAGCAGTGCAGATGTTGGGGTGTGACAGAGCTGGGGAGCAGTGCAGATGTTGGGATGGCAGACCTGGGAAGCAGTGCAGATGTTGGGGTGGCAGAGAGCAGGAGTCCAGAGGAGGATGAGGTACAGGTGCTGCACAAACAGGCTGGCACTGTCCAACACAAACCCAGAAATGGGGAGACCAAGAAGAAAAGCGAATTGGAAGGGAAGAAAAGCAAAGCCTGGTGCTCCAAGAGGAACAAACCCCAGTTGCTGTGGGATGGGTGCCCCATCCATTAAGATTTCTCTCTGGGCCCAGCTCAGCGCTGCTGATGCCAGAGCTGCTGCAGTGTTCCCTGCAGTGTCCCTGCAGCGCGCAGTGGTGTGTGCAGGCTGAGGAGCCCAGTCAGGGCTGGTGTTCCATGGGCCCTTTTTCAATGGAGAACGTGCACACATCCCAGCAGAGTTTTCCA
>NW_024511779.1:0-476 GCF_017590135.1 Pyrgilauda ruficollis
GGGACTGGGATGGGACAGGACAGGATGCAGAAATTGAGATTTACCTGGACTCAGGTCACGGAATGAGAAAGTGCTGGAATTGCGGGGTGGTTTGGGAGGGAAGGGATCTCCCGTTCCGTGGGGCAGCTCCAGGGTTATCCTGGGATGTTGCAGCCCGGGTTCTCTGGGAATTCCATCCCAAAATCCCAGCATTCCATGGGAAGCCATTCCCTGTTTCCCATCCCTCCAGCCTGCATCCCAAACCCCTCTGCAGCTCTCCCAGAATTCCCTGGAAAAGGCTCTGGGATCTCCTGGAATTCCCCAGGAAGAGGCTCAGGGGGGCTCCCAAATCCCCCAGGGCTGGGCAATCCCGAATTTCCCTGGGAATGCTGTTCCCCCACCCCCCTTCCGAGTCCCCCATCCCCTTGCTGTGTCCCTTGTCCCTGACCCCGTGTCCCACGTTCCGTTCTGTGTCCCCTGTCCCTGTTCTGTGTCCC
>NW_024511780.1:0-476 GCF_017590135.1 Pyrgilauda ruficollis
CTATGTTTATTTCTATACTATGTTTATCTCTATTCTAGTTACAGGAGGAAACAATTTGATCCCCTCTTATTAGCCTTTAAAATTATTCTCCTCTTCAAACCCAGTGGAGCCTCTGATGAAGCAGCATGTATTCTGTACAAATGTGAAGTGACCAGTGTGAAGAGATGTGGCTGGAAGCTGATGAGAAATGTAATCCCAGAAAAACCCTCCATTCTGCAAAAATTAAGGCAATTAAGGCTCATTGAGCACTCTTCTGGACCCACTGTCAAAGCAAATAAACAACCACCCAGCAGTGCATGAATGTGTAATCAGATAGAGTCTGGTGTTCACTGAGATGTGTGCTTATGCTTTGGACACAATGTCAAATTCATTATTTTGCCTTAGAATCTTCTGTTTCTTATACCTCTGCCTCCAGCTCAATAATTTATCTATAAAGCATTTAAAAGAACACAAGATAAACAGTAAAAAAAAAAAAA
>NW_024511781.1:0-476 GCF_017590135.1 Pyrgilauda ruficollis
GGGTGGAATGGGATCAGCTTTAAGGTCACTTCCCATCCAGCCCATGCTGTGATTCCTGGATAACAGCAGAGCGCCCTCTGACAGCAACGCCTGGGCAGAGCAGGTCTCCAGGCGTAAGCCCGGGGTGAATTATCATTTATCTGTTTTATTCCACACACTGCTGACTCCCGTGTCCCCTTAACGCTGTTCCGGGGCGTACGCATGGCTCAGGCCTCGCCAACATGGCGGCGTGGCAAAGACTACATCTCCCATCGTGCCCCGCTCTCCCCCCGCCGTGCCAGCGGCGAGCCAATGGGACGCGGCGGAGGGCGGATATAGCGCCGCCCGCGGGGCCCGCTCCCTCCTTTCCGCCGGGCCGCGGCTCATCATGGCGGTGCAGATCTCCAAGAAGCGCAAGGTGAGCGCGGCCGCGCGGCTCCTCCGCGGCCTCACGGCTCCGCCGCAGCGCCCGCGGCGGCCCCGGCAGCCGGCGGGGC
>NW_024511782.1:0-476 GCF_017590135.1 Pyrgilauda ruficollis
AGTGAAAATTCCATCGTTGTTACAGGGTCAGGAAACAGGACGGCGATCATTCGTCCTTTTGTTGAGCCATCACAGTTTGGGGAGGGGATCTTTTAGCTCAATGGGGGATGAAGATCGAGTTGGATTTTTAGTCGGGGTCACTGCAGCACTCGCCACACTGAAATTGACTTGGAAGACAGATGATCCAGTTTGGGTGGATCAGTGGCCCCTTGAGCGAGAAAAATTGAGTGCGTTGAAAAACCTGGTTCAGAATCAATTGGAAAAAGGACACATCAAGCCAACAAACAGTCCTTGGCACTCTCCAGTGTTCGTCATCAAAAAGAAATTATCAGGCCAATGGAGATTGTTACATGATCTCAGAAAGATCAATGAAGTCATTGAGGACATGGGACCTCTTCAGTTGGGGCTTCCATCAGTTTCCATGATTCCCAGAGATTGGCCGCTTGTGGTCATCGATCTCAAGGATTGTTTTTTCA
>NW_024511783.1:0-476 GCF_017590135.1 Pyrgilauda ruficollis
TTTTAAAAATTATTTTAGTTTAAAATTCACTTAACTTATGAGTTAATATTTTTGAAGAAGATGCATTCTCCTCTTGACAGTACTGCAGAGAAATAGGCTAGGCTAACACTAACATGTGTCCTGAAATTGTTATTTCTTTAGTGAGTATAGAGTCACTAAACAAACTTATTCTTTTATATGTTTTGAGTAAATCATGGCTCAACCAATTTTCTGTTCTTCCATGTGTAGAATTCCAATGTCAAGTTCATGAGACATTTTAGATACTGTGTGTAGAAATTGAAAATAAGAACTTCTACACAAATATTTTTGTTATCATTATTGTCTGTGGGCAATCCAACATACACATATTATTAATAGATATCCTTTGCTCTCTTGGAAATATGATAAAAGTTTGAGTGGCATCAGCTTCAAAGGGTGCATGTTAAGTGGCATACATAAAAAAGTCCAAGCACAGTTTTTGTTGTTTTTTTTTTTTT
>NW_024511784.1:0-476 GCF_017590135.1 Pyrgilauda ruficollis
TCTCTCTCAAAGAAGTAGCCTATACCTAAAGTCTTTATTTTGTCAGGAATTCAGTAAGAAATGCTGTAAGTTTAGAAGTCCACTCTTTCATTCTGGATGCACATTTCCCTACATAGGATGTATTTTGACACTCATGATTTTGCTTTATGATGGTTTCACTGTGAACCCAGCACAGCAAAATAGGTACAAAAAGAGTACAAAAATGCAATTATCCAGCATAATTGGACATCAGCACTGAAATTCACTCCAGAACAAAAGCCTAATGCAATGTGGGGTGGTGGTGTAGGTCTTTTGGCAGCCCTCTTTACAGGGCTGAATTCTGTTTATTATAGGGAGCTAAACATGTCCCCTTCTTAAAATGATCCCTGGAAGAGGAAGACAAAAACTACTTCATTTCATTACATGCAAGCCAAATTTTTCCTGAAATACAGTCAGAAATCAATGTCTGTATGTCTTTTGAGGAAAAAAAAAAAAAA
>NW_024511785.1:0-476 GCF_017590135.1 Pyrgilauda ruficollis
CCAATAAAAAAATCCCAATAAAAAAAAAATCCCAATAAAAATCTGCAAAAATTGGCTGAAAAACCCCCAAAAACATCGGAAAAAAATGAAAAAGAAGAATGAAAAACACCCAAAAAACCAATAAAAATCCCCCCAAAAAACCCAATAAAAAAATCACAATAAAAAAAAAACCCCCCAAAAAAAATCCCAATAAAAACCTGCAAAATTCGGCTGAAAAACCCATAAAACTCGGGAAAAATGAAAAGAAAAAAACCAATGAAAAACGCCCAAAAAACCCAATAAAAATCCCCCCAAAAAACCCAATAAAAAAATCACAATAAAAAAAAAACCCCCCAAAAAAAATCCCAATAAAAACCTGCAAAATTCGGCTGAAAAACCCATAAAACTCGGGAAAAATGAAAAGAAAAAAACCAATGAAAAACGCCCAAAAAACCCAATAAAAATCTGTAAAAAAACCCCAATAAAAACCTGAAAAA
>NW_024511786.1:0-476 GCF_017590135.1 Pyrgilauda ruficollis
TTTTTTTTTTGCTGGTAAGGCCCATTAGGTCTAATATGCAAGTGCTGGCTGGCTGGATTTACAGGATGGAGTTCTGGAATTTGTGTTTAGTCATCTTTGTAATGACAGCATGAGGTCCTAAGAAAATGAGACTCTGTCATCTCATTCAAATCCTGCTGTCTTACCTGTTTCTTTGATTTCAAGGAATGTGCCTCATAATTTCACATCTGTGTTTTTGTCTTTCTGTGGTGTGTATGTTTTGAAGTTATGAGTTTTTTTATGTTGCAGAGATAATTACATTAGGAGGGTCAATTGCATTGGCCATCAGGTTTTAAAAGGGAGTAAAATTTTCCAGTATAGTCCTTATATATAGGAACTATCAAAAACAATGCATTATGCTTCACACACTCATGGGCTTGATAGATCCTATGTTCCACTTCATCTCTTGTCCCTGAACATATATTTCCCTTCAAGACATTCTAAAAGTCATAGGTAGG
>NW_024511787.1:0-476 GCF_017590135.1 Pyrgilauda ruficollis
CCCGCGCTGCGCCCCCGCGGAGCCGCCGCCGCCGCCGCTCTGCCCGCCCGCGCCGCCCGCGCCCATTCACATTTTGGCCGCCTGGGAACCCGGCCCGCCCCACGTGGCCGCCGCCGCCGCCGCCCATTGGTCGAGAGGAGGAGGGGGCGGGGCTTGGCGGCGAGGCCCCGCCCAGCGGCCCCGCCCATTCACGGCGCCCCGGACGGAGCGGCCACGCGGGACCGCCCGCGGCACCTCCCGGGCCGGGACAGCGGCACACGGCCGAGTGCTGCCCCCAGGGCCCGGAACGCCCTGCTCCCCGAACCTCTCCTTCTTCCTTCTTCTTTCCTTTCCCCCCTCCTTTTTCTCCCTTTTTTTTTCTTTTTTTTTTTTTCCATTTTTTTCCTTTTTTTTTCCTTTTTTTTTTTTTTAATTCACTCTCACCCTCTCTTTTCCCTCCTTCCCTTCTTTTTTTTCCCTTTTCCTTTTTTTCCCCC
>NW_024511788.1:0-476 GCF_017590135.1 Pyrgilauda ruficollis
TTGGGGTGAATTCAGGGGATTTTGGGAAAAAAAGGCGGGGGATTTTGGGAAAAAAGGGGGGATTCTGGGAAAAAAGGAGGGATTTTGGCATAGGTGGGGTTGCCTGAATCCCCCTCCCCAGTTTTCCCCTCAGGAGGGGCGGGAGATTGGAGGGGTGGAAAATGGAGGGGTTAGTGTGGGAAATGGGGAAATTTGGGTGGAAAAATGGGGAATTTGGGTGGAAAAAAGGGGGAATTTGGGTGGAAAAAAGGGGGAATTTGGGGAAATTTGGGAATAAAGGAAGGAATTTTCACCGGGGGGGGTCTCAACCCAAATCCCCCTCCCCATTTTCCCCTCAGGATTGGAAGGTTGGGGGTAGAAAATGGCGGCATTTGTGTGGGGAAAAAGGGGAATTTGGGTGGAAAAAAGGGGAATTTAGGTGAAAAAAGGTGAATTTGAGAAAAACCCAAGGGGATTTTCAGCAGGGGAGGGTCTCA
>NW_024511789.1:0-1055 GCF_017590135.1 Pyrgilauda ruficollis
CTCCCCTAACGCGGGGGTCCCGGGGGTCCGTGCCCGCCCAGACTCGGAGCTGGCGCTGCTCTACAACGACGAGTCGGTGCTGGAGAATCATCACCTGGCCGTGGGCTTCAAGCTGCTGCAGGAGGAGAACTGCGACATCTTCCAGAACCTGTCCCGGCGGGAGCGGCAGGCGCTGCGCCAGATGGGCATCGACATGGGGAGCCCCCAAAACAGCCAAAATCCTGCCCAAAAAACACCCCAAAATCCTGCCCAAAAACCAGCCCAGGCGCTGCGCCAGATGGTCATCGACATGGTGAGTGAGGGCTGGAACACCCCAAAATCCTGACAAAGCACCCCAAAATCCTGCCCAAAAACCAGCCCGGGCGCTGCGCCAGATGGTCATCGACATGGTGAGGGCTGGAACACCCCAAAATCCTGATAAAACACCCCAAAATCCTGATAAAACACCCCAAAATCCTGGCAAAAAACACCCCAGGGGATGCACAGGATGGTCATCGACATGGTGAGGGCTAAAACACCCCAAAATCCTGCTAAAACACCCCAAAATCCTGCCAAAAAACACACCAGGGGCTGCGCCAGATGGTCATCGACATGGTGAGGGCTGGAACACCCCAAAATCCTGACAAAGCACCCCAAAATCCTGCCCAAAAACACCCCAGGGGATGCGCCAGATGGTCATCGACATGGTGAGCCCCCAAAACAGCCAAAATCCTGACAAAGCACCCCAAAATCCTGGCAAAAACCAGCCCAGGGGATGCACAGGATGGTCATCGACATGGTGAGCCCCCAAAACAGCCAAAATCCTGGCAAGAAACAGCCCAAAATCCTGCCCAAAAACCAGCCCAGGCGCTGCGCCAGATGGTCATCGACATGGTGAGGGCTGGAACACCCCAAAATCCTGATAAAACACCCCAAAATCCTGGCAAAAAACACACCAGGGGATGCACAGGATGGTCATTGACATGGTGAGGGCTAAAACACCCCAGAATTCTGCCCAAAACACCCCAAAATCCTGATAAAACACCCCAAAATCCTGGCAAAAAACACACCAGGGG
>NW_024511789.1:1191-2240 GCF_017590135.1 Pyrgilauda ruficollis
GAAAGGAAAGGAAATTGATGATAAAGTGTGGTGGCTGCTGACAGCCCCGGCACAGCTCCTGTCCCTGGTCACCAACGCAGCCCCAGGAGCGGAGAAGGAGCCCCAGATCCCATGCCAGGGTGGGGAGGTGAACCCCCAGAGCAGAGCCTGGCACGGGCAGTGCCCATCAGAGCCTGGCACGGGCACTGTCCATCAGAGCCTGGCACGGGGAGTGCCCATCAGGGCCTGGCACGGGGAGTGCCCATCAGAGCCTGGCACGGGCACTGTCCATCAGCCTGGCACGGGCAGTGCCCATCAGCCTGGCACGGGCACTGCCCATCAGAGCCTGGCACGGGCAGTGCCCATCAGCCTGGCACGGGCACTGTCCATCAGAGCCTGGCACGGGGAGTGTCCATCTGAGCCTGGCACGGGCACTGCCCATCAGAGCCTGGCATGGGCACTGTCCATCAGAGCCTGGCACGGGGAGTGTCCATCTGAGCCTGGCACGGGCAGTGCCCATCAGAGCCTGGCACGGGCACTGTCCATCAGAGCCTGGCACGGGGAGTGTCCATCTGAGCCTGGCACGGGCACTGCCCATCAGAGCCTGGCATGGGCACTGTCCATCAGAGCCTGGCACGGGGAGTGTCCATCAGGGCCTGGCACGGGCACTGTCCATCAGCCTGGCACGGGCACTGCCCATCAGAGCCTGGCATGGGCACTGCCCATCAGAGCCTGGCACGGGGAGTGCCCATCAGAGCCTGGCACGGGCAGTGCCCATCAGAGCCTGGCACGGGCAGTGCCCATCAGAGCCTGGCACGGGCACTGTCCATCAGAGCCTGGCACGGGCAGTGCCCATCGGTGCCCTCTGTGCCCCCAGGTGCTGGCCACCGACATGTCCAAGCACATGAGCCTCCTGGCTGACCTCAAGACCATGGTGGAGACCAAGAAGGTGACCAGCTCGGGGGTCCTGCTGCTGGACAACTACACCGACCGCATGCAGGTGGGGCAGGGCGGCCCGGGGGTCCCCAGGGGGGGTTCAGGGGGCCTGGGGGGGGTTCAGGGGTCCTGGG
>NW_024511789.1:2983-4541 GCF_017590135.1 Pyrgilauda ruficollis
CCCTGGTGACATCCCTGTCCCCAAGTTGTCCCTGCCTGTCCCTGCCAGACTCAGGTGACCCAGGTGTCCCCAGGTGACAGGCGTGTCCCCAGGTGTCCCCAGGTGCCCTGGCAGCCCCAGGTGGCCCGGGTGACTCAGGTGTCCCCAGGTGACACGTGTGTCCCCAGGTGTCCCTGGCAGCCCCAGGTGTCCCTGGCTGTCCCTGGCTGTCCCCAGGTGTCCTGGCAGCCCCAGGTGACACGCGTGTCCCCAGGTGTCCCTGGCAGCCCCAGGTGTCCCAGGTGACTCAGGTGTGCCCAGGTGACACGCGTGTCCCCAGGTGCTGCGGAACATGGTGCACTGCGCCGACCTGAGCAACCCCACGAAGCCGCTGGGGCTGTACCGGCAGTGGACGGAGCGCATCATGGAGGAGTTCTTCAGGCAGGGGGACCGGGAGCGCGAGCAGGGCCTGGAGATCAGCCCCATGTGCGACAAACACAGCGCGTCCGTGGAGAGCTCCCAGGTGAGGGACACCTGGGGACACCTGGGGACATGGGGACATGGGGACACAGATCAGCCCCATGTGCGACAAACACAGCGCCTCCGTGGAGAGCTCGCAGGTGAGAGACATGGGGACACCTGGGGGGACATGGGGACACCTGGGGACACCTGGGGAGACGTGGAGACACCTGGGCTGGGGACATGGGGACACCTGGGGACACAGATCAGCCCCATGTGTGACAAACACAGCGTGTCGGTGGAGAGCTCACAGGTGAGGGGACATGGGGACACCTGGGGACATGGGGACACCTGGGGACATGGGGACACCTGGGGACACCTGGGGGGGACACAGATCAGCCCCATGTGCGACAAACACAGCGCCTCCGTGGAGAGCTCCCAGGTGAGGGACACCTGGGGACACCTGGGGGGACATGAGGACACCTGGGGACATGGGGACACCTGGGGACATGGGGACATGGGGACCTGGGGACACCTGGGGACACCTGGGGGGACATGGGGACAGCCCCAGGTGTGCCAGTGCCACCAGCAAGGAGTCACAGGTGCAGCTCCCTGCGGTGTCCCCAAGGTGCCCCAGCGATGTCCTGCTTGTCCGCAGTGTCCCCTCTGATGTCCCCAATGTCCCTGCTGCCCTTGATGTCCCCTGTCCCCTCACTGTCCCCAGTGCTGTCCCCCTGTCCCCTCAGTGTCCCTGCTGTCCCCGCTGTCCCCAGTGTCCCCTCTCTGTTGCCTCCCTGTCCCCAGTGCTGTCCCCTCGCTGTCCCCTCAGTGTCCCCAGTGTTCCCCCCCTGTCCCCAATGCTGTCCCCAGTGGTGTCCCCTCAGTGTCCCCTGTTTGTCCCCAGTGTCCCCTCGCTGTCCTCCCTGTCCCCTCAGTGTCGCCTTGCTGTCCCCAGTGGTGTCCCCAATGGTGTCCCCTCCCTGTCCCCGCTGTCCCCTCAGTGTCCCCCTGTCCCCAGTGCTGTCCCCTCAGTGTCCCCCCTATCCCCGCTGTCCCCTCAGTGTCCCCTCAGTGTCCCGCTGTCCCCTCAGTGTCCCCCTGTCCCCAGTGCTGTCCCCTC
>NW_024511789.1:5322-6319 GCF_017590135.1 Pyrgilauda ruficollis
GGAGGGGGAGGGGCGGGACCCCCCCCCGGAGCCCCCCGGGACCCCCCCGGGGAGACCCCCCGAGGAGGGGGAGGGGAAGGTTCCGGTTCATTTAGTTCTTAATTACCGTTAATGGTTTTAATTGGGATTTTTAACATTTATTTTAATTTATTCTTTTAATTTATTCTTTTAATTGGGGTCGGGACCATCCGGATCCCTTTGGGTTTTATTGGCAATGGTTTTAATTAATGATTTTAATTAGGATTATTTTAATTATTATTTTTATTGGGATCATTAATTCATGATTTTAATTCGGATTCTTTTTATTTTTTATTGTTTTTATTGGGATGTTTTTAATTTATGATTTTAATTAGGATTATTTTAATTATTATTTTTATTGGGATCATTAATTCATGACTTTAATTCGGATTATTTTTATTTTTTATTATTTTTTATTGGGATGTTTTTAATTTATTATTTTAATTCGGATTATTCTTAATTATTATTTTTATTGGGATCATTAATTCATGATTTTAATTCGGATTCTTTTTATTTTTTATTATCATCCCTTCTTTTAATTGGGATCATGTTTTAATTTATTTTTATTGGGATCATTTTTATTTGGATTCCTTTCATTTTTATTATTTTCATCTATTTTTTTATTTGTTTGATTTTTCCTGCTCTTATTTGGATTCTTTTTATTGGGATGATTTTAATTGGGATTTTTTCCACTGGGATTATTTTAACTGGGATTTTCCCCATTTTAATTGGGATTTTTTTCCATTTTTATTGGAATATTTTCCATTTTTATTGGATTTTTTTTCCTTTTTTTTTGGATTTTTTCCATTTTATTGGAATTTTTTTATATTTTTTTTGGAATTTTTTCCATTTTTTTGGGAGTTTTTTCCATTTTTATTGGAATTTTTTTCCATTTTTATTGGAATTTTTCCATTTTTATTGAATTTTTTTTCCTTTTTTTGGAATTTTTTTCTTTTTTTTTTGGATTTTTTCCATTTTT
>NW_024511790.1:0-476 GCF_017590135.1 Pyrgilauda ruficollis
GGCTCAGCCGGGTTGGGATGGGGCTCAAAGCCCCCGGAGATCCCAGCACGGAGATCCGGAGGGGTTTGGATGCTCCCGGGGTTGTGGAACGCTCGGAGGCGCCCTGGGAGGAGGTGAACAGCCGGGCACGGAACGGGTTTGGCTCCTTTGGAACGCTCTGCTGCCTCTCCAGGGCGTTGGGAGGCTCTGAGGAAGTTTGGGAATGGCTGCTCAGGGAGGAGCCGGGATGCTGGGGAGGCGGGAGCAGGCGTGGTTCCTTTGGAGAAGCTCATCCCTGCTTTCCCTGGGTGCTCCCCGTGCTCCTCCAGAGCCCAGAACGGGGGAGGAGCCTTCCCAGAGTGGGAATTTCTCGGAAACTGGGGAGTTTGGTCACCCAGGGGATTTCCATGGGAATGTTCTGTCCAGCTGGGGACAGTGGAAGTGTCCCAGCCCACGGCAGGGGTGGCTGAGGTGGGATTTAAGGTCCCTCCCAACCC
>NW_024511791.1:0-476 GCF_017590135.1 Pyrgilauda ruficollis
TTTTCCTGAAAAATTCAGATTTTTCCCCAAAAAATTGGGTTTTCCCCCCAAAATTCTGAGTTTTCCCCCCCAAAAAATCCTGAGTTTTTTCCCCCAAAAAATTCGGGGTTCTTCCCAAAAGTTCTGAGGTTTTCCTCAAAGAATTTGGAGATTTCCTCCAAAAATTCTGAGTTTTTCCCCGAATTCCCAAAATTCACCCCAAAGCCCCAAAAATTCCCCTAAAAATCCCAAAGTTCATCCCAAATTCCCCAATTTTTTCCCCAAATTCCCCCCCAGATCCCCAAAATTTCACCCAAATTCCCAAAAGTTCTCCAACTTTTCCTCAAAATTCTCTCTGAATTCCAAAAATTCCCCAAAATTCACCCAAAATTCCCCTTAAATTCCTCAGTTTTCCCCAAAATTCCCCCCAAATTCCCAAAAATTCATCAAAAATCCCCAAAAAATCCCAAATTTTCCCCCAAATTCCCCAAAATCCC
>NW_024511792.1:0-476 GCF_017590135.1 Pyrgilauda ruficollis
AGTGCCAGCAGGAACAAAGGGATTTCTGCTGCCCAGGGTCCAGGGAGGATGGTGCAGCACTGCTCACCCCAGCACACCTGGACCAGGCTGGAGAAGCTGCTGTCACCGCTCTCACCGGACCGGCTCTGGGCAGGGTGGGGCTGGGCACACCTGGCCGTGCCACCCCACGTGATGCCCCAAGCCAACCACGTTTGTGCCAAAGAATGGCTTCAAATTCTGCTCATACATGGGAGACAGCAATGAGCACAAGCCTGGAACTAGCACACCATCCCCTGAAAATCAACTTCCCAAAACCCAACTTCTGTCCAGCAAGCAGCACCACTTGAGGTATCTGGTTCCACACACAGCCTGGGGCTGGGGCAGCACCACACTGATCCCCCCAACAGAAATACTGAGGGACTGGAAGATAATTAAAGCCTCTCAGATGTTCACACTGTTGCAACTGATGCCTTCAGGTTTAGCTTTTATATTTTTCA
>NW_024511793.1:0-476 GCF_017590135.1 Pyrgilauda ruficollis
TGGTGTACATGAGGTGAAAAATTACTGTGAGGACTGTAGACGTGTTGGGAGCCCTGTCCCGGGGAGCCTTTGCCTGGCGGCCGATCAGGGCAGAGAAAGCTTCCACGGTCGGGCTGCGAGTGACCCCCACTCGCAGGTGGGGCAGATGCCCAGGTGCCTGGCAAAAAATGCCTGGGAAATCGGGCCGTGGGAGGAGCCATAGCACATCAAAGCAATGAACTGCGACACGACCAATGCCATTTTGCTCTGGGCTTCTTGGAGGGATCAGGGGCTCTCCCGGAGGGTCAGCTTGGCCCTCCTTCCCCGTCGCCTCTCCCTCGCTGCACTCCCGCCTCCCTGTCCGCCCCCGTCCTGCGGGCTCCGCCGCTCCCCGAGGCAGCCCGTGCCGCCACATCCCGGCGCTCTGGCGCTTCCCTGACGGGGCGGACGCCGCCCGCAGCCGGTCCGCAGCGGCACCGCCGCCCGTCCCGCGCTGC
>NW_024511794.1:0-476 GCF_017590135.1 Pyrgilauda ruficollis
CTGGGGCAGGAGCTGGGCAGGAGCTGGTAGCAGAGACAGGCAGCAGTGCCCGGGCTGCAGCAGCAGGAGCACAATGAGGAGCTCGGGGCAGGAGCCCGTGCCCAGCACTCGCTGTCAGAGCCCACCTGGGCAGCACCACTTTGGTGCCCCAGTGCAGAAAGATGCCGAGAACCGGAGCGAGCTCACCCTGCAGTGCTCAGGGCTGGAGCCTGGCCCCGTGAGCAGAGGCTGGGGCTGGTCCAGCCTGGGCACAGACAGCTTTGGGGGCACCTCACAGACACCCGGAGCCCGTGGGGAGGGGAGGGAGAGGAGGCAGCCGAGCCCTGGGCAGAGGAACTGAAACGAGAGGGCTCAGGGTGGGCACTGAAACATTTCCATGAGGACAGGCAGGTCCTGCACAGGGAGGCTGGGCAGGTTCCACCCTTGGGGGATTATGAAACCTGGCTGGGCAAAGCCCTGAGCAACCTGGTCTGACC
>NW_024511795.1:0-476 GCF_017590135.1 Pyrgilauda ruficollis
GAGCTGGCGCTGCAGCAGGTCCCACTCGTGTGCCAGGTGAGCACAGGTTTGCCATGCTCAGCCCCTGACCACACCTGCCTTAACCCCTCCCACAACCCCACCACACCCAGTTTAACCCCTCCCACACCCAGTTTAGCCCCTCCCACACCCAGTTAAGCCCCTCCCAGTCTCACCTGGGGCAGGGCACAGTTGAGCTGGCGCTGCAGCAGGTCCCGCTCGTGTGCCAGGTGTGCACCGGTACACCATGCTCAGTCCCTGACCACACCCCGTTTAGCCCCTCCCACACCCCGTTTAACCCCTCCCACACCAGTTTAGCCCCTCCCACACCCAGTTAAGCCCCTCCCAGTCTCACCTGGGGCAGGGCACAGTTGAGCTGGCGCTGCAGCAGGTCCCTCTTATGAGCGCAGGCGTGCCGTGTTCAACCCCTGACCACAACTCCTTTAACCCCTCCCACACCCCACCACACCCAGTTTAGC
>NW_024511796.1:0-476 GCF_017590135.1 Pyrgilauda ruficollis
CTGTGTAATTTGGGGTTGGTTTTTGGGCGGATTTCCTGTGTAACTTGTGGGTATTTTTTGGGTGTTTTCTGTGTAACTTGGGGGTGTGTTTTTGGGGTGTTTCCTGTGTAACTAGGGGGTTGTTTTTGGGTGTTTCCTGTGTAACTTGGGGTGGTTTTGGGGGTGTTTCCTGTGTAACTTGTGGGTATTTTTTGGGGTGTTTCCTGTGTAATTTGGGGTGTGTTTTTGGGTGTTTCCTGTGTAACTTGAGGTGGTTTTTTGGGTGTTTCCTGTGTAACTTGTGGGTATTTTTTGGGTGTTTCCTGTGTAATTTGGGGTTGTATTTTGGGGGTGTTTCCTGTGTAATTAGGGTTGTGTTTTTGGGTGTTTCCTGTGCAATTTGGGGGTTGTTTTTGGGTGATTCCTGTGTAATTTGTGGGTGTTTTGGGAGGATTTCCTGTGTAACTTGTGGTGTGTTTTTGGGGTGTTTCCTGTGT
>NW_024511797.1:0-476 GCF_017590135.1 Pyrgilauda ruficollis
CTCAAGGGAGAAAACATCCAGAACAGGAAGGTTTTCATGAGAATTAACAGTGGGACCTGCCTCTGAAGTTCTGTTTAATGTTCTTCTCTTCCTACCATTTATGTATGGATACACTGAATATTTCTTGTGCCTGTAAAGATCTCAGGAGGCAAAGATGTGCACACATGCACAACAAGTCATGTTATAACAGGGGAAATATTTCAAAAATTTATTTTACACTGTTTGTGGCTGCAGCACATTTACACAAAGCACCAAATAATAATATCCTTAGTTAATCAGCACTTTACAGAACGCAATATCCAGTATTTATTCCATTACACCAACACAGAAAGATGGCAAATAACACCTTGGGTGAGAATTAATATGCAACATCTCCAATGCTGCCTATGTAAAGTGCATTTGGTCCAATGCTTCACCAGCCATAGTTAAAGTTGTGCTCTGCAGGCACTTTTAGACTACATAAATCAGTAAAATCA
>NW_024511798.1:0-476 GCF_017590135.1 Pyrgilauda ruficollis
CACCTCTGTCTCCTATGACATTATAAAATATAGGCATGTTCAAAGCTAACACAAGAGTGAGAAAAGGACCCAGCCATTCTGAAAAAGCAAGGAATTCTCTTCTGTCCAAGTGCTGGTGCCAGAGCAGGGGGTGCAGAGGGCAGCAGTGAAGAGCGGTGGAGCGACACTCACCTCGTTAAGGCCCTGCGAGATTCTAGTTCTGAAGATGCAGATGAGGCAGATACTGGGGACACTGGAGGCTGCAGGGCAGAAAATCTGTTCAGACTTGTGGCACTTGGTCGCAAGGAGTCTGGAGATGGTGGAGACAACACAGAGCAGAGCGACAAGGTCAGGAGCTGCTGATAGCTCAGCATCACCGAGCAGCTCAGCTGCAGCCACGGGGACAGAAGTGCAGGGAAAGGCTGGGCCTGCCCCACTTCAACCCTTCCTGTCAGGAGGTCACACAGAGGGGAGCAGAGGAGCCAGAGGGGAGCCCT
>NW_024511799.1:0-476 GCF_017590135.1 Pyrgilauda ruficollis
AGAGGAGGAAGGGGAGGAATACTAAACGCTGGGTTCCTTC
This sequence comes from Pyrgilauda ruficollis, assembly GCF_017590135.1. NCBI lineage: Eukaryota > Metazoa > Chordata > Aves > Passeriformes > Passeridae > Pyrgilauda > Pyrgilauda ruficollis. Next base: position 41 of record NW_024511799.1, read on the forward strand.
TGTCACTGTCGCATGTCCACGAAATGTCTGCTTCAAACACTTGAGCTTCCTTGTGCACTTCGCGGGGTTTGGCCCCGTGGGCTCGGCCAGGGATATGCTGCCCTCTCGGATGTGATCATGCAGATTTTCCATGTGTCTGTATCGTGTCTGTGAATAAAAGGCTTTAAGAGAAGCTACACTGTGTCGGATACAAACCCTCTGTGTCAATGCCTGCTCTCCCCCGGGCCGGCTGGCCCCATCCCATGGGAACAGACTGTCCCTATTGTCTTTGCTCAGTGAGGCAGCTGGCATGGTACTGCTGTTACCCGAGCTGCCCAGCCCATCCCTCTGCAGAGCTGGGGAGGGGGGGGTGAGGACCCCACATCGCTGCCTTCCATAGGGTGTGGCCTCACTGGGTACCGCTGTGCTTCTTCATGAGCTATCGCTGATCCCCCCC
>NW_024511800.1:0-557 GCF_017590135.1 Pyrgilauda ruficollis
AATTTAAGTGCAATTTTTGGGGTAATTTCGGGGGGTTTTAGGGTGATTTTGGGGTGAATTTAAGGGCGATTTTGGGGTGATTTTGGGGGGATTTTGGGGTGATTTTTGGGTAATTTTGAGGTGATTTTGGGGTGACTTTAAGGGCGAATTTTGGGTAATTTTGGGGTGATTTCGGGGTAATTTTGGGGTAATCCCGGGGGGATTTTTGGGGTAATTTCGGGGTAATTTCAGTGGGATTTTTGGGGTAATTTCAGTGGGATTTTTGGGGTAATTTTGGGGTAATCCCGGGGGGATTTTTGGGTAATTTTGGGGTAATTTCAGAGGGATTTTTGGGGTAATTTTGGGGTAATTTCAGGGTGATTTTGGGGTAATCCCGGGGTGATTTTTGGGGTAATTTTGGGGTGATTTTGGGGTAATCCCGGGGGATTTTGGGGTGCTGACCCCCGTTTCCAGGGGGGGCCGTGCTGATTTTCGAGGTGGAGCTGCTGAAGATCGAGCGGCGCCCGGAGCTTTAGGGGGACCCCAAAACCCCCCGAATTTCCCCCAAATTTCCCCCC
>NW_024511800.1:828-4519 GCF_017590135.1 Pyrgilauda ruficollis
ATCGCTGCAGGGGGGGGGGAACCCCAAAAACGGAGGGGTCCCCCCCGAAATTGGGGTGGGGGTGGGACTGGGGGCCCCCCCGGGGTTTTGGGGGGGTTCCCCCGGATTTTGGGGTCATTTCTTCTGGGGGGTGTTGAGTTTCTGCATCCCCCGAATTTTCTCCAGGAGATCCCCCACGAACGCCTGGGGGGGGGGAAAGGGGGGGTCAGGGGACCCCAAAATCCTTCGGGGGTCCCCAAAATTCCCCAGGGCAAAATCCGCCCCCGAAATCGCCCCAAAAATCCCCAGAAATTCCCTGGAAATCCCTTGGAAAAATCCCCCCACAGCCACCCCAAAACCTCCCCAAATTCCCCCCAAAAATCCCCAAATTCCCCCCAAAAATCCCCAAAATTCCCTCCCCAAAATCCCCAAAAATCCCCAAAATTTCCCCCCAAAATTCCCCAAAATTTCCCCCAAAAACCCTCGGGGATCCCTCCCAAAAATCTTCCCCCCAAACTTTACAAATCCCCCCTAAAAATTCCCCCAAAAGAGACCCCCCCCCAAAAAAGGAACCCAAAATGCCCCAAATCCCCCAAAAATCCCCCAAAATGCCCCAAATCTCCCCAAAGTCCTCCCAGATCTCCCCAAAATTCCCTAAAATCCCCAAAATGCCCCGAAATGCCCCAAACTCACCTCGGTGGGTTTGTAACAGTCAACGAGGATCTCCTGGGGGGGGGGAGGATTTGGGGTCACGATTTGGGGTCCCCCAAAATTTGGGGGGGGGTCCCTGAACCCCCCCAGGCCCCTCCCCCACGGCCACGCCCAGAATTGGGGGGATTTGGGGATTTTTGGGGGGATTTTGGGGATTTTTGGGGAGGATTTTGGGGGTGTTCCTGGGAGGGACCCCAAGGCATTTTGGGGTGATTTTTGGGGGATTTTTGGGGGATTTTGGGACAATTCCGGGGGTAATTTTGATGTGACTTTCGGGATGATTTTGGGCTGATATTTGGGATATTTGGGACGATCCTTGGGGCGGTTTTCGGTGATTTTGGGGGGATTTTGGGGGGATTTTGGGATGATTTCCGAGATTCAATTTTGGATGATTTTGGGGCAATTTTGATGTGATTTTTTGGGATGATTTTGGGATGATCTTTGGGACATTTGGGGTGATTTTAGGGTAGTATTTGGGGCGACTCTGGGGATGATTTGGGGTGATTTGGGGTGATTTGGGGTGATTTTGGGTGGTTTCCGTGGCGCTGGGGTTATTTCGGCTGATTTTGGGGTGATTTTGGCCATTTCAGGGTGGTTTTGGGCAGGTTTCAGGTGATTTTTGGATGATTTTGGGTTTTTTTAGGGTGATTTCAGGAGATTTTGGCTGTTCCAGGGTGGTTTGGGGGGGTTCAGTGGTTTTGGGGATGATTTTGGGGTCATTTTGGGGCTATTTTGGCCATTTTTGGCCATTTCAGGCTGATTTTGGAGTAATTTTGGGGTAATTTTGGCAGTTTTTGGCCATTTCAGGCTGATTTTGGGGTTCTTTTGGCCATTTTGGGGTGATTTTGGCCATTTTTGGCTGGTTTGGGTGGTTTCAGGGTGGTTGCAGTGGTTTTGGGGAAGTTTTGGGGAAGTTTTGGGATGATTTTGGCCGTTTATTGCCCATTTTTGCCTGTTTTTTGCCTGTTTTCCCCCATTTTTGGCTGGTTTTGGGTAGGCTTTTTGCCCATTTTTGTCAGTTTTTTGGTCATTCAGTTGTTTTTGGCCAGCTTTGCCCATTTTTTGGGTTTTTCCCCCATTTTTAGTTGTTTTTCCTCATTTTTGGCAGTTTTTGGAAGGTGTTTTGCCCATTTTTGTCACTTTTTTGCTGGTTTTTGGTCATTTCCCCCCATTTTTAGTTGGTTTTGCCCATTTTTGGCCATTTTTGAGAGGCTTTTTACCCATTTTTGTCTGTCTATTGCCCATTTATTGCCCATTTTTGTCCATTCTTTGCCCATTTTTTCCCGTTTTCCCCCATTTTTGTCCATTTTTTCCCTGTTTTTTCCCCATTTTTAGTTGTTTTTGTGCCCACTTTTGCCTGTTTTTGGTAGGTTTTTTGCCCATTTTTGTCCATTTATTGCCCATTTATTGCCCGTTTTCCCCCATTTTTGTCCATTTTTTCCCTGTTTTTTCCCCATTTTTAGTTGTTTTTGTGCCCACTTTTGCCTGTTTTTGGTAGGTTTTTTGCCCATTTTTGTCCATTTATTGCCCATTTTTGTCCGTTTTTTCCCCGTTTTCCCCATTTTTCCCCATTTTTGTCCATTTTTTGTCTGTTTTCCCCCGTTTTCCCCGCCGCGCGGCTCCGCCATGCCGCGACCACCGACCGGAAGCGGCCACGCCCCCCCGACGGCGGGGCCACGCCCCCCTGGGCGGCGGGGCCACGCCCACCCCGCGCGCGCCGCCGCTTCCGCCGCCTTTGTGTCCTGGCCACGCCCCGCGGAAGCCACGCCCCTTCGTGGCTCCCCCGGCAGCGCCCCCGCTGTCCGTTTGGCCACGCCCCCTTATGGCAAGAACCACGCCCCCTCGTTGGTCGCACCCAGTTTAGGCCACGCCCAGTTCCGGTTCAGCTGAAGCTCGGCGGCCACGCCCCATTCGGACACACCCATTTAGACCACGCCCCTCCCAGGATTAATATCCACGGTCCGGGCCACGCCCCCTCCCTTGGCCACGCCCCCGTCCCGGTCAGCGATGGCGGCGCCGCTCCCGGTCCCGGTCCCGGAGTCGGGTTCGGGTTCGGGTTCGGGTCCGGGTTCGGGTCCGGGTCCGGGTCCGGGTCCGAGATCTGTCCCGGGTTCTGTCCCGGGTTCTGCTCCCGGTTCTGTCCCGGGTCCGGTCCCGGTCCCGGAGCCGGGTCCGGGCTGCGGTTCGGCTCCGGTGCCGGGTGCTGCTCCCGGTTCTGCNTTTTTGGGGGGTTTTTTGGGTTTTTTTGGGGTTTTTTTGGGGGTTTTGGGGTCTGGGGCCCACGTGCAGCTGCGGCAGGTGTGGACGGAGGAGCTGTTCCGCCTGGCCACCAACATCCTGGCCCGGAACGCGTCGCGGAACACGCTGCTCAGGAAGGCGTGGGTGCCCAAAAAACCCCAGCTGCGGCAGGTGTGGACGGAGGAGCTGTTCCGCCTGGCCACCAACATCCTGGCCCGGAACGCGTCGCGGAACACGCTGCTCAGGAAGGCGTGGGTGCCCAAAAAACCCCAAAAAAAACCCCAAAAAAGCCCAAAAACCAGCACGGAATCATCCCCAAAACCCCAAAACCGCCCCAAAACCCCCCAAAAAACCCCAAAAACCAGCACGGAATCATCCCCAAAACCCCAGAACCCAAAACCGCCCCAAAAACCCCCAAAAAACAGCACGGAATCATCCCCAAAACCCCAAAACCGCCCCAAAACCGCCCCAAATTCCCCAAAAACCAGCACGGAATCACCCCCAAAACCCCAGAGTCACCCCAGAATCACCCCAAAAAACCCAAAATCACCCCAAAAACCCCCAAATCACCCCAAAAACAGCAAAAAATCACCCCAAAATCACCCCAAAAATTCCCTAAAATCCCCCCAAACCTTCCCAAAAATCTCCCCCAAAATGCCCCAAAAACCAAATATCCCAAATGCCCCAAATCCCCAAAACTCACCCAAACCTACCCCAAATCCCAAGTCCCCCCAAATTCCCCCAAATCCCCCCCAATCCCCCA
>NW_024511800.1:5055-6317 GCF_017590135.1 Pyrgilauda ruficollis
CCCCAAAATCACCCAAAATCACCCCAAATCACCCCAAATCACCCCAAAATCACCCCAAAAACAGCCCAAAAACAGCCCAAAATCACCCCAAAATCACCCCAAAATCACCTAAAATCATCACAAAATACACCCCAAAATCACCCCAAATCACCCCAAAATCGGGGTTCTGAAATTGGGGATCCCCAAAGTGGGGGTCTCAAAATAATGGGGACCCCAAAATTGGGAATCCCAAAACTGGAGGGTTTTTGGGGGTGGTTTTTGGGGATTTTGGGATGAATGTTGGGGTTTTTGGGTGCTGGGGGTTTTTGGGTTTGTTTTTTGGGGATTTGGGGTGATTTTTGGGGATTTTGGGGTGAATGTTGGGGTTTTTGGGTTTGTTTTTTGGGGTTTTGGGGTGATTTTTGGGGATTTTGGGGTGAATGTTGGGGTTTTTGGGTTTGTTTTTTGGGGTTTTGGGGTGATTTTTGGGGATTTTGGGGTGAATGTTGGGGTTTTTGGGTTTGTTTTTTGGGGTTTTGGGGTGATTTTTGGGGATTTTGGGGTGAATGTTGGGTTTTGGGGTCCCCAGGGCGCCGCCATCCCCCCGGAGCTGTTCCCCTTCGAGACCTTCCGGCGCTTCCTGAGCAAACTCTGCCTGAGGCCGGAGCTGGACAAGATCCTGCTGGAGATGTGAGCCAAAAACAGCCAAAAACAGCCAAAACCAGGCAAAAACAGCCAAAAACAGCCAAAAACAGCCAAAACCAGGCAAAAACAGCCCAAAAACAGTCAAAACCCAGCAAAAAACAGCCAAAAACAGCAAAAACAGCCGAAAACAGCCCAAAACAGGCAAAACCAGCAAAAACAGCCCCAAAACAGCCAAAAATACCCGAAAAACAGCCAAAACCAGGCCAAAACAGCCAAAAACAGCCAAAACAGCCCAAAAACAGCCCAAAAAACAGCAAAACCAGCCGAAAACCAGCCAAAAACAGCCAAAAACAGCCAAAAACACCCGAAAACCAGCCAAAACCAGCCCAAAAACAGCCAAAAACAGCAAAAACAGCCAAAAACAGCAAAAAACAGCCAAAACCAGCAAAAACAGCCCAAAAACAGCCAAAAACAGCCCAAAACAGCCAAAACCAGGCAAAAACAGCCAACTTCTGCCGCTACCTGGGCGGCGACGAGAACGCGATCGTGCCCCCCGAGACGCTGGGGCTGCACCAGGACATGAGCCAGCCCCTGTGCAGCTACTTCATCAACTCCTCCCACAACACCTACCTGACAGG
>NW_024511801.1:0-476 GCF_017590135.1 Pyrgilauda ruficollis
TATCCTATTAAGTACATGTGCAAATTTTCTGAAGTTCCTTTTGCATAAATTTTGCTTACAGAAAGTTCCTTACCACTGCTAATGAAAGTTTGCTTAAATTATATTTACCATAGCTCAAGAAAACCTTTTCAGAGACACAGTTCCTGTCTCTTGTGGCATGAAAGCTGTTTTGGGGAGTGTGTGTAAAACCTCCCCAGTGTGAGGATGGAGAACATATTGCACTGTCTGCAATAACTGTTTTCTCCTGGGGAAGATCTTCAATATTAGAAGAAGACACTTTGATAGTGCTTTTACATTTTAAATATTTCCTAAAATCTTAATCACTGACATTTTTTGAGAGGTTTTGTTTTCAAACATCTGTTCTACCTTTTAGCATATAACAATGAAAGACATAGCAATGTTATGGTATATCATAAAAAAAATATTTTGTGCCCCATCGTGGGAGTGACGAAAGATTTAGAAGAAAAACCTGAAAT
>NW_024511802.1:0-475 GCF_017590135.1 Pyrgilauda ruficollis
AATTTGGGGGATTTTGGGGGATTTGGGACAAATTTGGAAGGATTTTTTGGAGTTTTGGGGGATTTTTGGGGGAATTTCCCACAATTTTGGGGGAATTTCCCAGAATTTTGGGGATTTTGGGGTGAATTTCCTCTGATTTTTTAGGAATTTCCCGGATTTTGGGGATTTTGGGGTGAATTTCCTGTGATTTTGGGTGAATTTTCCAGAATTTTGGGGTAAATTTCCCACAATTTTGAGGATTTTTGGGTGAATTTCCAGAAATTTTGGGTGAATTTTCCAGGATTTTGGGGATTTTGGGTGAATTTCTGGTGATTTTTTTTAGGAATTTCCTCCAGTTTTGGGCAAATTTCCTGCGATTTTGGGGGAATTTTCCAGAATTTTGGGGATTTTGGGGTGAATTTCCTACAATTTTGGGGTTAATTTTCCAGAATTTAGGTGAATTTTCCACGATTTTGGGGATTTTGGGGTGAATTTC
>NW_024511803.1:0-475 GCF_017590135.1 Pyrgilauda ruficollis
GAGGTCCCTTCCAACCCCAACCATTCAGTGATTCCATGTCAAGCAAGAGTTTTAGTATTGGCTCGGGTTTTTGATTTTTGATTGTGGCTGGAAGAATGAAATCGATCCTTACAGACACTCAGCTTTCAATCCAGAGAGGAGAAACACCTGTTGGAAGTGCTGTCATTTCCCAACTAACCAGGGAGGCACATTTCCTTCCCCTGCCTGCACAGAGGCACAAGCTGAGGATGGAACTCCTGGGCAGAAGCAGAACTATGAAAAAGGAGCTAGTGTTACAATGGGAATTAAGTTTTATGGAGGAATTTTTTAAATCCCATCAAAGTGAGCGTCATTACATCAAGGTCTTCTCATCATTCTCACGTGAAATATTACTTCAGAGCAGTTTTATGTAAATTTGCACAAATGTGGGATTGTCCATAGCTTCTGTGTGACTATTTTACTCTGTTGTCTTCTTAGCACCTTTTTTTTTTTTTTT
>NW_024511804.1:0-475 GCF_017590135.1 Pyrgilauda ruficollis
ATTTATGAAAGAACAAAAATAATATTCCATTAAGCAAATGTCTCCAGATTCTCAGACATGCAGCAGCAGCAAAATCAAAAATCCCCACATTTTATCCTTCCTTCCATCATCTCCCTTCTTCCTTTCATTTCTTCCTTCCTTTCCTTTCTACCCCCTCTCTTCCCTTTCCTCCTTTCTATCCCTCCTCTCATTTCCCTTCTCCCTCCAGCCCTACCTCTGCTCCTTCCTGCATCCCTCCCAACCTCCCTTCTCTTTCTCCTCTCCATCTTTGGGACAGACTGAGAGGTCCTGAACACTTCCCAAACCTAGGCATGTTTTTCTTCCACGGTAGAAGGATGTTCTCTGAAACACCTTTCAAGTCATCTTTTATCTTCTTGCTCTTCATTATCCCAATCTCCTGTTCCTTTTACCCAGGATGTGTACAGATAACCCAAAGGTGGCTGTTGTGCTGAGTGACTTTGTTATTGTTGGGAAA
>NW_024511805.1:0-475 GCF_017590135.1 Pyrgilauda ruficollis
GGAGGAGGTGTGCTCCCTGCTGGAGGGGGATCCAGGATGGGATCTGGGATAAGACCCAGGTTTTGGTGGGTGTTGGAAGTGCTGGGTTGGTGCTGCTGTGGCTGCTGCAGTGCCCAGGGTGGGAGTGAGGAGCCCCAGCACTGGCCAGACATGGATTATCCCAGGGATTGATGGAGAGGAGCTGGGAGATCTTAGGAATGGAGCCAACAGGCTGCCAGGGGGGATTGGGCAGGGAACCTTGGGGTCTCTCCTCACTGCTGGCATCCCTCCATCCCTATCTCCCTGCCTGCAGTCTGCACACAATTCCCTGCTGGAATTGCTGTCCCAGGCACACACAGGCATGGAGGAGCTGCTCCGCAGGAGGGGGAGCAGGAAAACCCTCCCTGAGCTCACCAGAAGCCCAGGTGGAAACCTAAGGAAAAGCCACCTCTGGATGCAGCTGGAGAAGTGAGGGGAGACTCCTCAGGGGCTGCAG
>NW_024511806.1:0-475 GCF_017590135.1 Pyrgilauda ruficollis
TATGTCCCCAGAGCCCCCAGCCTCATGTCCCCTGTTCCCAGAGCCCCCAGTCTCTCTGCCCTGTCCCCATAGCCCCCAGGCCCGTGTCCCCTTTCCCCAGCCCCTCTGCCCTGTTCCCAGAGCCCACATGTCCCCAGAGCCGCCAGCCTCATGTCCCATGTCCCCATAGCCCCCAGCCCCGTGTCCCCCGTCCCCAGCCCGTGTCCCCAGCCCGTGTCGCGGTCCCTGACCGTCGGGCTGTCCCTGCAGCAGGCGCAGCACCAGGGCGCTGAACCAGGGGCTGCTCTGGTGGGGCCCGAGGGCGGCGAACCAGAGCTGCCAGTCCAGGCGGGGCTGGTGCGGGGCCACCACGGCCGGGGCCGCGCTCACGTTCCCGGGCTTGTACATGAACTCGATCTCCTGCGGGACGGGAGCGGCTGCCATGGCAACGGGGACCGCACGCCTCCGATGCCACCGAGCGCCTGGAGTCACCTCA
>NW_024511807.1:0-475 GCF_017590135.1 Pyrgilauda ruficollis
TTTTCCCTGCTTTTATCCCATTGTTTTCCCCATTTTTCCCGTTTTCCCTCTTGCTGTTTTCCCTGGTTTTATCTCATTGTTTTCCCCGTTTTTCCCCTTGCTGTTTTCCCTGGTTTTATCCCATTGCTTTTCCCGTTTTTCCCGTTTTCCCCTTGCTGTTTTCCCTGCCCTATCCCATTGTTTTCCCCATTGTTTTTCCCATTGCTGTCTTTCCCGTTTTTCCCTTTTTTCCCATTTTTCCCCCTGCTGTTTTCCCTGCCCTTACCCCGCCGCTTTTCCCGCCATTTTCCCCGTCATTTTTCCCACCATTTTCCCGCCGTTTTCCCGCCGTTTTCCCCGCCGTTTTTCCCGCCATTTTCCCTGTCGTTTTTCCCGCCATTTTTCCCATCATTTTCCCCGCCGTTTTTCCCTCCTTTCCCGTTTTCCCGCCATTTTCCCTCCTTTCCCATTTCCCCGCTGTTTTTCCCTCCTTTCC
>NW_024511808.1:0-475 GCF_017590135.1 Pyrgilauda ruficollis
AAAGATGCAGCAAAAAGGTGAACTCAGCCTAGCAAATGCTTCAGATCACATCAATAATTCAGAAATTTCTGGTATTATATAGGAACATAAATACACAGGGTTTTGAAAATACATAAAAGTAGGGTTTTTTTCCCTTATCTGCTGAGTATTTGCAGGACGTGTCATTGTGCTCTCCTGCTGGAAAATAACAAGAACATAAATATCAAAATATTCTACAGTAGACATTTTGAATGCTGTTTGGTTTTACTAATTTTTTAGCATTCTTTAATTGAAGAACTTGGATTCACAACTCTACCCTACCTGCTTCAATTAAATCAGGAACATAAATTCTCAGAACAATCAGTTTGCTCTCTTTTCAGCAGTTCTTAGAGGTTTCCTATGAAACTGGGACTTCATTGGGCTTTGCATAGAAATAGTGTGTAATTCCAGACAAGGCAAAAATACAAGGGCTAAAGGACAAACAAATAAAAAAAAA
>NW_024511809.1:0-475 GCF_017590135.1 Pyrgilauda ruficollis
AATCCAATATTGCCCCTGTAAATCTTCTCAAATACAAAGCTCCACTACATATCTGATACAAGGTGTAGCAAGGTAACATAAAATCAGACTATATTTATTTTCTCAAGTTAAGCATTTATTGAAACTATTTATTGAAATGTATGGCACTGCTGTAGGGTGTGCTGTGGGTGCCTGGTTGTTAATGAACTTACCACATCAGTGATTTCTTCAGCCACTTCTAATTTTCACTGTAAAATTCTCTTTTTAACTCTAGGGTCCACCAGGTCCACCAGGCAGGGATGGTGAAGATGGTCTACCAGGTCCTCCAGGGCCCCCTGGTCCTCCAGGTCTTGGCGGAGTAAGGCATCCAAACTTTCTATTACCAGAACTCATAAGCTGTGCTTTGTAACCAAGGCAAAATTCATATCTGCTGGAAAGCACTGTTGTTGAATTGAAGAGTGGAAGAAACATTCTCTTGCGAGCCATAAGAAATTGA
>NW_024511810.1:0-475 GCF_017590135.1 Pyrgilauda ruficollis
CAGCCGGTGAGGGGGCCGGAATATCCCGGAATTCCCGAAAATCCCAAAAAAATCCCCAAAAAAATCCACCCAGAAACAGCGAAATCACAAAAAACCCTGTAAAAATCCCAAAGAAACCCATTAAAATCCCAAAACCTGCCCCAAACTCAAACCCAAACCCTGCCAGAGCGGCCGCTCCGAGTTCAGTGACGCCATCGTCATCTCCAACCGGTGAGCGGGCCAAAAGATCCCGGAATTCCCCAAAAAATCCCCGAAAAAATCCACCCAGAAACAGCGAAATCACAAAAAACCCTGTAAAAATCCCAAAGAAACCCATTAAAATCCCAAAACCTGCCCCAAACTCAAACCCAAACCCTGCCAGAGCGGCCGCTCCGAGTTCAGTGACGCCATCGTCATCTCCAACCGGTGAGCGGGCCAAAAGATCCCGGAATTCCCCAAAAAATCCCCGAAAAAATCCACCCAGAAACAGTGAAAT
>NW_024511811.1:0-6291 GCF_017590135.1 Pyrgilauda ruficollis
GTTATGGGGTTTATGTGCTGTTTCCTTTTTCTCAAACCACTCCATGGGACAGCTCTTGACAGGCCATTGTGGTCAGGGACTCAGGCTATGGAAGACAATCCTGCCAGGTGAGTCACCTGTGCCAGGGAGCAGTACACAGGAACCTTGTTCTTTCCATGCCAGTGCAGGGCACAAAGGCATGATCCTAAAAGTGACACTCTGCTTGTGCTGCTCACCTGGAAACACAGAAATCAGGGGCTGAAGAGACCTACAGGGTCACCCTGCTCAACCTACTGAGCCTACAGGGGATCAGATTGACCTCTGTGATATTTTTGGCACATTGGCCAAGGCTCCCGGGAAGAAGGTACCCAGAAAGTTGCTTCCTGTTGGACACTGAGCCTGCTGCAATGTGTTTTCCTCCCATACTGTAGGATGCCATAACAAAAGGGCAGCTTGTCCACATTTATTCCTTTGGGCAGCCCCTATCATGCTGCACACCTGACATCTACTTACAGCTCCCATTCTGGAAGAAAACCAGCATTGCTGCCCTCCTGGGAATATCTACTGCAGGGCTTCTCTACTCACAGGGCTTACTCACCATCCTTCTTTTCTTCCCTTAAGGCTCAGGACTGGCTTTTCCTTGAAGGCAGAAGAAGCCTGAGCACTAGAGAATAGCTCAGAGCCTCTCTGTCCACCATCCTTGGTACATGCCAGCTTTTGCCTAAGCCAGCTGTGTCTGCTTGTCTCAAAATCCACCAGTTTACTCAGCTGTGTGCTGTGTCCCTTTCCTGGATTTTGCAATCTGTTCAATTCTGTTATGTGAAATCATTCCCAAATCATTTGTCAACTTTAAAAAAAGAATGGGCTCTAAGTTTCCTTTTGATACGGGCCCTAGGGTTGCTTATGTCCTTTGACAGGAGGTCCAGAGGCAAGCAGATGTTTCACTCATGTCCTCTCAGCAGGGCACAGAAAGAGCAATGGACACGAAGCGATGCCTTCAGCTGCCTCAACCCCTTTACAGCCCAGTCTGTGTTTTGCTCCAGTCCCCAAGCTCCGCTTAAGTAGAAGAAAGTCCTTAGCAAGAGTATGCAAGTAGGATTTGGGTAGGACCCAGACCTGAGACTTTCCTTTGAAGAGGGATCTTTCACCCTGATTGACGCACAAGGCGCAGCACCTGTGGGACAAAGGATTTGCACAGGAATCCAGTGGACAGAAGAACTCGGGGAACAAACACTGCTGAGCAAACACTGAAGGAAGCCCACTGAGGAGTTATACAGGTCTAGACCAGCAGGCTGGGATAACTGACCTGCCCACTCACTTTCCTGCCCACAATTACTGCTGACTGCAGCAACACTTGCTGTTTGCAGACTTGTATTTTGAGTTTCTCAGTCTGCTTTGCTCACAGCACCTGCTGTGTGAAACGAGCCAGTACCAGCTCAAAGCCTAAGAGAGATGGAGCAGGTGTCTAAGGAAGTTCAGGGTTCCAGAGCACAGGGGAACATAAGAGACTGGAGAAGCTTTGGAAAAGCCATCAGGATTTTTAGGGGGCAGACCACATGATGGATAGAGGCTGTTGAGGCTGGGCTTGCTAAAATTACAGCAAACAAGAACAAAAAAAGAAAGAATGTTTTATTTCAAATGCTGGTGTACATCAATATAGCACCTAACAGAATCATCTAGAACAATACACATGCAAGGAGTTTTCCAGTCCTCAGTCATACACAATCCAGAACAAGATACAGAAAAGAGTGAATGTGCACATATATTTTTTCTGATGAGCAGAGTGTAAAAATTAAACTAGAATAAAGTACAATCCTTATAAAGCAAAACCCCTGTTTAAAGAGCTGCTGTGATCTGAGCAGGCCATTTTGTGGAACATGTGATTCTTTAGCATCACGTATTGATTACTTAATTGTGTCTCAGCCTTTGCCACCCAAGATCTCCTGCTCCCTTGATCTTCTGAACACATCTGAAGGTAGAAGCTAAACAACACCAGTATGGACAATCTCCCTGCTGAGCCAGATGGCTGCAATATGAGGATTAAGTGACTCCCATCCTTCCTGCTTTCATCATGACTAGTCACTGTTCAGAATATGTTTAGGAGCTTCTGGTTGGAGCACTCGTGACAACACATAGGGACCAAAATGGACATTGATCAATAAAAGAAGCCAAAGCCCCCACTCAGCAGCCTTTTTGCTTGGGGAAATTCCTTCATTCAACCAATTCCAAAGACCTTCACAGACCACAGAGGGGTGCTTTAAAGCCAGGAATAATATGAATGGAAGCAATTGTAATTTAAGGAATCAGATCTCAAATCCAACTTAACAGATATGCAGAAAAAGAAAGTTTCCATTTCCAATCCTGCACCTTGGCAGCTAACAAGGAGGATCAAGGGACACAGCACACCACTACAAATTCATGATTGTTGTTACCCAGCGCAAGAACCGGGACAGTTTGGTATAGACACCATATTTGCCTTTCCTTGCACATCCTTCGCCCCAGCTAACTATTCCAGTAACAAAATAAGTATCCTTATATCTGGTCACGTGGGGGCCACCACTGTCTCCTTGGCAAGCATCCTTTTGCTCTGTGTCATAACCAGCACAGAACATGTTCTCAGTTACTGCAAAGTAAGTGGATTCTTTGCAAGTGCTCCTATTAATATATGGGAGTTCAAGGACCTTCAGTTTCTTTGGGAGCTGTCCACCATCATATTCCCGCCCAAAGCCACTAACCCTCCCAGATTTTTGGTTCATCAGAACTTCATTAGCAAAGTCTGCTTTGGGGAGACATGCTGCGATGACGTACTCTGAAAACCTGATAGGTTCCTTCAGCTTTAATAAAGCAATGTCATTATCATAAGTCTCAACAATAAATTTGGAATGAACAAATATTTTGTCCACAGTGTGCATTGATTCAGACTGCTCTTTCTTCTCTCTGTCCACTTCACCTGCACAAGAGCATTAAAAGGGTCATTAATGTAGGGAAAGTATAAGAATTTCAGAACAACTCTGACAGAGGAAGAGAGCAGTATATTGATTCTGAGTACTTTGCCCAAGACCTTAGACCACACAAGGAAACTGAAAACAGGAATGGCAATATTTCTTAGCAGCACCTGGATTGGCTTTGGTCCTGAGATTGGGTGTGTGGAGATTTTTGTACCAGTTTACACAAAGGCATAAGCTGATTCAGCTAAACTAATGCAATTTTGTGTGGAAGCACTTACAGGAGCTTGAGCCTGGCTTAGAGAAGAGAACAAGTTGTGGACTACAACAGTGCCAAGATGAGGCTGTGTTGATCCTGTGTCCGGGCTCAAAAGGGAAGCAATGATAAATCTGAGTTTGTTTTTGGTACTCTATTGCAATGAGTCATAGCTTTCCTGAGGGTTCCTGCAAGAACATATCTGGATGCTTCTGAAGTGCCAGGAATCATGAGCTACCTGCAGAAGCACTGCTCTGCTGAACACGTTGACAACCAATACTCCTAGAATATTGGACTGTAACCACTGCCAGCTAGCTGGTAGAGAAGAAAGAGAGGCAGCTGTTGTCACAAAGAAGGATGGTCAGAATAATGAGAAATTATAAAAAGCAGCAAAAAGGTAACAAACCTTAATGCATCATGAGTACACCTCATGGGAGATTTAAGGCACAGAAGGTTAGGCACTACAGATACTCTCACCTCAGAGGAGTAAAACAAATAATCACTCACCAACAACAACTTTGATTTCTTTGGATTGGTTTATGCAATGAGCTGCAGTAAGTATGAAATTTTCATTCAGAATCGTTCCACCACAAAACTCTTCTCCTTCCTCGTTTAACAGAACAGCCTGTGAAGCAAAATAGGTAAGAAGGAAGAAGTGCAGTTTAAAATCGATGAGCTATATTGGGGTGACTAAATTCTCTGCACACTACAGAGATGCTTCTTACTGCAACAGGCATGTCTCCCTCCACGTCTCTCCTAGCACTGCATTCCTGCATGCAGAGGCTGCAGATTGACTTCTACTGCTACAGAGTCCTGATTGTCTATATGTGAAGTTAACATTTGGCTTCCACATTACCCCACTCCCAGTGCTGAGTAACATCCCTCAGGCACTGACTGAATGAACAGGCAGAGTGCAGAGTCTGGATCACTCCATCCCTTGGACTTACCACCCCAAACAATGTCCACATACAGGAATTCATTTTGGCTGGCCACCAAACTCAAGAGTAAAACTGATACATGAGGGTGTATTTCTGAACCTAAACACTGGCTTGTATCTGCTTTATCACCCTGCCCTCGGGTGTGCTGCCTGAGTGGATGGTCTCAGACAGAACCAAAATGTGTCCTGCAAAAGTGGCCTGGGAGTGATCCTGAAGTCCTCTCTGACAATAGGGTTGGCGGTTCCATCTAAAAGGGCACACAGCCTTTTGTTCTGACCCCGTGAAGCTGCAGTTTGCAGAACAGCACATCCAATGCCCAGGGTCACACAGCTCAGCTACGTCTTGCTGCCGCTGGCACGTGACATGGGTCATGCTCAGAAGGCTCCCAGCTGGAAGGAGCCACTGCTCCCCTTCCCTCAGAGACACCCTCTGCCACATGCAGGGCAAAGCCCCCTCCACTCACCTGCCATGGGCACTGGCCAGGAAGACACTCATCCCCACCAACTATCCTGGTATCGACATACGGAGTCTTGCTGCTGGTTCTGTTGTCAGGTGGAGGCGTTGGGCTTTCTGTGGTAATTGCAAAGTCCTCCTCTGTGCTCGTTTCGTTTGCAGCAGGGTCTTCTTGATCACTCATTCCATTGCTATGGTCAGTGGGTGAAAGAACAGACCTTTTTTTCCTTACCACAGCAATTTTGCCACAAGGGTACTTTACTGTAAAGAGAAGAATGCTAAAATTAAAGATGGAGGGAAACACCAACACAAGAAGAAACTCCTTGGAAATACCATCTCACAATACATAGTGCTGCTTCCTCATTCTCCAGACAATGCAAAAGACTTGGCACATGGAACCAAGGAAGAAAGATCATATGGTTTGAAAAATGAGTGCTCTTTCCTCATCATGAAGGGTCTCTTTCAGCTTCCATCTCACAATCATGTTTTGAAAGTATTTAAATTTTAATACACCATCTTCAATTTGTTTTTAACAAATTTAATGCATCATCTTCAATTATTTACATTGACATATTCATGTAGTTCCTCTTAATAAAATGTACTTAATTTGGGAACTGAGTGAAATGATTTATTTTAGGAATAATATTGCCAATGACAGCAATTTGTTATTACCTATAAAGTGTATAAAACCTGACATGATATCTAAATGGTTGACTTACCCCTCCCCTGTGGCATTTTGAAATACAATAAAATTGTACATATGTGCATAGTGCTAATCATAATTATCCAGTCTCTTCAATTACAAGTTGATAAGGTTCACTGCAATTTAAGCATAAATTTTTGCAAGCTGCTCTTTCATATGACCTGTAAGTGTTTAAGCAAAGATCCTGCTGTGATCACTTTTCTCAGCATGGCCTCACCTTGAGTCCCATGTACAGTTTTTGGCATCTAAATATAAGAAAGATATAAAGCTCTCAGAGAGCATCCAGAAGAGGGCAACAAAGATGGTGAAGGGCCTTGAGGGGAAGCCATATGGGCTGAGGTCACTTGGTCTGTTCAGCCTGGAGGAGACTGAGGGGAGACCTCATTGTGGTCTGCCACTTTCTCCTGAGGGGAAGAGGAGGGGCAGGCACTGATCTCTTCTCTGTGGTGACCAAGACACAGAATCACAGATCCTTTAGATTGGAAAAGACCTCCAGGACCACCGAACACAACCTTTGACAGATCAGCGCCTTGTTAATCAGACTATAGCTCTAAGTGCCACATTCATTTGATTCTTGAAAACCTCCAGGCATGGTGACCCCACCACTACCCTGGGCAGTCCACTCCAGTGCTGGGCAGCCCTTTCCATGAAGAAACCCGAGAGAATGGCAGGAAGCTGTGTCAGGGGAGGGTTGGGTTGGACAGTAGAAAAGGATTCTTCACCCAGAGGGTGATTGGGCATTTGAACAGGTTCCCCAGGGAAGTAGTCAAGGCCCCATGCCCGACAGAGTTCAAGAAATGTTTGGACAACACTTTCAGGCACATGGAGTTATTCTTGGGGTAGTCTAGTAATACACCAGGAGTTGGATATAGACGATCATTGAGGATTCTTTTCAAAACAGGATATTCTGTGGTTCAATGATTTTTTATTATCTTGTTAACAGCAGAATTTACTCTGACATGCCTCACTAGGCGGCACCTTGCTAAGGGTTCAAAATCACCTAGATTTTGATCCACT
>NW_024511812.1:0-475 GCF_017590135.1 Pyrgilauda ruficollis
AAAAAAAAAAATCCATTCTTGTCATATCTGGTAGTGACAGAGGTTATCAATGTTCAGGTTTACTGTTTGACTAAATTATTGTAATTTTTGTAAATACGGTATATACTCGATGAAATTGTGACTGGTCTAAAACATTTGTATATACATTAAAAAGCTCAAATTAACAAATTCAGCTATCTTTTGTGCTTGTGACCACGAGATTCAAGTCCCAAATCTCCTGTGTGAGGGGTGGTGAGCCCTGGCTGGGTCGGTTTTGTCACTGTCATTATCCACAGGTTGGCATTCCAGGTGCTTTTCCCAAATTATTTGGAAACAACTTGGCATTGCTGTTCCTCAGGCTCCTGCCTTCAGAGACCCACTGCCAAACAACCCAAATCTTTCAAGCTTTTTGGGAAGCATTTAGTGGATTAAGTCGGTTTTAATAAGCCTTCTGGCTCAAAATAACTTAAAATAATGAAAAATGGGGAAAAATATG
>NW_024511813.1:0-475 GCF_017590135.1 Pyrgilauda ruficollis
GGGGCTGCCGCCGCCGGGGCCGCCACTGTTGGCCGAGGGCAGCAGCCCGTTGGCGTGGGCCAGCTGGTCACCGGCGGCCGTGCCCGCCGAGGCCTCGCCGTTCTGGGCGCCCAGGCAGCCCAGCTCCGGGCCCTGCGGCGGCGGCTGCTGCTGCTGCTGGCCCCCTCCCGCCCCGTTGGCCTGCATGGCGCTGCTGGCGATGCCGCCGCTGCTGCTGCTGCCTCTGAGCGGGGCGGCGGCGGGGGCGAGCCCGGCGGGCACCGAGGGGGACTGGGACGAGGTGAGGCCTGCTCTGCCCGCGGAAGCCCCGGGCTCTCCTGCTCCCTCCGCCGCCGCCGGGGAGGCCCGGGCTTTCTTCCGCGGGGGCGGGGAGGCTCCGCCGGTGTCCGAGTCGGAGGAGGAGGAAGCGGAGGCCAGAGTTTCCTCGCCGAGAGCGGCCGTGGTGGGAAGCCGGGGGGGCGAGGAGGGGGAGGCG
>NW_024511814.1:0-475 GCF_017590135.1 Pyrgilauda ruficollis
GGCTCTCAACTGCACCATTGCCAGCTGTAAGCTTTGTACATTCCAGCCCTTCCATTACATATGATGCCGCCCCCCTGCCTCTTTTGCCCTGTGTGCATCTCCTGAAGAGCCTGAATCTGCCCAACAGGGCACTCCAGTCTCAGGAGTGATCCCACCAGGTTTCATTTAAGTCAATGATATCAAACCTCTGGGACTGAATCGAAGCTTTGAGCTCCTCTTGTTTGTTCCTCATACTGCATGTATTGGTAGAGAAACATTTCAGGTGTTGTACTTTGTAACCAACACCTCATGAAGCAGATCGAGGTAGCGCATTAGTGTTCATTTCCTCAAGTTTTGACACATTGTCCCACTGATTATCACTGGTGAGCCTTTTCTCCCTTCCAAGCCAATTTAAAGCTCTGTCAATGGGCTGTGCCGGCTCCTGTGCCAGATCTCTTTTTCCACTCTGAGAAAGGTGCAACCCATCAGGTGTTGG
>NW_024511815.1:0-475 GCF_017590135.1 Pyrgilauda ruficollis
TGGCAGGGGTGGAATGGGATGAGTTTAGGGTCCCTTCCAACCCAAATTATCCTGGAATTCTTTAATGGGAACAGGACACTCGGAAGGGGCATTAACTCATATTTTAACCCAACTCCACATTTTTCCAGCACCTTTTCACCCTCAGCCAGGACGAGCCCCCCTGAGGCCACTCCCTTTGTAAAAACGATGAGCTTTGCGTCTCCAAAACAACAATTCCTCTTTCATCCTCTGAGGAAAGCCAGAATGAGCTGATCAAGCGACTTCTTTTCAAAGGAATCTTTTTTTTTTTCCTTTGCTTTTGTGGTGGTGCTACCCTGAAAATCTCCAAGTTCCGCTCAACAAGAGGCAAGAAAAGCAAAAGCAGCTGAATTTGCTTACTGAGATGCTCAGAGCTGTGCAGTCAGCAAGTTCTGGGCAGCAAAGATCGCCTGACCTCCATGGATTTGAAGACAGGTGCAAAAAAAAAAAAAAAAAA
>NW_024511816.1:0-475 GCF_017590135.1 Pyrgilauda ruficollis
GTTTTGTTGTTGTTATTATTATTGTTGATATTGCTGTTGTTATTATTAACCCTTCTTCAACAGGCTCAGAGTATGAAAATGCACAAAAAATTTAAAAAACAACAAAAAAAAGTATGGAAAGATATTTACTCCAGAAATTAGGAAAAAAAGTTTATTCTTGCTCTCTTTTCATCCTTTCACCATATACCAAACCCAGTAAAACTACAAGCACCAAGAGGTGCTTGTAAGGCTGCAAGCACCTCTAATAATAGGTAGGGACCACTTAGCTTCACTAATTTAAATTACCCAAATTCACCAGCAATTGTGGCAAAAACCCCATGATTTTTTACACTTTAAAGAACAATCTTTGTAAAGACTAACAGCAACAGCCAAATTGCACCCAGAAACAAGCAGGAAGCCAGCATTAAACAGACTACTTCAATGGCATCAGTGTGTATTTCTTAGAACGCCTTTGGATAAGTAACTTTTATAAAGA
>NW_024511817.1:0-475 GCF_017590135.1 Pyrgilauda ruficollis
GCCTGAGCAGTGCCTTGGCTCCGGCATCGCCCACGAGCCGGCCGGGCTGATCCCGCTGGGAGCCATGCGAGGCCGCATCTCCTCAGGGACCGGGGCTCCTGGGCCATGTCTTGTCAGGACATAACAGCAGCGGCCCGAGCTGGGGCCAGGCACAGCTGAAGCTGCCACAGCCACACAGGTGCACAGGCGCCAGGCAGCGTTTGGCTGCGAGTCCCTCGCTCTGCCCTCCGAGAACCTGTGGCCGCCTCCAGCCACTGAGCTCTGCTGCTCTCCTGCTGCCCGGCCCTGACGTCCCTGGCAGCAGGAACGGCTCTCCAGGTCACTCCTCAGGGCTGAGAGACTCTTTACCAGTGTCTGATCTCTACAGCGAGGTAAGCAGTATTTTACTTTCAGCCTAAAAATATATTGTGTATATTATATATATCCATCTACTTATTTATTACAATATCCACTTATTTATTACAAGTGTGTTAAA
>NW_024511818.1:0-475 GCF_017590135.1 Pyrgilauda ruficollis
GCCTCCCCTCCCCCACCCCCGCCCGGATTCGGAGCCGCTCCGGAGCCATGGAGGTAACGGGACCCCCAAAATTGCCCAAAATCCCCGGAATTCACCCCAAAATCCCCAAAATTCAAGGCGGGAAGGGGAGAAATCCACCCCGGGAGCCTCAAATTGCCCAAAATCCGCCCCGAAAACTCCCAAAATTGCCTCAAATCCTAAAAAATTCAGCCCAAAATGCCCCAAATTTGAGGCAGGAACTCCCAAAATTGCCTCAAATCCCCCAAATGCAACGGAAGAGCCCCAAAATCTACAAAATCCACCCCAAAATCCATCCCGGGAAACCCAAAAACCCCCAGGAACCCCCAAATTCCTCCAAAATTCCCCAAATTCCTCCAAATTCCCCCAAAATTCCCTCCAGGAACCCCCAAATTTCCCCAAAATCCCTCAAAATTACCCGAAACGGACCCAAAATCCCTCAAATCTCCCCCAAATT
>NW_024511819.1:0-474 GCF_017590135.1 Pyrgilauda ruficollis
TACTGAGGCTGTCTGGACCAGGGGAAAAGCTGGGAAGCAAAAGTGTGCCCAACCTGTCATCCCTTTCTCACCCATGTCTATACTGGCTGGGACCCTCCACTTGCAGAACATGCACTTGGCCATCTCCTCCCTGTTCTCCGTGAGATAGACTTGGATCTTCAGGTCCCTTGTGATCTGGAGCTGGTTGTTTTCCTTCAGGAGGTTCCTGCTGTAGCTGTTCAACCTGCCCCAAATGATGGTTTCCTGAATCCCTTGGTAGTCCCAGACATCTCACTGGGTTCTGCTACCAAGGCCTCCACCTGCTGCTCCATAACCTCCACTCCCAGGAGAGAGCTGAGCTCCATGAAGATGCCACCCACTTTTCCCACCCAGACCCTAAGGGTGAGCTTCAATCTTCCTCCCCGCCACCTGTCTCCTTCCCTCTCTTTCCCCTTTACAGATTTCATTCCCAAAGTTCCCAGCTGGGGGAACTGC
>NW_024511820.1:0-474 GCF_017590135.1 Pyrgilauda ruficollis
ATTCATGTGGTTCAGTTCTGAGAGCCTTAGTGAACTGCACCTCCTGGAATATCCACGTACAGAAATTTGGCTTTGAAACGTGCTAAGAGAACGGAGTGGAAGCTTACTGATCCTTTAAACATCACCTTAAAGGAAGCACGTCTCTCATTTTGCTGAGGGAAGGATAACTGCTTTAGCCTTCCCCCCGTGCCCTCGGTGAGGCACTGCAGGATGATTCAGAGGATTCGGTTCAGCCTCGGTAGGAAATGCTGCAGGGCTCAGATGGTGGGTGATTTTCAGTGCCTGTGCCATGTGCTGTTCCCGTCAGCCAGGTAGGAGGGAAGCAGGGAAGAGGGTCGAAGGGATAGTTCAGAGGTGGTGGTTGTGTGATCCTCAGTCTGAATGTGGGAGCAGCCCAGGCCATGCTTCTCCTGGAGGTGTTCTGTGTGGATTAACTGATGTTGCTGTGACTGAAACACCTGAGCCATACTTTGC
>NW_024511821.1:0-474 GCF_017590135.1 Pyrgilauda ruficollis
AATGGGTCAAAAATGGCCAAAAATTGGTGAAAAACGGTCAAAAACGGGTCAAAAATGGCCAAAAATGGCTCAAAAGTGGCTCAAATCGACCCGGGTTTTTTTGTACTGGTTCGGACTGGTCCGAACTGGTCCAAACTGGGATTTGCCCCCCCCCCCAGGGCTGCAGCTGCCCCCCGATTTCTGCCAGGACGAGGCCGGGGGGGACCCCTGGGACACGCTGGGGGTCTTCGTCACCCTCTTCCTCCTCAGCGTGGGCTACGGCGCCACGGTGACGCTGTGCAAGGTAAACTGGGAGCACTGGGAGGGACTGGGAGGGACTGGGAGGGGGGAAATGGGGGGAAAACGGGGAAAAATGGGGAAAAAAGGGTTAAAATGGGGAAAAAAGGGTTAAAAATGGGGAAAATTGGGGAGAAAAAGAGTAAAAAAATAAATCGGGGAAAATGGGAGAAAAATGGGGAGGAAAGGGTTAAAAAT
>NW_024511822.1:0-1476 GCF_017590135.1 Pyrgilauda ruficollis
TTTGGGCTGTTTTTTAGGGATTTTTGGACTGATTTTTAGGGAGTTTTGGGCTGGTTTTGGACTGATTTTTCGGCTGATTTTTAGGAATTTTTTGGGCTGATTTTTTGGGATTTTTGGGCTGATTTTTGGGGTGGTTTTTGGCGTGGTTTTTAGGGATTTTGGGGCTGGTTTTGGGCTGGTTTTTAGGGATTTTTGGGCTGATTTTTAGGGATTTTTGGGCTGGTTTTTGGGCTGGTTTTGGGCTGGTTTTTAGGAATTTTTGGGCTGGTTTTTGGGGTGGTTTTTAGGAATTTTTGGGCTGGTTTTGGGCTGGTTTTTAGGCTGGTTTTTAGGAATTTTTGGGCTGTTTTTGGGCTGTTTTTGGGCGGTTTTTGGGCCGTTTTTGGGATTTCTGGGGCTCCGTGTCTCACCGGTTTGCGCGGATCCTCCACCTCGCGGATGCTCAGGTTCTCCAGGGGGATGATCCCCCGCGGCTCCTTGTCCTGCAATGCCGGAATTCCGGGAAATTTCGGGAATTTTGGGGGGAATTTCAGGAAATTTTGGGATTTTTTTGGGAATTTGGGGTCCCAGGGAGGGATTTCGGGGTGAATTTGGGGCATTTTGGGGCAGATTCCACCTCGGGGATGGTCCCCCGTGGCTCCTTGTCCTGAAATTTGGGAATTCTGGGAATTTTTGGGGATTTTTCTGGAATTTTGGGGTTTTTTTGGGGAATTTGGAGTCCCAGGGAGGGATTTTGGGGTGGATTTGGGGGATTTTTGGGGTGGTTTTGGGTTATTTGGGTGAATTTGGGGGTAATTTTGGTGCTTTTGGGGGATTTTTGGATGGATTTGGGGGATTTTGGGGCTCCCGAGGTGGATTTTCGGGTGAATTTTGGGATTTTTGGGACATTTTTGGAATATTTTTGTCTCTCACCGTGGTGTACTCAAAGTAGCAGAAGCAGATTTGGGATTTTTGGGGTGAATTTGGGTTATTTTGGTTGAATTTTTGGTGGTTTTGGGGTATTTTGGGTCGGATTTCAATGATTTTGGGGGTCTCGAGGTGGGATTTGGGATATTTTGGGGTGAATTTTGAGATTTTTGGGACATTTTTGGGATATTTTTGTCTCTCACCGTGGTGTACTCGAAGTAGTAGAGGCAGACTTGGGATTTTTGGGGTGAATTTGGGTTATTTTGGTTGAATTTTGGGTGTTTTTGGGGTATTTTGGGTCGGATTTCGATGATTTTGGGGGTCCCGAGGTGGGATTTGGGATATTTTGGGGTGAATTTTGGGGTTTTTGGGTCTCACCGTGGTGTACTCGAAGTAGTAGAGGCAGATTTGGGATTTTTGGGGTGAATTTGGGTTATTTTGGTTGAATTTTTGGTGGTTTTGGGGTATTTTGGGTCAGATTTCAATGATTTTGGGGGTCCCGAGGTGGAATTTGGGATATTTTGGGGTGAATTTTGGGGTTTTTGGGACATTTTTGGGGTATTTTGGGTC
>NW_024511822.1:2219-6359 GCF_017590135.1 Pyrgilauda ruficollis
ATTTGGGATATTTTGGGGTGAATTTTGGGGTTTTTGGGTCTCACCGTGGTGTACTCGAAGTAGTAGAGGCAGATTTGGGATTTTTGGGGTGAATTTGGGTTATTTTGGTTGAATTTTTGGTGGCTTTGGGATATTTTGAGGTGGATTTTGATGATTTTGGGGGTCTCGAGGTGGGATTTGGGATATTTTGGGGTGAATTTTGGGGTTTTTGGGTCTCACCGTGGTGTACTCGAAGTAGTAGAGGCAGATTTGGGATTTTGGGGGCGAATTTGGGTTATTTTGGTTGAATTTTTGGTGGTTTTGGGGTATTTTGGGGCGGATTTTGACGATTTTGGGGATCTCGAGGTGGGATTTGGGATATTTTGGGGTGAATTTTGGGGTTTTTGGGTCTCACCGTGGTGTACTCGAAGTAGTAGAGGCAGTTGTCGGTCAGGATGAACCAACGGCGCTTCCACGTCTTCACCCGCCCGCCTGAGGGGATTTGGGGGAAATTTGGGGGATTTTGGGGAGAATTTGGGCAATTTTGGGATTTTTGGGGTGGATTTTGGGATCTCTGGGGCAGAATTTGGGGGGTTTTAGGGGGGATTTTGGGGGAATTCAGAGGATTTAGGGGGGATTTTGGGATTTTTGGAGGAATTTTGTGGAGGTTTGGGATTTTTTGGGGGGAATTTTGGGATTTTTGGAAGAATTTTGGGGGATTTGGGTGAATTTTTGGGGAAATTTGGGAGTTTTGGGTGGAAATCAGGGGGGTTTTGGGGGGGTTCTTGGGAATTTTGGGGAAACTCTTGGGGAATTTGGGATTTTTGGGAGGAATTTGGGGGGATTTTGGGGGATTTGAGGGAATTTTCAGGAATTCTGGAGAGATTTGGGATTTTAGGGAGATTTTGGGAGAATTTTGGGGGAATTTTGGGCAATTTTGGGATTATTGGGGTAAATTTGGGAGGATTTTGGGGAGATTTTGGGGGATTTTAGGGAAATTTGGGATCCATGCAATAAAATTTGGAGAATTTGGGAACTTTAAGGGAATTTTTGGGGGATTTTGGGGGAATTTTGGGATCATTGTGGTAAATTTGGGAGGATTTTGGGGAGATTTTGAGGGATTTTAGGAAAATTTGGGGGGATTTGGGATCCATGCAATAAAATTTGGAGGATTTTGGAACTTTAAGGGAATTTTGGGGGAATTTTGGGAGATTTTGGGGGAGTCCCAAGCGCTGCCCCTCCCCCACCCCAGCACTCACCTCCTGGGGGGTCCCAAAGGCGGCACCGGGGGGGATTTGGGGAATTTTGGAGAAATTTTGGGGAAATTTGGGGAATTTTAGGGAAATTTTGAGGGAATTTTGGGTGGTTTCGGCAAAATTTGGGAGAATTTTTGGAATTTCGGGGGAATTTTAGGTAAATTTTTTGGAAATTTTTGGGAATTTTGGGGGATTTTGAAGGAAATTTGGGAAAAATTTGGGGAATTTGGAAAGAATTTGGGGATTTTTAGGGAAGAAAAGGAAGAAAAAGAAACAAAATCATTAAAATTCAGCAAAACCAAACGGGGAGAGATGGGGGGACTGGGAGGGGGCGTGGCCATGCAAAGTGGGCGTGGCCATGTGATGTGGGCGTGGCCATGTGAGGTGGGCGTGGCCAGGAGAGTGTCCCACCCACTCAACCCCATTAAAGGTAAAAAAAAAGATTTTTGGTGCATTTTGAAAAGGATTTTGGGGGCGTGGCCAGGTGAGGGCGTGGCCCAGGTGGGGTGGGTGTGACCAAAGTGTGGTGGGCGTGGCCAGAGCAATGCCCCACCCACTTTAACCCCACCAAACCCCCATAAATGCCAAAAAATTGGAATTTTTGGGTATTTTGAGTAGGATTTGGGGGCGTGGCCAGGCGAGGGCGTGGCCCATGTCCGGTGGGCGTGGCCCAGGTGAAGTGGGCGTGGCCAGAGCCGCATCCCACCCTCTTTCATCCACATAAAACCCAAATAAAAAGCCCAAAATTTCAGATTTTGGAGTATTTTGAGGGGGTTTTCGGGGGCGTGGCCGGGCGGGGGCGTGGCCCGGGCTGGGTGGGCGTGGCCAGGGCTGCATCCCACCCTCTTTCATCCACATAAAACCCAAATAAAAAGCCCAAAAATTCAGATTTTGGAGTATTTTGAGGGGGACTTTGGGGCGTGGCCGGGCGGGGGCGTGGCCCGGGCTGGGTGGGCGTGGCCAGGGCTGCATCCCACCCTCTTTCATCCACATAAAACCCAAATAAAAAAGCCCAAAATTTCAGATTTCGGAGTATTTTGAGGGGGATTTTGGGGGCGTGGCCGGGCGGGGGCATGGCCCGGGCTGGGTGGGCGTGGCCCAGGTGAAGTGGGCGTGGCCAGGGCTGCATCCCACCCTCTTTCATCCACATAAAACCCAAATAAAAAAGCCCAAAATTTCAGATTTCGGAGTATTTTGAGGGGGATTTTGGGGGCGTGGCCGGGCGGGGGCATGGCCCGGGCTGGGTGGGCGTGGCCCAGGTGAAGTGGGCGTGGCCCAGGTGAAGTGGGCGTGTCCAGGGCTGCATCCCACCCTCTTTCATCCACATAAAACCCAAAAAAAAAGCCCAAAAATTCAGATTTTGGGGGCGTGGCCAGGCGAGGGCATGGCCCAGATGTGGTGGGCGTGGCCATGAGCGGTGGGCGTGACCAGAGCAATGCCCCACCCACTTTAACCCCATCAAACCCCCATAAATGCCAAAAAATAGACATTTTTGGGTCTTTTAAGTGGGATTTCGGGGGCGTGGCCAGGCGAGGGCGTGGCCCATGTCCGGTGGGCGTGGCCCAGGTGAAGTGGGCGTGGCCAGGGCTGCATCCCACCCACTTTCATCCACATAAAACCCAAATAAAAAGCCCAAAAATTCAGATTTTGGAGTATTTTGAGGGGGGTTTTGGGGGCGTGGCCGGGCGGGGGCGTGGCCCGGGCTGGGTGGGCGTGGCCGGGCGCGGTGGGCGGGGCTCACCCAGCTTGAGCAGCCAGCCCTCGCGGTCGGGGTTGAAGAAGGTGTGCGTGAGGTCGTTGCCGTCGTCCTCGGGGATCTTGAAGGGCTCCGAGCGGATGCTCTCGTACAGGTTCTGGATTTGGGGGGAATTCGGGATTTTTGGGGACAATTCGGGGTGTTTTGGGTAGTTTTGGGGGAAATTTGGGGAGTTTTGGGGAATTTTGGGGGAAATTTGGGGATTTTTCGGGGAAATTCGGGGATTTTTGGGGAATTTCGGGGAAAATTCAGGAATTTTTTCGGAATTTTGGGGGAAATTTGGGGGGAAATTTGGGAATTTTGGGGAATTTGGGGGAAATTTGGGAATTTTTGGGAACAATTTGGGGATTTTGGGGGAATTTGGAGGAAATTTGGGAATTTTTGGGAACAATTTGGGGATTTTGGGGGAATTTGGAGGAAATTTGGGAATTTTTGGGAACAATTTGGGGAATTTTGGGGAATTTGGGGGAAATTTGGGAATTTTTGGGAACAATTTGGGGATTTTGGGGGAATTTGGAGGAAATTTGGGAATTTTTGGGAACAATTTGGGGCTTTTTGGGGAATTTTGGGGAAAATTTGGGGATTTTTGGGGAAAATTCAGGGATTTTTGGGGAAAATTTGGGGAATTTTGGGGAATTAGGGGGGAAATTTTTGAGATATTTAGAGAATTTTTGAGGAAATTCACGGATTTTTTTTTTAGGGAATTTGGGGAATTTTTTATAGTTCTGGGAGAAATTTGGCTTTTTTTTAAATATTAGGAGAAACTCAGGGATTTTTTGGGAATTTTGGGGAAAATTTGGAGATTTTTTGGGCGTTTTGGGGGGAATTCAGGCATTTTTGGGGAATTTGGGGTAGATTTGGGAATTTTTCAGGACAGTTCAAGAGGTTTTGGAGAATCTTGGGGGAATTTGGGGAGTTTTTGGGAAATTTGGGGATTTTAAGGGAGTTTTTGGGGAAATTCAGGGATTTTTTTTTATTTTTGGAGAAAATTTGGGGATTTTTTTGGAGTTTCGAGGGAAATTCAGAATTTTTTTTTGAATATTGGGAGAAAGACAGGGATTTTTGGGGAAATTTGGGGAAAATTTGGAGATTTTTGGGGAGTTTTGGGGGAAATTCAGGGAGATTTGGGGATTTTTGGGAAAATTCAGG
>NW_024511823.1:0-474 GCF_017590135.1 Pyrgilauda ruficollis
ATCTAGTTCCACCCCACCTTTCTTGATCACTACCACAAACTCAGTGAAAGAGTAAATTTACATTAAAATGTATGGTATTTCACACCCACTGATGCTGATTTCTCTCAGCAACTTTGCCTGCTGTGTATGTTTGAAATATAAGGTGAGTTTGATGAGATCTGGACCTTGCTGTCTCAGGGTTATCAGTGCTGTGCTTGCTGATGGAGAAGTGCACACCTGGCAAGAAACAACAACACCACTGGTTCTGTGTGTGTGTGTTAATGGCTGCCACCAGCATGGTCCCTTCATAGAGTATGGAAAACTGGTCTATACTGGGAAAACTGGCACAAAGAGGGCTCACTTGCTCCCTGGTGTATTCATTCCTTGGCCTTATGGCAGCGTTGAACACTGAAAATCAAACTCAGAGTATTTTGAGGAGTCTTAGAAGCCTGGTAGCCAGTTTTAATTAAAAAACAAAACAAAACCAAACCAAAC
>NW_024511824.1:0-474 GCF_017590135.1 Pyrgilauda ruficollis
AAGGCCTTTTCCAATCCAAACCCTTCTGGAATTCAGTGATTCTAACTAATAAACTTAATCTTATCAAACAGGCCCTCGGTGTTCCAGCAGCCAGTGATCTTTCTGGGAGCAGATGTCACTCACCCTCCCGCCGGGGACGGGAAGAAGCCGTCCATCGCGGCCGTGGTGGGCAGCATGGACGGGCACCCCAGCCGCTACTGCGCCACGGTGCGCGTGCAGACCTCGCGCCAGGAGACCTCCCAGGAGCTGCTCTACAGCCAGGAGGTGATCCAGGACCTGACCAACATGGTGAGGGAGCTGTTGATCCAGTTCTACAAATCCACTCGTTTCAAGCCCACGAGGATCATTTACTACAGAGGGGGAGTGTCGGAAGGACAGATGAAACAGGTATTGTCTGATAATTTTTTGTTGCTCATGAAAAGGGATTGATAGATAGTTATGTGGATTATAAGGGAGTGGCCATTGAAAAAAAAA
>NW_024511825.1:0-474 GCF_017590135.1 Pyrgilauda ruficollis
ATAAAGGAACCCTTCTCTTCTTCCCACCACAGGGATAGTAACATGTTATCTAGACTAACATGCCCACTAAAATGTCACTATGGGAACCCATTTATGAAATTATTAGATCATCAAAAACAATCCTTAAAGACATTCTCTCATAAACCACAGAGCAAATTTTCTCCAAGGTACATCCAATTTCTCCTGATAA
This sequence comes from Pyrgilauda ruficollis, assembly GCF_017590135.1. Lineage (NCBI taxonomy): Eukaryota > Metazoa > Chordata > Aves > Passeriformes > Passeridae > Pyrgilauda > Pyrgilauda ruficollis. The sequence continues at coordinate 191 of NW_024511825.1, forward strand.
GTTATGTATTATAACCCATCTTTTCACCCCTCAAGGCAGCAGCAATACCACCACCAGCATGTGCACCAGACTTCCAGACAATGACGGCATCATGACCTACCAGGAGCGCTCATGAGTAGAAGAGAAAACGTTCACAGTTAAGTCCAGATACACAGGTTTCTACTTAACCCACAATAATCCTTTAAGAACTAACTCCTCCTAATCAACACAATATACTGACACAATCCCAAAATACACTGACATGACAAAGAAGATATTTAAAACAGCTGGATCACCAAATCTCC
>NW_024511826.1:0-474 GCF_017590135.1 Pyrgilauda ruficollis
CTCAGCCTCTGCACTACCCACAAAGACCAGGTACAGCCATAACATGCAAGAGTTTAAAGAGATTAACCATTCATCCTTTATGATCATATTTTTCTGCCTATTGATTTTACTGTTTCTGTACTATCACGTACAAATTGTGTGACTTAGGGACTTTAAGCAAGTTACACTCAGGTAAGCACATGAATTTACATACTTAGTAATGCAGCCCTCACACAAATCAGCCATTTAATTTCTATACATGCCTGCCTGACTAAAGAGGAATAAAACAGTGTCTGTTCACAGCAGGACTGGGACAGAAAGTAGTTTCCCAAATTTCCTCAGCATCCTGTGGCATGCATGGCCAACATTTCACACCTGTGGAATGCTATTACAGCAAAAATATTCAACATTGGTATTTATTATTTCATATCTGCTTCATACCACCATATTGAACAGATACTATCATCTAATCCCATTTAAAATGAGATTTTTTTT
>NW_024511827.1:0-474 GCF_017590135.1 Pyrgilauda ruficollis
ACCAGCACAGACCAGTATGGCCCAGTATAAACCGCTACGGACCACCAAAGGGCAGCACCCACCCCAGTGACCCCCTGAAGGCCAGACTGTCCAGTATCAACCAGTACAAACCAGTATAAACCAGTACAGACCAGTATAAACCCACATGGACCACCAGAGCACACAGCCCAGCACCCACCCCCAGTTCTCACACTCTGCCCAGTATCAACCAGTATAAACCAGTACGGACCACTACAGAACAGCAAGCTCCACTATAAACCAGTACGGACCGGTATACAATACCCTGCACCAGTACAAACCAGTATAGACCAGTATAGGATATCCTGCACCAGTACAAACCAGTATGGACCACTATAGGATACCCTGCACCAGTACAAACCAGTATGGACCACTATAGGATACCCTGCACCAGTATAAACCAGTATGGACCACTATAGGATACCCTGCACCAGTATAAACCAGTATAGACCAGTA
>NW_024511828.1:0-474 GCF_017590135.1 Pyrgilauda ruficollis
TTCTCTGTTTTTTCCCCATTTTTTCCCTGTTTATTTCCATTTACTCCCCATTTTTCTCTGTTTTTTTCCAATTTTTCCCCATTTTTTCCCTGTTTTTTCCATTTATTCCCATTTTTTCCCTGTTTTTTTTTCCATTTATTCACTATTTTTCTCTGATTTCTCCCATTTTTCCCATTTTTCTCCTGTTTTTTCCCATTCTGAGGCGCTCCCCCATCCCTCCCATCCTCATTTCCCCTTTTTTTCCCCATTTATTTTTTCCCTGTTTTTTCCATTTTTCCTCATTTTTTCCTGTTTTTTTCCATTTATTCCCCGTTTTTCTCCCATTTTTTCCAATTTTTCCCATTTTTTCCCTGTTTTTTCCCATTTTTCTCTGTTTTTTTCCCATTTTTCTCCTGTTTTTTCCCATTCTGAGGCGCTCCCCCATCCCTCCCATCCTCATTTCCCCCTTTTTTCCCCATTTTTCCCTATTTTTTC
>NW_024511829.1:0-474 GCF_017590135.1 Pyrgilauda ruficollis
ACTTCTGTGGCACGTCAGTTCCTTCTCTGCTCCATCCCTGTGTTCAGGAATCTGGCAACCTTCCTTACACACTTCCACCTTGCACACCAAGCGCTCCAGAGAAACTGAGCAGCAGGGCTGGTGCCAGCCAGGGCCCAGCACAGTCAGAACCCTGCAGTGACACCAAATCAGCAAATAATGGAAGCAGAGAGTGCCAGAGGCAGCCTCACCGTGCTTGGCTTCCCTACAGTTTGTCACAGCTGATGGGATGAATGCCTCAGCCAGGAGCTACAGGCAGGGCAGGGAGGTTAAAAGGAGGAGCAGCTGGGAGACTGAACAGGACTCTCTGCCTCACATGCAAAAGCTCTGGTGACACAGAGGAGGCTCAGATTATAAATACAGGAGCTCCGGTTAGGCACTGGAAATTGGTCACATGGACCAGGCTGGGAAATGCACGGGAATGAAGGATTGGTGCTGGAGGAGCTCAGCACCACT
>NW_024511830.1:0-474 GCF_017590135.1 Pyrgilauda ruficollis
GGATTGGACGGTCTTTCAGGAACCACACCTGCGAGATGAAGTCAACGAACAGTTTAAGCCAGACTTGATTTTTGTCAAGGAGTCCAAGGCGTTGGTGGTTGACGTAACAGTCAGATACGAGCACAGCAATTCCTCATTGAGGGAGGCTGCTGCTGAAAAGGCGAAGAAATATCAACGCCTACATCTGCAAATACAACAGCTTACTAATGCGGAGGACATCCAATATATAGGCTTCCCCATGGGGGCCCGTGGAAAATGGTACCCTAAGAACTCAGAGCTGTTTTTGACCCTTGGTCTCTCCAAAACGAGGCTGGAGAGGACCGCTAGGGCCCTAGCATCCCAAGTTCTTGTGGCCTCTGTAGATATTGTACACATATTCGCGAGCAGAGCCAGATCGATTGTACCTGTGTAGTATATTATATGAATAAACTAGGCCCCTTCCCCTGGCTGGTTCGCTGGATAGTGGGAATTGGT
>NW_024511831.1:0-474 GCF_017590135.1 Pyrgilauda ruficollis
CCACCCAGAGACCCCAAAATCCCCCCAAAAAACACCCAGGGACTTCCAAAAAATCCCAAACCCCTCCAAAAAACCCCACCCAGGGACCCCAAAACTGCCCTAAAAAAAAACCCCAGGGACCCCCAAAAAACCAAAAACACCCAAAAAACCCCAAAAAAAAACCCACCCAGGGATTCCAAAATCACCCCAAAAACCATCCAGGGATCCTAAAACCCCCTAAAAATCCACCCAGGGACCCCAAAACCATCCCAAAATCCCCCAAAAAATCCACCCAGGGACCCCAAAACCATCCCAAAACCCCCCAAAAAAGCCATCCAGAGACCCCCAAAACCTCCCAAAAAATGCACCCAGGGACCCCAAAATCCCCAAAAAAGCACAAAATCCCCCCAAAAATCCACCCAGGGACGCCAAAACCCCAGAAAAAACATCCAGGGACTCCAAAACCTGCCAAAAAAACCCAAATCCCCCCAAAAA
>NW_024511832.1:0-474 GCF_017590135.1 Pyrgilauda ruficollis
TTTTTTTTTTTGGTAGACTTCCAGAAAAAGCTCAAAGAACACCCCAAGTGCAGCTACAGGGAAAACAAGGAGGAGACAGATGGGATGAGGGAGCTACCACAGAACTTGCCTTCTCCGTGGCCTCAACTGTTTCTCAACCACTTCAGCTTCCAAAATGAGCTGTTTCCCTAAGCTGTGGCATGGCTTGGAAATCAAGATTCCCAAGAATTTATCTGAGTGCCAGGTAAACCTTTACCTGAATATTTACCACTATTTGAATTAGTGACACCATTTCACACTGTCAGTGAGTCCTGCTGAATGAAAGCACCTCTCTGCACTGCAAAAGCTGCTCTTGACTAACACAAATTCTTAAATGCTTCATTTCTGGCTTGCAGGTCCAAGTTAGAAGCAAACCTCAGACACAGGCAGCCCCTCTCTCACAGAGATGCTCCTGCCATCTCTTTTTGGTAGCAACACTCTTGTAGCCATGATGGC
>NW_024511833.1:0-3806 GCF_017590135.1 Pyrgilauda ruficollis
GGGTGGTGTAACTAACACAGGAATTAAGATTTTGTCAGATGGTAGAAGTTTGTTTCCTTGATTAAAAAACACACCTTAGAAATTATAATGATGGCATGCAAAATATGTCTGTGAGAATATGTAGAACTTCAAACCATGTCTTATTACAATACTTCCTAGGGCATGATACGTATGGTAATGTCCTTTGTCTATGAAAGATTGATATGTAATAATTATGTGCCATGTGTTTCAAATAAACAATTAAGACAAAGAGAAAACAGTTGCAAGTACTTCGCATACGTACTCTTGTGAGAGGTATTTAAGAGCAAATGTAGATTCTCTCCTGATTTGGTTATATTCATTTTTTTTATTCCAGGAAGTTGGAGAGGGCCAAGAAACAGAACTTATACTGTGTCTGGAAGCGACTCAGGCTCCAGTATGCCATCCAGCATAAACTATACTTCCTCTTCAAGTGACTCAGGCTACTTCAGTATGTCACCCAGCAGAACCTATACTGTGTCTGGAAGCGATTCAGGCTCCAGTGTGCCATACAGCATAAGCTATCCTTCATCTGGAAGTGATTCAGGCTACTTCAGTATGTCACCCAACAGAACTTATACTGTGTCTGGAAGCGACTCAGGCTCCAGTATGCCATCCAGCATAAGCTACCCGTCGTCTGGAAGTGACTCAGGCTACTTCAGTATGTCACCCAGCAGAACCTATACTGTGTCTGGGAGCAACATATCTGCCGGTCTGTCCTCCTACAGAACCTTTACTGTCTCTTGAACCAACATTGCCTCTCCTTCCAACCATAACCATTTCCTTTTCTTGCATCTCCTTGGTATTTAAAATTTACCATCTCTGAAGTTAATTTACTTTCCCTGAACAGACTCCTTTCAGCGTCCCCAAGGACCCATTTTGCCTCGTGGTCCTATTCCTGCTGTTGATGGTAAGTCTGCTTGTCAAGAAATTATAATCATTTGGATGTGGGTTCAGAGGCAGCATCACCCTTCATGCTGCACAGCTTCTGCAGACCAATACAACATTTCTTCATTGTAAACACAATGGAGCAATAACACTACTGCTCGCATTTTGAAATAGCCATTTCTTGCAACCATACCTATTTCAGTTCTGTGCATCTCCTTGCTTTATAAATTTATCTCCTCTAAAGTAATTTCACTGTCTCTGAGCAGAGTATATTTTCATTCATATTCCATCCTAAGCTCCTCGTGCACCTCCCGTTCCTGCTCCAGCTCCAGTTCCTGCTCCAGCTCCAGTTCTTGCTCCCGCTCCTGTTCCTCCTCCTCCTCCTGCTTGTGAGTCTGTTTTTCAAGCAATTGGAGTCACTGGGATGTGGGTTGCTAGCCAGCATCTGCCGTCATGCTGCACAGCTTTTGTAGGCCAGTGCAACGACAGCTAATAGTAAACATAATGGAGTATTAAAACTAGAACAAACAGAAATGTTGTGATGCTTCTTTCAGAAGAGAAAGGGGATGGTGAAGGCTAACACAGGGATAAATGGTATTATAGGAAAGCTTTTTTGTTGCTCCCTATGTCCTTGTGGGTTTGTTTTGGTTTTTGTTTGGGTTTGAACGCTTGGTTGCTTGTGAATTTTGGGTTTTGGAGAGAGGTTGAAGTGGGATGGTGGGTGTTTAATTTTTGATATTTTTTTTTCAAACTACTTTTCTTTCTTTCCTTCTTCTTTCTTTGTTTATTTCCATCCGCCACTTCCTTCCTTCCGCCACTTCATTCCTTCCACCACTTTCTTCCGCCACTTCCTTCCTTCTGACACTTCCTTCATTCCTACCACCACTTCCTTCCACCACTTCCTTCCTTCCCTCTCCAAATTGCTTCTTCTTTATTTCTGTTACAAACCATTCACATGTTGTAATGGCCTTTCCTTTCCACCACAACCATTTCCAATCTGTGCATTTCCTTGGTTTGTAAATCTTACTTTTACTCAACAGATAATATTCAGCCTCTTGTTTCACCCCAAGCAGCTGGTAGACCTCGTACTCATCCGGCAGCAGCTCCTACTCCTCCTCCTGTTCCTGCTCCAGCCAGTAAGTCTGTTTTTCAAGCAATTGGAGTCACTGGGATGTGGTTTCCTAGCCAGCACTCCCTTCATGCTGCACAGCTTCTGTAGGCCAATGTAACAACACTTAATGGTGAACATAATGGAGCGTTAAAACTAGTGGTAACAGAAATGTGAGATTTTTTTAAAGGAGAAAAAGTGGATGGTGAAAGCTAGCACACAGACTAAAATTACTTGTGTAATTTTTCTTTTGCTTCCCATCTGCTTGCAAAATATCTGTTTTCTGTTTGGATTTGGTTGGTTGGTTGGGGTTTTTGGTTTTGGAAGAGGTTCTCCTGGGTGGTTTGGCGTTATGTTTTGATTTTTTTTCATTTTTAAAATTATTTTCTTTTTCTACTTTATTTTTTCTTTTTTCTACTAAAGGCATTTATTTCCTTGTGTGATAAATAATTGTAATAGCCTTCCCTTGCAAACATAACCATTTCAGTTCTGTGCACTTCCTTATTTTTAAAATTCACCTTCTCTGAAGTAAATTTACTTTGTATAAACAGCATCATTTCGGCTTGTCTTTGTACCCCACGGACCCATTACACCTCATACTCCTGATCCTGATGGTAAGTCTGCTTGTCAAGAAATTATAATCATTTGGATGTGGGTTCAGAGGCAGCATCACCCTTCATGCTGCACAGCTTCTGCAGACAAATACAACCGTTCTTCATTGTAAACACAATGGAGCAATAACACTACTGCTCGCATTTTGAAATAGCCATTTCTTGCAACCATACCTATTTCAGTTCTGTGCATCTCCTTGCTTTTAAAAAGTTATCTCCTCTAAAGTAATTTCACTGTCTCTGAGCAGAGTATATTTTCATTCATATTCCATCCTAAGCTCCTCGTGCGCCTCCAGTTCCTGCTCCAGCTCCTGCTCCAGCTCCTGCTCCTCCTCCAGCTCGTAAGTCTATTTTTCAAGCAATTGGAGTCACTGGGATGTGGGTTGCTAGCCAGCATCTGCCGTTATGTTGCACAGCTTCTGTAGGCCAGTGCAAAAACAGTTAATTGTAAACATAATGGAGCGTTAAAAGTAGTGCAAACAGAAATGCTGTGATGCTTTTTTCAGAAGAAAAAGGGGATGGTGAAGGCTAACACAGGGATAAATGGTATTATAGGAAAGTTTTTTGCGTTGGTCCATATGTCCTTGTGAATTTGTTTTGGTTTTCATTTGGGTTTGAACGCTTGGTTGCCTGTGAATTTTTTCTTTTGGAGGTTGGTTGAAGTAGGCTTGTGGGTGTTTAATTTTTGATATTTTTTTTTCAAACTACTTTTCCTTCTTTCCTTCTTCATTCTTCCTTTCTTTCCTTATTCTTCCTTATCCTTCCTTATCCTTCCTTCCTTCCTTCCTTCCTTCCTTCCTTCCTTCCTTCCTTCCGCTCTTTCCTTCCTTCCGCCCCTTCCTTCCGCCCCTTCCTTCCGTCCGACACTTCCGTGCGAGACTTCCGTCCGACACTTCCTTCCTTCCTCCCTCCCTTCCTCCTTTCCTCCCAACACTTCCTTCCTTCCTTCCGACACTTCCTTCTGACACTTCCTTCCGCCACTGCCTTCCTTCTGCCGCTTCCTTCCGCCACTTCCTTCAACACTTCCTTCAAACACTTCCTTCCACCACTTCCTTGCTTCCCTCCCACACTTCCTTCCTTCTGCTCCTTCCTTCTGCCACTTCCTTCCTTCCTTCCTTCCTTCCTTCCTTCCTTCCTTCCTTCCTTCCTTCCTTCCTTCCTTCCTTCCTTCCGCCACTTCC
>NW_024511833.1:3958-10628 GCF_017590135.1 Pyrgilauda ruficollis
GCAACTGTAGTCACTGGGATGTGGGTTGCTAGCCAGCAGCTCCCTTCATGCTGCACAGCTTCTGTAGGCAAATACAACAACACTTAATGATAACCATAATGGAGCAATAAAGTTAGTGCAAAGAGAAACACTCGAAGGTGCTCTTCAGAAGAGAAAGGGGATGGTGAAAGCTAACACAGGGATTCAAATTACTGCTGGAGGATTTTTGTAATAATGATTCCTAAATTTGCTTTGCTAATTTTGATATTACACTGGGTTTAGCTGCTTGGTTGGTTGGATTGTTTTGGTTTTGGGGGAGTGGTCATGGTGAGTGTGTGGGTGTTTGATTTTTGATTTTTTTTCTTGTGTTAATTTTTTAATTGCTTTCTAGTTGTTTGGGTTTTTTTCACTAACCAAAGGGTTTTTCCTTTCTTTCTGCTATAAACCATCAACATTTTTGTAATAGCCTTTCCTTTCTACCATAACATGTCAGTTCTTTGCACTTCCTTGATTTTTAAAATTTGCCTTCTGTGAACAGATAATATTCAGCCTCGTGTTTCTCCGCAATCAGCTAGTAGACCTCCTGCTCCTTTTCATGATGGTAAGTCTGCTTTTCAAGAATTTATAATCTCTTGGATGTGGGTTTCTTGGCAGCATCTCTTCTCAGGTTGCACAGCTTCTATAGGCAAATGCAACAATACTTGATTTTAAACATAATGAAGCAAAAGAACTAGTGCAAACAGAAATGTTCTGATACTTTTTAAAGGAGAGAAAGAGGATGGTGAAAGCTAACACAGGGATTAAAATTATTACTGGTATATTTTTTTTATTTTGGTTCCTATGTACTTGGAAAATTTTTGTTTTCAGTTTCGTTTTGATTGGTTGGTTGGATTTCTTGGTTTTGGGGAGTGGTGGTGGGTGGTATGGTGTTTGATTTTTGAATTTGTACATTTATTATTTCTTGTATTCTTTTCTATTTATCCTTTTCTTTTCTTTTTTCCTACTGAAGGCATTAATGTTCTTTCTGTGATTAATTATTATTATTTTTGTAATAGCCTTTCCTTCCAACAGTAGTTGTTTCAGTTCCTTCAATTTCCTTGTTTTAAAAAATGTACCTTCTCTGCTGTAAATTTACTTCCTCTGAAATATGTCTGTAAGAATATATAGAACTTCAAACAATGTGTTATTACAATTAAAAAACAATATGTTAATACAAGGGTATGATAATTGTGCTAATGTACTTTTTCTATGAATCCTTAATATATAATAATTATGTGCTGTGTTTCAAATAAGCAATTAAGACAAGAAGAAAACAGTTGTAAGTACTTGACATACATACTCTCGTGAGAGGTATATAACAGCAAATGTAGATTCTCTGCTGATTTGGTAATATTTATTATTTTTATTCCAGGAAGCTGGGGACAGCCAAGAAACAGAATCTATACTTCACTTGGAAGCGACTCAGTCTTCAGGATGTCGCCCAATAGAGCCTATAGTTTGTATGGAAGCGACTCATTCTACAGTATTTCACCCAGCAGAAGCCACACTGTGTCTGAAAGTGACGCAGCCTTCAGGATGTCACCGAACAGAACCTATACTGTGTCTGGAAATGACTCAGTCTTTCGTATTCCACCCAACAGAACCTATACTGTGTCTGGAAGTGACTCAGTATTCAGTTTGCCATCTAGCATAAGCTATCCTTTGTCTGGAAGCGACTCAGGCTACTTCAGTGTGTCACCCAACAGAACCTATACTGTGTCTGGAAGTGGCTCAGCCTTCAGGATGCCACCCAACCGAACCTATACTGTGTCTGGAAGCGACTCAGGCTCCAGTATCCCATCCAGCATAAGTTATCCTTCGTCTGGAAGCAACTCAGGATACTCCAGTATGTCACCCAACAGAACCTATACTGTGTCTGGAAGTGGCTCAGCCTTCAGGATGCCACCCAACCAAACCTATACTGTGTCTGGAAGCGACTCAGGCTCCAGTATGCCATCCAGCATAAGCTACCCGTCGTCTGGAAGTGACTCAGGCTACTTCAGTATGTCACCCAACAGAACCTATACTGTGTCTGGGAGCAACATATCTGCCGGTCTGTCCTCCTACAGAACCTTTACTGTCTCTCGAACCAACATTGCCTCTCCTTCCAACCATAACCATTTCCTTTTCTTGCATCTCCTTGGTATTTAAAATTTACCATCTCTGAAGTTAATTTACTTTCCCTGAACAGACTCCTTTCAGCGTCCCCAAGGACCCATTTTGCCTCGTGGTCCTATTCCTGCTGTTGATGGTAAGTCTGCTTGTCAAGAAATTATAGTCATTTGGATGTGGGTTCAGAGGCAGCATCACCCTTCATGCTGCACAGCTTCTGCAGACAAATACAACCGTTCTTCATTGTAAACACAATGGAGCAATAACACTACTGCTCGCATTTTGAAATAGCCATTCTCTGAGCAGAGTATATTTTTATTCATATTCCATCCTAAGCTCCTCGTGCGCCTCCAGTTCCTGCTCCAGTTCCTGCTCCTCTTCCTTCTCCTCCTCCTGCTCGTAAGTCTGTTTTTCAAGCAATTGAAGTCACTGGGATGTGGGTTGCTAGCCAGCAGCTCCCTTCATGCTGCACAGCTTCTGTAGGCAAATACGACAACACTTAATGGTAACAATAATGTTTAGCGCAATAAAGTTAGAGCAAAGAGAAACATTGGAAGGTGCTCTTCAGAAGAGAAGGGGATGGTGAAAGCTAACACAGGGATTAAAATTGCTGGTGGAGGATTTTTTTAATAACGAGTCCTAAATTTGCTTTGCTAATTTTGATATTACACTGGGTTTAGCTGCTTGGTTGGTTGGATTGTTTTGGTTTTGGGGGAGTGGTCATGGTGAGTGTGTGGGTGTTTGATTTTTTTTAATAGCGTTCTTTCTTTTTTTTAACAATCAAAGGGTTTTTCCTTTCTTTCTGCTATAAACCATCAACAATTTGTAATAGCCTTTCCTTCCAACCATAACCATTTCAGTCCTTGTATTTCCTTTCTTTTAATAATGTACCTTCTCTGAAGTAAATTTGCTTCCTCTGAACAGAGGATTTTGAGCTTCTCTTTCGACCCCAAGGAGCCAGTACACCTCATAGTCCTACTCCTGCTGGTAAGTCTGCTTTTCAAGAAATTATACTCACTTGGATATGGGTTCAGAGACAGCATCTACCTTCATGTTTCACAGCTTCTGTAGGCAAATGCAACAGCACTTTATTATAATGACAGTGGAGCAATACATCTAATACAAACAGACATGTTCTGAGCCAATTTTCAGACAAGAAAGGGGTGGTGTAACTAACACAGGAATTAAGATTTTGTCAGATGGTAGAAGTTTGTTTCCTTGATTAAAAAACACACCTTAGAAATTATAATGATGGCATGCAAAATATGTCTGTGAGAATATGTAGAACTTCAAACCATGTCTTATTACAATACTTCCTAGGGCATGATACGTATGGTAATGTCCTTTGTCTATGAAAGATTGATATATAATAATTATGTGCCATGTGTTTCAAATAAGCAATTAAGACAAAGAGAAAACAGTTGCAAGTATTTCGCATACGTACTCTTGTGAGAGGTATTTAAGAGCAAATGTAGATTCTCTCCTGATTTGGTTTATTCATTTTTTTTATTCCAGGAAGTTGGAGAGGGCCAAGAAACAGAACTTATACTGTGTCTGGAAGCGACTCAGGCTCCAGTATGCCATCCAGCATAAGCTACCCGTCGTCTGGAAGTGACTCAGGCTACTTCAGTATGTCACCCAGCAGAACCTATACTGTGTCTGGGAGCAACATATCTGCCGGTCTGTCCTCCTACAGAACCTTTACTGTCTCTTGAACCAACATTGCCTCTCCTTCCAACCATAACCATTTCCTTTTCTTGCATCTCCTTGGTATTTAAAATTTACCATCTCTGAAGTTAATTTACTTTCCCTGAACAGACTCCTTTCAGCGTCCCCAAGGACCCATTTTGCCTCGTGGTCCTATTCCTGCTGTTGATGGTAAGTCTGCTTGTCAAGAAATTATAGTCATTTGGATGTGGGTTCAGAGGCAGCATCACCCTTCATGCTGCACAGCTTCTGCAGACAAATACAACCGTTCTTCATTGTAAACACAATGGAGCAATAACACTACTGCTCGCATTTTGAAATAGCCATTTCTTGCAACCATACCTATTTCAGTTCTGTGCATCTCCTTGCTTTTAAAAAATTTATCTCCTCTAAAGTAATTTTGCTGTCTCTGAGCAGAGTATATTTTTATTCATATTCCATCCTAAGCTCCTCGTGCGCCTCCAGTTCCTGCTCCAGCTCCTGCTCCAGCTCCTGCTCCTCCTCCAGCTCGTAAGTCTATTTTTCAAGCAATTGGAGTCACTGGGATGTGGGTTGCTAGCCAGCATCTGCCGTTATGTTGCACAGCTTCTGTAGGCCAGTGCAAAAACAGTTAATTGTAAACATAATGGAGCGTTAAAAGTAGTGCAAACAGAAATGCTGTGATGCTTTTTTCAGAAGAAAAAGGGGATGGTGAAGGCTAACACAGGGATAAATGGTATTATAGGAAAGTTTTTTGCGTTGGTCCATATGTCCTTGTGAATTTGTTTTGGTTTTCATTTGGGTTTGAACGCTTGGTTGCCTGTGAATTTTTTCTTTTGGAGGTTGGTTGAAGTAGGCTTGTGGGTGTTTAATTTTTGATATTTTTTTTTCAAACTACTTTTCCTTCTTTCCTTCTTCATTCTTCCTTTCTTTCCTTATTCTTCCTTATCCTTCCTTATCCTTCCTTCCTTCCTTCCTTCCTTCCTTCCTTCCTTCCTTCCTTCCGCTCTTTCCTTCCTTCCGCCCCTTCCTTCCGCCCCTTCCTTCCGTCCGACACTTCCGTGCGAGACTTCCGTCCGACACTTCCTTCCTTCCTCCCTCCCTTCCTCCTTTCCTCCCAACACTTCCTTCCTTCCTTCCGACACTTCCTTCTGACACTTCCTTCCGCCACTGCCTTCCTTCTGCCGCTTCCTTCCGCCACTTCCTTCAACACTTCCTTCAAACACTTCCTTCCACCACTTCCTTGCTTCCCTCCCACACTTCCTTCCTTCTGCTCCTTCCTTCTGCCACTTCCTTCCTTCCTTCCTTCCTTCCTTCCTTCCTTCCTTCCTTCCTTCCTTCCTTCCTTCCTTCCTTCCTTCCGCCACTTCCTTCCTTCTGACACTTCCTTCATTCCTCCCACCACTTCCTTCCACCACTTCCTTCCTTCCCTCTCCAAATTGCTTCTTCTTTATTTCTGTTACAAACCATTCACATGTTGTAATGGCCTTTCCTTTCCACCACAACCATTTCCAATCTGTGCATTTCCTTGGTTTGTAAATCTTACTTTTACTCAACAGATAATATTCAGCCTCTTGTTTCACCCCAAGCAGCTGGTAGACCTCGTACTCATCCGGCAGCAGCTCCTACTCCTCCTCCTGTTCCTGCTCCTACTCCTATTCCTGCTCCAGCTAGTAAGTCTGTTTTTCAAACAATTGGAGTCACTGGGATGTGGTTTCCTAGCCAGCACTCCCTTCATGCTGCACAGCTTCTGTAGGCCAATGCGACAACACTTAATGGTGAACATAATGGAGCGTTAAAACTAGTGCTAACAGAAATGTGAGATTTTTTTGAAGGAGGGAAGGGGGATGATGAAAGCTAACACACGGCTTAAAATTATTGCTGGAGGATTTATTTTCTTCCTATGGGTCCTTAATTTGCTTTGATAATTTTGATTTTACACTGGGTTTAGCTGCTTGGTTAGTTGGATTCTTTTTGGTTTTTCACTGTGGTCCTTCTGGGTGGGGGGTGTTTGATTTTTGATTTTTTTTCTTTTATTACTCTTTCTAAATGCTTTCATTTTCCTTTTTATAACCTATGGGTTTTTCCTTTCTTTCTGTTATAAACCATTAACATTGTTGTAATAGCCTTTACTTTCAACCATAACCATTCAGTTCTATGTACTTCCTTGGTTTTTAAAACTTGCTTTTACTCAACAGAAAATACTAGGGTTCCAATTTCATCCCAAGCAACCAGTACACCTCCTGCTCCTCCTGCTTCTGCTGCTGATGGTAAGTCTGCTTTTCAAGCAATTATAGTCTCTTGGATCTGGGTTTCTCGGAAGCATCTGCCTTCATGCTGCACAGCTTCTGTAGGCAAATAGGACAATACTTGCTTTTAAACATAATGGAGCAATAAAATTAGTGCTACACAGAAATGTGAGATTTTTTAAAGGAGAGAAAGTGGATGGTGAAAGCTAGCACACAGACTAAAATTACTTGTGTAATTTTTCTTTTGCTTCCCATCTGCAAAATATCTGTTTTCTGTTTGGATTTGGTTGGTTGGTTGGGGTTTTTGGTTTTGGAAGAGGTTCTCCTGGGTGGTTTGGTGTTATGTTTTGATTTTTTTTCATTTTTAAAATTATTTTCTTTTTCTACTTTATTTTTTCTTTTTTCTACTAAAGGCATTTATTTCCTTGTGTGATAAATCATTGTAATAGCCTTCCCTTGCAAACATAACCATTTCAGTTCTGTGCACTTCCTTATTTTTAAAATTCACCTTCTCTGAAGTAAATTTACTTTGTATAAACAGCATCATTTCGGCTTGTCTTTGTACCCCACGGACCCATTACACCTCATACTCCTGATCCTGATGG
>NW_024511834.1:0-474 GCF_017590135.1 Pyrgilauda ruficollis
CTTAGATGTATGTATCTCTCAGTTAGGAGTTTATGTCATTGTTTGGAAGGGGAAAATAAAAGAAGCATTTCAACCATGTGCAGATGTTGTTTTTTCTTCCAATCTAATATTCTGCATGTGTTACAGAGAATTCTTCCCCTTTTTTCCCACCTGCTTCTGCAGTTTTCCTACAGCTTGTCAGGTGTAGGAACTGCAGGTTGAATCCATGCATCACATTTGATGTTATGAGCTGGCATGGCTGTACTCTAAGGAGTACACTCTGAGGAGCACACATCATCAATGCAAATTTACTTCCTTTAAGCAAGCCTGGAAACTCTGTCACAATGTGATGCTTATATTTAAGTAGTCATCTGGCCTCTTATTTTTCTTCTTCAAAGGAAAAAGGGCTTGCTAACTTCTTCCTTTCACTATACGCCTTAAGCAATTTTTCTCCCAGTTCTTTCTAGCACTAATATAAATTATATATATATATAT
>NW_024511835.1:0-474 GCF_017590135.1 Pyrgilauda ruficollis
ACTTGATGGAACAAACAAATATATTTATCAGTGCTGGAGCACCTGTATGTATGCACAGTAATTGATCTGATTAGTAGCAGTAAAACTCCATGAAATCAGCTAGAATAAATAGATAACCTCATGGATGTTGTGTGAAAGTTTATGCTTTTTCTTTTCTTCTCTTTTTTCTTTTTAAATCCCATTTGAAAAATCTCATTTCAGGTATTTTTTAAAAAGATCCGAGGACATGTATTTTGGAAAAAATGAATAAAATAAGGGAAAGGGATAAATAACATAGATTGGCAAGGCAGCTGTATGGTCTAAAATGGACTCAGGAATGCTTTGCAGCTGTTGTGTGACTGTGACCTTTAAAATTTAGGGTTCATAAGTCATTTATTCACTAATACAAATTTACAGAGCAGAAAACAGAGCTCTGCATACAAAACATAAGGAGCAGTCAAAACTCTTCAAATGGAATTCTCTAAGATTAAGTGG
>NW_024511836.1:0-474 GCF_017590135.1 Pyrgilauda ruficollis
CAGCCCCTGTCAATCATCCCTGGCCACGCCCACATCATCCTCCCATTTACCAGCCCAGTCATAACTCTGTCAATCATCCCTGGCCACGCCCACCACCTCACTCACCCTTTTACCAGCCCAGTCCAGCCCCTGTCAATCATCCCTGGCCACACCCACCCATGTCAATCACTCCAGGCACTGCCTCCCTTGGGAAGCCATACCCACCCTCCTGTCAGTCATGGTGGGTCCAGGCTTGGCCACGCCCACAGCTTGAAATGAGCCCCACCCACTGGCTGTCAATCATCGCTGCTCCCAGTCTTTCCCAGGGCTCCCAGTCCTCCTTTAGCCCCTCCCACTCCATCCCAGTCCCCTCCCAGTCCTCCTTTAACCCCTCCCAGTCTGCCCCAGTGCCCCATTAACCCCTCCCAGTGCCCATTAACCCTCCCACTCCCCCATTAACCCCTCGCAGCCCGCCCCGGTGCCCATTAACCCCTC
>NW_024511837.1:0-474 GCF_017590135.1 Pyrgilauda ruficollis
GGCATGGGGGAAAGGGAAGTTGTAATGGATAAATGTATGCAAGGCAAGATCCTGTGGGAGAAGAGAGGGTGACAGCCAGGTTTCTGTCTGCTGGTTGGGGAGCAGATCATTCACCTGCTGGTTGTTTTTCATTCTCAATCTGCTTGTCATTCCTGGTGTTTGACCTGATGTAAATTCCTGTTATCTGTTCATATATCCATGCTCTTGTGCCCAGCGGGTCCCTGTGCCATCACCAGCAGCTGCTGGAAGTGTCAGACCTGCTTTTCAAAACTGGGTTCAATTTCTCCTGGAGATGTGTACAAATGTGCCCTTCACACACACCTGGACTTGGGTGGCTGTGACAAAATTCCTTACAAGTCAGGCACACAAACCTTTCAGTTATAAAAGGGAAAATCAAGGTACATGATGTGAGGGTCTGTAAACAGATCCCTACAGTATGGAAAGGGATGCATGGTGATTAAAAAAAAAAAAAAA
>NW_024511838.1:0-474 GCF_017590135.1 Pyrgilauda ruficollis
CATAGATCCATCCCTGCCCCATAGATCTGCCTACCCCATAGATCATCCCTGACCCATAGATCATCCTGCCCCATAGATCCATCCCTGCCCCATAGATCCACCCCATAGCAACCCACAGCCCCATAACTGGACCCCAGCCCCAAATTTTGGGACCCCAGCCCCAAATTTTGGGGTCCCAGCCCCACATTTTGGGGTCCCTGCCCCACATTTTGGGACCCAGCCCCACATTTTGGGGTCCAGCCCCACATTTTGGGACCCCAGCCCCACATTTTGGGGTCCTGCCCCACATTTTGGGACCCCAGCCCCAAATTTTGGGACCCAGCCCCAAATTTTAGGGTCCCAGCCCCAAATTTTGGGGTCCTGCCCCACATTTTCCCCCCCAGGTCGGAGGAATTTCGGGATTTCGTCTCTCGGTGTCTCCGGAAGCTTCCGCAGGAGCGGCCCCGAGCGCGGGAGCTGCTGCAGGTGGGACCC
>NW_024511839.1:0-474 GCF_017590135.1 Pyrgilauda ruficollis
AAAAAAAATTTGCACAGCCTTGCAGATGTGCCAGCCACTTGGTTTGCAGTAATCAAACATGGTGAAGGAACTCTAAGTGTATTTCAAGTCTATAGCACATCATCTCTGTAGCAAGTCTGTTGGAAAATGCATTCAGTAGAGCAAAATGGTGCTGCTGCTAATATTAATAATAATACTTAACACTTCAATTGCATCTCATATTTTCTAAGTGCTGTACAAATGCTAATTAATTAGGCTGTGAAGCTGAATGCCAAATAGAGAAAAAGTCTTGTGTCACTGCTTGTAGAACAAGTTATCTTGATTATTGCACTTTTGGTGTTTTCTTTGGGGAAAAAATACAAGTAATGCAAGGAACAATTCAATTGCACAAAGCACAGCAGGGACTAGGAGGGGACAACTGCCACAAAATCCAAGGATGTGCTGATCCCAAAGCTGAAACAGCCTCTTGTGGCTTTAGTGTTTGGAATGAAGGAA
>NW_024511840.1:0-474 GCF_017590135.1 Pyrgilauda ruficollis
TTTTTTTTTTATGTAACAAAATTACATTCCTGAAGTAATTGGCTTTTGCTAACTAGAAGTATGTTTTGAAAACACTCAAATGCAGATACACTAAGTTGACCAAAATTATAGTACTTCATTTTCTGATAACTCTACATCATTAGGGAAAAATACCTAATTTTGCCAGGAAGTTCACAATTAGACTGTATATATAGATGTTTTGGTTTATCTTTCATGGAATATATATGTAATTAACTACATTCCTTACACAGGCACCTCTAGTGAATAGCATTTATATCAGGAAAACCCTAATGTTCTCCTGGAGATTGCTTCAGACACTGAATTAATCAAATGGGATTGTATAGTTTTCATTTACTTTCCTGTTTGAGCATGATTTTCACTTATTGATAATCTGCAAGAATGGATGTAGCTACATCTAATGCATAAGTTTAAATTAATTTCATTAGGTAAATAATATCCATTAATAATAAAAAT
>NW_024511841.1:0-474 GCF_017590135.1 Pyrgilauda ruficollis
GTGTCCCTTGACCCCTCAGACATCCGCGAGAGCGAGAACATCGCCGAGCTGCACAACCAGATCAGCGCCTGCGACGCCATCCTCGAGGTGAGCGCTGTCCCCAGGTGTCCCCAATGTCCCCAAAGTGTCCCCAGGTGTCACCAGGTGCCACCAGGTGTCACCAAGTGCCACCAGGTGTCACCAAAGTGGCACCAAGTGGCGCCAAAATGACACAAAATGGCCCCAAAATGGCACCAGGTGTCCCCAAGGTGGCACCAAATGGCCCCAAATGTCACCAGGTGTCCCCAAAGTGTCCCCAAGTGCCACCAGGTGTCCCCAAGTGTCACCAAACGCCCAAGAACCCCCCAAAAATACTAAAAATACCCTTAAAAATGCCCTAAAATGGCCGAAAAAAGCCCTAAAACAGCCAAAAAACAGCCAAAAAACGCCCCAAAACCCCGGGAAAAAACCCCCAAATTGTCCCCAAATTGTCCC
>NW_024511842.1:0-474 GCF_017590135.1 Pyrgilauda ruficollis
TTTGGGGGATTTTGGGAGGATTTGGGGATTTAGAGGAGAGTTATGGGGGTTTTGGGAAGTTCTGGGGGGATTTGGGGGATTTGGGGGGAGTTGTGAAGGGATTTGGGGAGAGTTCTGGGGGATTGGAGGGAATTTTGGGGGATTTGGGATGGTTAAAGGGGGATTTTGGAAGGATTTGGGGTGATTTTGGGGGGATGGCATGGGGGCTTTTCGAGGCTAAGGGAAGAATTTGGGGTGGGGGTTGGATCTGGGGATTCTGGAGATGATTTTGGGGTGATCCCAGCCTGATTTCCCCGTTTTTGGGGTCCCCCCAGCCCACTGGCTCAGCATCGAGGGCGTGCAGCCGGCGATCCCCGAAAACCCCCCGCCAGGTGTGTGACCCCAAAAAACCCTTCAAGCACCCCAAAATTCCCCTTAAACTGCCCTAAAAATCCCAAATTCTCGTTAAACCACCCCAAAATCCCCCTTAAACTG
>NW_024511843.1:0-474 GCF_017590135.1 Pyrgilauda ruficollis
AAGATCATGTGTCTGATTACAGGTGTTTGAAATGTACAAATTTCTCTACATTAGGAAATGCAAGGGGTGACTTTGAATCTTCATAAATGAGAGGTAAGAATTCCGGATTTCTTAGTTGAGGTGATGTTTGGGCAAACAAATGGACATTTGTAGGTAATCACAAACTTGAATTCTTCAAGCAGTGCCTTTGCCTTCAAGCATTTGTGCCTCAATATCGAACTGAACTATGGTCATACCAGGATTTTAAAATTAAATACAAAAATGTCTCATTAGTTCCTATTTTCTTTTATTTGCAATCTTCTGACAAATTAAATAGAAAGATGTGCAGAAATCTAAAATCAAAGCTAGCAATGCTGATCTAATAGCCAGCTGGTTGACACAGGACTATGATTAGTGTTGGCTGTTTTGCCGAAAGTGCAGCTTGTTTAATAAGTACAATTTTTCCTCTTATTAATTTAAGAGGGGAAAAAAAAA
>NW_024511844.1:0-6262 GCF_017590135.1 Pyrgilauda ruficollis
CCCATAGTTCCTTAAAAAAATGATCACCCGAAGCTTGAGTACCCCAGTGGGTTTTCTGATGCATGTCTTCTAATATTCCCTAGTGTCGCTTGGTCCCGGCTGGATGGTGACAGGGGGGCGACAGTCCCCCGCCCCCGAGCTCCACTAAATCCCAGCTACCAGTGACGGCGCAGTATGAAACAAAAGAGCAGCACCACGGGTCCTGGAGTAACTTTATTAGATGGCAAAACTTCCCCTCTTCAGGGTTCCAGGACCCGGAACTGAGGGCAGACAATGACTTATATATGGGAACAGGTCTCAGGGGAGGATACAATGTTTAACTAATCAGGAGAACCAGGGGTAAGAAACAAGGCAGGGAATACAATGTATAAACCAATGAACAATTTCAAGGGCAAAAAACAACTCCAGTGAGCTAATAAGGTTTGGGAAAATACAAAACTGACAGAGAAGCTTCCAGGGGGTAGGCAGGTTCGGGGAGAGATTGACATTTAATGAAAGGAGGATTAGGGAAAGTTCTGGGAAAAGGGCAGGGACAAAAAGACAGCATAAGGAAATTACAAAATTTCAAATTAAACAATAAGCATGCTAATAAAACAAAAAACACACCACAACACCCTAGTAAGCATTTTATTAACTGTGTTCCATCAGTAAGTTTCTATTTCCCTGATTCATCTTGTTCACCACCTATCTTGTTTAATTTTTTTTTTTTTTTTTTTGCTTCCCCTTGAGGTATCTCTGCTAGTATGCTTTTATTCCCCCTATTTTCTGTACCCAACTTACTGGTTTTCTGTTCCATTTTCAAGGTCTTATCTATTCATTCTCTGCCTCTGTTTCTCACTTTCACTAACAGCTTAAATACCACTTTTCTTTCAACTACTCACACCCAAACATAAAAAACCTTTTTCTCACACTACTTTTCAATACATGCACCTCCCTCCAAGGAGATATGGTAAAGCTTAAAATACACAATCTACATTACATATACTTTCATTCTTCTACATTCACTCACTTTTATTTCTCATTCACTTTCACACATTCTTTCACACCCTCAGTACACAAAGCGGACCCCTGTCACCAGAGAATCGCAGCTGTGGCCCCCCTCGCCTTGGGGTTGGCCTCCGGGTTTCAGTATCGCCGGGCCTTTGGGAAGGGCCCTGATCTGGTGCCTCTATCTTTTCAAATCCACATGCAGGAACTGAGGAATTGCCTCATACTATCAGGCTGCCACATACCATTTCGAAACTGCAGACTACAGTGAGGAGAGGCCTAATTTGCAATCCAAAGAACCTAGCTCGGGTGGAGACTCAGAGAACACCTGAACGATAAACGCACTTAGTCTTGACTTAGTCAAGCACTAAGATCAAGATCACAGAAGCTGTCAGGGGACTTGCATCCGAATACCAGATTCCCATAACTCTACCATCAGCGTTTATCATCTGTCAGGAACTGCATTGTCCAGTCCAACCCGGAGGAAGAGGAGGACATGAATATGTTTGGCTAGTGTTCATTGCTGGCCAGGAACTACATTCTCCAGTCCAACTCGAAGAAAGGAGGCAACATGAATATGTTTGACTATGAAAAGAACAAGAGAGACTCTGCCTTGGGCCACAAAAAGAGTATAAAGCCTGACTCCACCAGACTGACTTGGTGAACAGAGGGGTTCCGATGCGATAGAGGTCGGATCACGGTTCACCCAGTGTCAATTCCCGGGGTTGACGCTGTCCCTTTTTATTGTAGCTGTCAAGACTGTATATCAATCGTGCAATAAATTCTATTTTTTGATTATTAATTTGGCTTTATCAGTTTTTATCTATAACAATCCCTCAACCCAGCCAACCCAGCAGGTTTTTAGGGGCCCCTCTTGTCCCATTTCCTAGTGGATTGGGCTGGGAAACTGCTCCCTTCCTTCGAGGGGTCCAACCCCTCCCTGAGACCCAGTCCCAGCTACCCCGGGGGATTCTTTCACTCCTTTTAATATTCACTTCATCTCTTTACTGGCTGTTTTTCTCGCGGAAAGATGGAACCACAGCATGGGAGACTCCATACTCAGGTAGCAGGTCTGGGACAATCAGCCCGCCTCTCATTCACACACGTTCATCCCCCATACCTTCCCCCAAGAAAAGTACGAAAAGTACTTACCAATCCTTTTTCCTTTATGGGTTCTTCATGTACACTACTAGTCTTAGGGGGCCAATTACCACAGTTTTAGAAAGGGAGCCTTTTTCCCTTTTCTTTGTTTTATTGCCTCCTTTTGTCCACGATCGTAACCTGTGTCTGTCAGTCACACCAGGGGAACCAGAGCGAGGCTGCCAAATTGGGCAGGGCACGCCTTCCCCTCTCTGACTCTCCTAAGGCACCGGCAGCGAGGTGTTAACCATCCTCTGCTACCATAATTGTGAAAAACGCCAATCACTTGTTTTTAAAATTTTTAAAAGTTTAATAGTAATAAAATAGTTATAACAATAGTAATATAAAATTTGAACAATTGAGATTAGGACAATATGAGAAAATAAAAAAGAGTTACAGACGTCCAGGTACCTTTTTCTGGGCAAAATAAGCCCAAAAAAGGGCACACATTAACAGAGGATTAACCCTTAAAAACAATCACCTGTTGCATATTCATACACCTCATACATGATGCATAAATTCCATTCAAACACAGGATTTTGTCTGGTCATCGTCAGCTTCTTCCTCTGAATCCTAACGGTGCCTTCATGGAGGGAAGAAGTTAGTTTCTCCTGATAACGGAGAAATAAATTCTCTTTCTCTGAAAGATTTAGGTGTCTTGTGGCTGCTATCTCGCTGCGAGTCCTTTCTTAAAAGGTCTTTCCTTTAAAAAGAAGTATCTTACATAGCATAGTTTATATTTTAACGTTATGTTATAACCTAAAACTATATTTAACACACTACTTAAGAAAATTAATGCAGCATAACTTTCTAACATAGCACATATAATATTAATTTTAATATTTTCGAAAAGCCAATAATAAAATATGCATTTTTCACACTATAAATATCGAGGTCGGGAAATAAACATGCCCTTTTTTGCCTTGGACATCTCAGCGTGTGCGTGTCGTTCATTTCGTGTCGTATTCCGACATCTGGCGGCCGCCGTGTGTAAAGACAGCAAAGACAGCCATGGGTGAAGTCTTATAGTTGCCGTTTGGTGCTTTGCCTGCAGCTCTTGTGATAATGGCAGCCCCTGTGGTTTCAATGGAGGACTCCCTGGTCCTGGACATCTGGAAGGATCTCATGGAGCGGAAACGGGCTTCCGTTTCCCAGAGCGGTTTTGAAAGATTATTCCTGTGGGCCAGAGAGCAAGGGTTTTTTCCAGACCCTGAGGAGGCGTTCTCCAGGGAGAAGTGGTCTCTCTTGGGAGAACACCTCATGAAGGCTCTCTCTGCTGATTATAGTGTAGACATGGTACAATTGCTGATACAATGGAAAAGGTTTGGCAGGTTTTTGCAGGGGTTTGAATCCTCCAGCCCTCAGGCTTCCGAGGATGCTCAGAGTTCCCAGGGGGACCCTTCTGTCTTGGACACGGACGGGGAGGTTGAGGAGGACGCTGGAGTCCTTTCGGAGGACGGTGTGTTGGGGGCCGAGGGGGATTTAGAGTTTTTGCGCGAGGCAGAGCCCTCCCCTCCTCCCCCCCATGACGTTGCGCTGGGAGACGTTTCCGTCTCGGATTGTGGCTTTTGTTCCCCCGGGGTGGATTGGGCTCCGGCCAGCTGGTTCCGCACGGCCAGCAAATGGGCGGAGCCCCGCGGGCTTCTGGGGGTCCCGTGGAGTCGGCTATGCCGGCCCCGCCTCTCCCCGCGCCGCGGAGGCGGCGGTGCGGGGGGGAACCGTCCTCCTTTTGTGCCTTCCCGGCGCTCGGGGGCTGTGGGGACCCCCTGGCTCAGCCTCCGCCTCTGCTTGAGCCTGATTCGGTGACAACACTCTGTCCGAATTGCGGCGTTCCCACAACATACCCCCTGGGCGCGGCAGGAGCGGAGTCGCCCGCTTTGCCGCCGGTCTCGGCCCGGGAGGGTGGCACTGACTGCCTCTTTCTCTGCCTCTGCGCAGCCTGCCGGGCATGCGCAGGCGGTGGAAGCCACCGGAGGCGGGATGTTGATCGATTTTCTGTCGGGCCTCGCCCCTGTGGGCGGGCAGCCCATCCCGCTCCGCTCGGGGGGGGGGGGGGGGGGGGCGGTGCCTGCTGTGGAGTTCCAGGTCACAGGCGGGACCCTCCTGGGGGCAGTTCCAGACGCCCCCTTCCCTACGCCGCCTCCCCCGGGTGCGGCGGGCGGTGGTGCTCGCGGGGCGGGGGCGGGTTCGGGCTCCAGCGGCTCTGCGCGGCTTTCCACCCCACCTGAGGTTCCCTCCCCGCCTGCACCGCCCGTGCCGGCCCCTGTGGCCAGGGTGCGGGGCAGTGACGCGGCTCCGAGAGCCGCGTCTGTCACTGCTCCCCGCGCCAGGGGAGGGTGGCCCCGCGATGGGCCCGCTCCGATCCGCACCGGGTTTGCGAGCCCTGCCGGGACCTGCGCCTGCCGAAGGATCCTCTGCCCGTGCTGCAGCGCCCAGCACTGCTGGGCTGCTGACGGGCACGGGCTCTGCTGGGGCTGGAGTGGCGGCCAGTCCGGCTCCGCTGCCTCTGCCTCCCGCGGATACTGGGGCTGCGACTCGTGAGGACGCTGCGGTGTTCACCTTTAGCGCAAATGGTGGCGAGGCCGGCAGGAGACCGGTGGTTCCCTGGGGCCGTGGACCTTGGGCTGGTGGGCCTTCCTCAACGGCCTTATGGACACTCCCCCCGTGTCAGGTGACCGTACGTCCGAGGGAACACGGGTGGTTCTGGCGAGAAGTCAAAGCTAAGGTCGAGGAAATGGTTGATTGTGCCTTCGCACATCGCCTCCTGGATTGCGGAGATGGCTTCTCTGGCCCTGCTGATGCTGCAGGGGACGCAGTGTTGGGTGGTGTTGAACTGACTCCCAGTCAGGCATCTGCCTCTGTCCCTGTGGGGCCCACAGGATGGGACTTAGCAGGTGCTGCCGCCTTACCAGAGGTTTGCCAGGCTTTCCCTGTGCTTAGGGGTGTTACTCATAACACCTATCAACCTTTATAGTGGAAAGCTATAATGGAACTCCATGATAAAGTTGGAAAATATGGTCTGGGGTCTGTTGAAGTGGTGCAGCTGCTTCAAGTGTTTGCTGCTGATGTACTGACACCTTAAGACATCCGAAGTCTGGCTTGTGTTCTTTTTCAGCCTATGGAATACGACATTTTTGAGTCTAAAGGACTCAGTTGGCAGTCAGAGCAGTGGAGTGGAATGCTACACTGGGTCTGCAAGATCCCAGGCATGTGATTGGCACTGATGTGCTGTTGGGCACAGGCAATTATGCTGGTCCTAATGGGCAGGTTGGCTTCGATTCCCTTGTGCTCGATCAGTGCCAAACAGGCATGGCAGTGTTGATTCAGACCATAGAAATGGCTGCTCCAAAGGAGTCATTTGTGACTGTTATCCAGGGAGCTGATGAGTCTTTCCTACGATTTGCAGAGAAGCTGACTGCCTCTGTGGAGAAGCAGGTGTTGATGTCTGCACAGCAGCAACAGTTGTCTTAGATTCTTGCAAAATACACAAGGTCCCCCTGGATGCTTTTGGTCTCTTGGGTGAGGGCATGAGTGCTCTCCTTATGGGGAGATCTAGTGCCACCCTTCAGAGCATCATTGTGCACATGGGACCCGATGCAGATTTCACGGGGCAGATTTGTGCCATGGTCTCCATGCCCACCCCCCTGTCACTATCCTGGAAGGGACACGAATTGCTCAACTTGTGCCCTTTAAGTCTTCTGTTTGCAGTACAGTTGACTGGTTGTGAGGAGATGGCTGCTTTGGTTCCACTGGGCTGCCTCAAGTTCACTGGACTGCTGTCCTGACCAAAGAACATCCCGAGATGCTGTGTACCCTGTCCATCCCTGGTGCGACACAGCCGGAGATCTGTCTCCGCGGGCTTCTTGACAGCGGCGCGGACGTCACAGTTCTATCCCTTGCCACCTGGCCCCCAGAGTGGCCCTTGGATCCAGTGGAGACGCCTGTCACTGGATTGGGAGGAACTGCGCAATGCTACGTGAGCCAGCAGCCTGTGCTGGTTGCGAACCCGGAGGGACAGACAGCCATGGTTTGGCCTCATGTTACTTCTACTCCTGCTAACCTCTGGGGGAGGGATGTTCTGTCAGCGTGGGGAATGCGCATCGGCGACGGATTTTTGATGGGGGCCACTGCGATG
>NW_024511845.1:0-473 GCF_017590135.1 Pyrgilauda ruficollis
ACCTTTGATTCTAATTCCAGTCTACAATTTCATTTTCTGAGTATGAATGCTGCTAGACTTGTCAATGAGGCACACAGGATGGGTTTGCTGTGTGGGTTATTTTTCCCATTCAGGCTGTCTTGATGATTCTTGCTGCAACATTTCAAATATTTCCTTTCTTTTCATGTAGCAGAAGTTGGCATTATCTTGTGACTCCAATACTATGGCATATTTTTTTGGTTTTTGTTGTAATTTTGTTCCTCTGACAATTCTTCATATTGCTGCAAAGGTCTTCTTTCCTTTGTTTCTATTACCTTTAATTCCCTTGCTTTGCAAAATCCATCCCCCCTTTCTTCACTAAACTTAAGCTGTTGATTGATTCTCGAGGTTTTTCACAACAGTTTGCAGCATACTTAGGTCCTTATCTTCAAGATTGAGGGTGAACACCAAGCTCCAGTTGGCTCTGGAACAATTACTATGTATCTAGGCAGCAG
>NW_024511846.1:0-473 GCF_017590135.1 Pyrgilauda ruficollis
CCGCCGCCGCTGCCGCCCCCTCCCCCGGCCCGAGCGGCGGGATTTGGGGAGGGGGCGGCGCTGGGCCCGGCGCTGGGGGGGCTGCGGGAGCCGCTGTTCCTGGCGCCGCTGGAGCCCCGCGGGGGCTTCGGGCTGTTCGCCGAGGAGGCCCCGACGTGTCCGACGTGCGGCAAGACGTTCTCGTGCTCGTACACGCTGCGGCGCCACGCCACCGTGCACACCCGCGAGCGGCCCTACGAGTGCCGCCACTGCCTGCGCTCCTACACGCAGTCCGGGGACCTGTACCGGCACGTCCGCAAGGCCCACAGCCACGGCGGGCCCGCCCGCGGGCCCCGCGACGGCGACAACCCGCCCTGACCGCCGCGGCCGCCCGGGGCACCGGCACGGAGAGAGGCGGGCCGGCGGCGGGGCTGGGACGGGGACAGCGGGATGGGGACAGCCGCAATGACCGGGGACACCGGGACTGGGACAGC
>NW_024511847.1:0-473 GCF_017590135.1 Pyrgilauda ruficollis
GCATTTCCTGCCCTAACAAAAAGCCCAGCCAGCCCTGCCCCAGCCTTTGCCCAGCCATGACCAAGGCTGCAGGGGCAGCAGAGGGGACACAGAGCCTTGCCCTGGCTCCTGTGCCTCCCTGGGCTGCAGTGGCCCTGCACAGCCTGGCCAGGGCAGCTGGGCCCATGGGAGCAAGCGTGGGGCCACTGTGTGCATCCCAAAGCCATCCCACAGCCACAGGCAGAGCAAGGAGCCTTGGTTTGGACAGTCCCTGAAAGCAAAGTCACCCCTGGCTAGGGACACACAGAGATGGGCAAAGCCCAGCCAGGCTGCTGCTCTCAGCCCCCCAAGGAACCAGCTCCAACCCAGCAGAAAGCACAGAAAGCACAGCAGCAGTGCTGCACTTACGTGGCCTCACAGTGAGTCTGGTTCCAGAGCCAAAGGTAGGGACATAGCCACCTAATCCCGAGTTCACACAGCATTTCCTGCCCTAA
>NW_024511848.1:0-473 GCF_017590135.1 Pyrgilauda ruficollis
ATGGGGGGAAAAAAGAGAGGGATTTGAAGTCCTGTGAATTTACCAATTTACCAGGTTTCTTTTTTTCCATTCCTGGGAAGGTGTAGTCATCCACCTCCATTTGTCCTCACCCCATATCACCTCATATCTGGTAAATCTGGGAAGAAATGTCACCTGTATGGTGAAAAACCCAGTAGAGAGGTACAGCACATCTGCAACTAATTCCTGCAGCTGAGAAAGACTCAATGATTGAACTCCTGATCACTGAATTTATCTGGTACCTGTGACTCCACATCTGTCTTGCTTGCTGGGCTCATCAAAGACCTTGGGTGCTGAGACCTCTGTTTTAATATTATTTCTATTATTTTTTTCTTTTATTCAGCAAGATCCCAAGCCTGGAGCTCTTGACAGTTCACGAGGTGTAAGATCTAGATCCAGACTCAAATTTTTAAGCCTGGGGTCATTTTCTAGAAATGAGAGAGATGTTATTTGCA
>NW_024511849.1:0-473 GCF_017590135.1 Pyrgilauda ruficollis
ATCGGGAGGGTGGCAGTGATGGCAGGGAGTGACAGCGGCGCTGGGAGCGTGTGACAGCGAGTGTGACAATGAGGGTGGCACTGAGTGTGACAGTGACACCAGGATTGTGACAATGAGGGTGGCACCAGGAGCGTGACAGTGACACGGGCAGTGTGACAGCGAGGGTGGCACCGGGAGGGTGACAGTGACAGTGACACCAGCAGGGTGGCAGTGAGTGTGACACCGGGATTGTGACAATGAGGGTGGCACTGAGTGTGACAGCGAGTGTGGCACCGGGAGTGTGACAGCGAGTGTGTGACAGCAATGGCAGGGGGGTGACACTGAGTGTGACACCGGGGGGGTGGCAGTGCCACCAGCAGTGTGACACTGAGTGTGACAGTGACACGGGCAGTGTGACAGCGAGTGTGTGACAGTGACGGCACAGGGGTGACAATGAGGGTGACAGTGTGACAGTGAGTGTGACACCGGGAGGG
>NW_024511850.1:0-473 GCF_017590135.1 Pyrgilauda ruficollis
TGCTAATTTATGCTAATTTATGCTAATGTATGCTAATTTATGCAAATATGCACAGTGCAGACTGGCTGTTGATGGCGCTGGGGGCGGGGCTTGTGGAGCTGGGGGCGGGGCTGGTATAACTTTCGGATAACTTTGGGATAACTTCGGGACATTTTAGGACGTTCTATGATGATTTATGCTAATGGATGCAAATTTATGCTAATGTATGCAAACGTTGCCGTTGCAGACTGGCTGTTCGTGGCGCTGGTGGCGCTGGGGGCGGGGCTGGCGGCGCTGGGGGCGGGGCTGTGCTGGTGCCAGTGCTGCCCCCACACCTGCTGCTGTTACCTGCGCTGCCCCTGCTGCCCCCGGCGCTGCTGCTGCCCCGAGGCCCGTGAGTCACCGGGGGGGCACACCTGGGCACAGCTGGGCACACCTGGGCACACCCAAATACACCTGGGGGGGCTCTGGGTACACCTGGGCACACCTGGGCA
>NW_024511851.1:0-473 GCF_017590135.1 Pyrgilauda ruficollis
TACTGGAGGTTAGTGGGGGTTACTGGTCCATACTGGGGGTTATTGGTCTGTACTGGTCTGTACTGGTCTGTACTGGTTTTTACTGGTCCATACTGGGCGTTACTGGTACATATTGGTCTGGACCAGTTGTTACTGGTTTGTACTAGTCTGTACTGGTCCATATTGGTCAGTACTGGTCCATACTGGTCTATACTGGGGGTTACTGGTCTGTACCGGTCCATAGCGGTCCGTACGGGTTTGTACTGGTCTGTACTGGTTTGCACTGGTCCATACAGGTCCATACTGGTCTGTACTGGTCCGTACGGGTCTGTACTGGTTGTTACTGGTCCATACTGGTCCATATTGGTCAGCACTGGTCTGTACTGGTCCATACTGGTCCATACTGGTCCGTGCAGGGTGTTACTGGTCCATACTGGTCCGTACTGGTTGTGTTGGGTTGTTACTGATCTGTACCGGTTGTTACTGGTCCATAC
>NW_024511852.1:0-473 GCF_017590135.1 Pyrgilauda ruficollis
CATCCACCACTGTGTGCACCTAAAAAACCAAAAACAACAAAATTCAGCAAAAATTGGCCAAAAATCAGCAAAAAATAAAAAAATTCAGCCAAAAATACCCAAAAATGTCTAAAAATTACCCAAAAATGCCTAAAAATAACCCAAAATCAGCCCAGAACCCAGGCAGGAACATCTCATCCATCACTGTGTGCACCTAAAAAAGCCAAAAAACGCCAAAATTCGGGAAAAATCAGCCAAAAAATCAGAAAAAACTACCCAAAAATATCTAAAAATCACCCAAAATCACCTTAAATCACCCCAAATCACCCCATCGTCGTGCACCCAAAAAAACCCAAAATCACCCAAAAATCAGTGAAAGTTATCCCCAAATCAGCAAAAATCACCCCCAAATCAGTGAAAATCACCCCAAAATGGACCAAAATCAGCAAAAATCACCCCAAGATAGACCAAAATCACCCCAAAATTATCCCAAA
>NW_024511853.1:0-473 GCF_017590135.1 Pyrgilauda ruficollis
TGCCCAGGTGCGCTCACCTGTCTCTTGAGGCGCCGCTCCTTCTGCGCCCCGTAGTAGGTGAGGATCTTGAAGCTGGGGCACCAGCGCTTGAGCTCCATCTCCCAGTTGAGCATCACCGAGGTGGGCACGATGATCAGGTGAGGGCCCCAGCTACCTGCACAGGTGAGACACAGGTGACACACCTGGGAAAGGGCTCAGGTGAGTCCTGGGAACCCCCCTGAAGGGGCTCAGGTGAGGGCCCCAGCTACCTGCACAGGTGAGACACAGGTGAGACACCCGGGAAAGGGCTCAGGTGAGAGCCCAGCTGCCTGCACAGGTGAGACACAGGTGAGACACCCGGGAAAGGGCTCAGGTGAGTCCTGGGAACCTCCCTGAAAGGGCTCAGGTGAGAGCCCAGCTGCCTGCACAGGTGAGACACAGGTGAGGCAGGTAAAGGACACTTGGCTCAGGTGAGGACCCAGCTGCCTGCACAG
>NW_024511854.1:0-473 GCF_017590135.1 Pyrgilauda ruficollis
CCCCCCAATTCTCCCCAGGTATTTCAATGGGGGCCCCCCCGCCGAGACCGACTTCGGGGGAGACGTGAGTGCGGAAGTTAATTAATTAAATTCATTAATTCGATTGAATTTAATTGGAGCTAATTTAGTTTAATTTAATTTATTTGTGCTTCATTTGTTGCTCAGTTCGGGGGCACCCAGCACAGCCTGGTTGGTTTTATATTTAATTTAATTTATTTTATTCAGGTTTTATATTGAATTTTATTGATTTTACTGTTATGTTAATGATATTTTAATGGTGATTTAATGGTATTTTAATTATATTTTAATTAGTTTGGGGGCACCCAGTACAGCCTGGTTGGTTTTATATTTAATTTAATTTATTTTATTCATGTTTTATATTGAATTTGATTGATTTTCCTGTTATTTTAATGATATTTTAATGGTGATCTAATGGTATTTTAATTATATTTTAATTAGTTTGGGGGCACCCA